>NC_136332.1:2935443-3040443 GCF_964198595.1 Lampetra fluviatilis | reverse complement strand
CAGCGTGACACTTTTTTACTGATTGGCCGTGTCGGGTGGTGGAGGGTTATGACACGTTTTTAAACAACGCGATCTCACCCAAACACCTTCATTACGAATAATATTGGTCTGCGAAAGCCTGCGACGTGTTAAACGGAGGTTCGTCTTAGCCTGGAGGTGCACCACGCACAGCCCCTGGGCAGTGCCGGCCCTGCAGCAGCATCTGTTGCTATAAAGGGGTCCTGAATTATTTAAAAAAACACGTAAATATTACAACAGGAATGTTTAACTTGCACAGTAAAGCAATTGTATTTTTTCACTCGCTATACAGCCGGATGAAGCGACAATTCGCTAACCCTAAACACCGGGTCGTTTGTAAAAGTTGAAGGCGGTATAGTACTATAGTAATAGAGCAAGTGCAGAATCACTGAACCGGAATTGATAGCTTGAAAGCATTTAGCGCGGGGCCCTTGAAAGTGCGGGACCCGTAGCATTTGTAGCTACTACACATGTAGCAGCTACTACACATGTAGCAGCTACTACACATGTAGCAGCTACTACACATGTAGCAGCTACTACACATGTAGCAGCTACTACACATGTAGCAGCTACTACACATGTAGCAGCTATTATACATGTGTAGTAGCTACTATACATGTAGTAGCTACTACACGTGTAGTAGCTACTACATGTATAGTATCTACTACACATGCAGCAGCTATTACACATGTATGCTGCTAATATACATGTAGCAGCTATTATACATGTGTAGTAGCTACTATACATGTAGTAGCTACTACACGTGTAGTAGCTACTACACGTGTAGTAGCTACTACACGTGGTGTGGTGTAGATACTACACGTGGTGTAGCTACTACACATGTAGCTACTACACGTGATGTAGCTACTACACGTGCAGCTACTACACGTGCAGCTACTACACGTGCAGCTACTACACGTGCAGCTACTGCTACACGTGGTGTAGCAGCTACTACACGTGGTGTAGCTGCTACTACACGTGGTGTAGCTGCTACTACACGTGTAGCTACTACACGTGTAGTAGCAGCTACTACACGTGTAGCTACTACACGTGTAGCTACTACACGTGCAGCTACTACACGTGCAGCTACCACACGTGCAGCTACCACACGTGTAGCTACCACACGTGCAGCTACTACACGTGCAGCTACTACACGTGTAGCTACTACACGTGCAGCTACTACACGTGCAGCTACCACACGTGCAGCTACCACACGTGCAGCTACCACACGTGCAGCTACCACACGTGCAGCTACCACACGTGTAGCTACCACACGTGTAGCTACTACACGTGCAGCTACTACACGTGCAGCTACTACACGTGCAGCTACTACACGTGTAGTAGCTACACGTGTAGCTACTACACGTGCAGCTACTACACGTGCAGCTACTACACGTGCAGCTACTACACGTGCAGCTACTACACGTGCAGCTACCACACGTGCAGCTACCACACGTGCAGCTACCACACGTGCAGCTACCACACGTGCAGCTACCACACGTGTAGCTACTACACGTGTAGCTACTACACGTGCAGCTACTACACGTGTAGTAGCTACACGTGTAGCTACTACACGTGTAGCTACTACACGTGCAGCTACTACACGTGCAGCTACTACACGTGCAGCTACTACACGTGCAGCTACTACACGTGCAGCTACTACACGTGTAGCTACCACACGTGCAGCTACCACACGTGCAGCTACCACACGTGTAGCTACTACACGTGCAGCTACCACACGTGCAGCTACTACACGTGTAGCTACTACACGTGCAGCTGCTACACGTGCAGCTGCTACACGTGTAGTAGCTACACGTGTAGCTACTACACGTGCAGCTACTACACGTGCAGCTACTACACGTGCAGCTACTACACGTGCAGCTACTACACGTGTAGCTACCACACGTGCAGCTACTACACGTGCAGCTACTACACGTGCAGCTACTACACGTGCAGCTACTACACGTGTAGCTACTACACGTGCAGCTACTACACGTGTAGCTACTACACGTGCAGCTACTACACGTGCAGCTACTACACGTGTAGCTACTACACGTGCAGCTACTACACGTGCAGCTACTACACGTGCAGCAGCTACTACACGTGCAGCTACTACACGTGCAGCTACTACACGTGCAGCTACTACACGTGCAGCAGCTACTACACGTGCAGCTACTACACGTGCAGCTACTACACGTGCAGCCACTGCACGTGCAGCAGCTACTACACGTGGTGTAGCAGCCACTACACGTGGTGTAGCAGCCACTACACGTGGTGTAGTAGCTACTACACGTGGTGTAGCAGCCACTACACGTGTAGCAGCTACTACACGTGGTGTAGCCACTACACGTGTAGCTACTTTAGCTACTCGATCATCCGGCACTGACCCTGGGGGTGCGAGATGCCTGATGTTGTTCAGCTCCCTCTGGATCCGTGGGGGATCGTCATGACCATTCGCAGTAGAAGCTCCGACGCGTATTCCAGACGGTCAAACTCTCGCTCTACAAACTGTTTTTTTATTTACACGCTTTTATTTCACTCACTTGGTCTGTTGTATCCTCAAAATAGAAATCTTGTAACTCAATTTGTACATACTTCCCAATGTGATATCGACTGCAAACTTGGTCTAGGTATGTCATACTGATGACAACACGATATTCTATCATAAAAAAATCCAAAACATATTTAAAAACGTTTTACACGCTTTTATTTAACTTACTGTGTGTGTTGTCTATCCAAAAATCTTGTAACTCAATTTCAACCGTATTCCCAATGTCGTATCGACTACAAACTTGGTATAGGTATCTTCTTGGTTCTTTCGGTAAAGTCACGTAGAAGGGAAATAATAAAATAATAAAAACAAAACATAATAAAATAATTCTCACGACGTTTCGGCCACAACGCAAGCAGCCGTCCTCAGGTGAAGACCAGGTCTGTCGGGAAGACAGCGTCTGACTTTACCGAAAGAACCAAGAAGATGAATCCCTGCAGTCACGAAAGCTTTAAATCGAAATTTGGTATAGGCGTGTCATACTGATGACAATACTATATTCTATAATTGAAAATTAAAAACAAAATATTTTTAAACAATCTGTTTTACGGCTCTAATTATCCACTCTCAACTGACGTTGCCTGTAAATCACCACGTGGTCCCTGACGTCACGACAAGCCTCGGGGAGCCACGCCCAGGGGCGGGGGATGTGGAAGGAGGGGGGAGGGGCGATGGGGGAAGGGGGGCAGGGGAAGGGGCAGCTCGGACAGTACATTTCATCAAAGCGTGTTTTTATTAACTCTGGAAGTTCTTAGCGCCAAATCCCAGGTGGTTCCATCTCTCCGCGTGTGAACTCGTGCCGTAGACTTTACTGATTTTTAAATCTTTTATATTAAGTTCACTTGCTTGCTTGCGCGCTTACGACCGTGCAAATCTTTCGGTCGTTTTTTAACCCACTTCCCGTGATCCAATCGAGCTGACATTTTGCACACAGACTCGTTGTGCGTGACAATTTATTTTCGTGAAAATTTTTTTCCAAAATGTTCCACTTTTTAGGAAAATTTTTTTTTCATATTTAATTTAAAATACCAATGTGATAAAATTGAAACTCTTACTCAAGAAAAACTGAAATGAATAATAAAATAAAACCGATGCCACGCATATAAAGGATTTATAGTGAAAACCTTTGTTTTTACGGGGGGTAGCGAGACACGGGCAGAATTTATTTTTAGAAGGTAAATCATCGACAACGCAAATTTATCACGCGGGCAACGTTTAGTTACCACTTCGTTTCGTCAACCCCTACGTGCTCATTAACATTCTTACATGTGTTGTAAGATCGCGAACCAAGGAGGTGCAAGGCTGCAGTAAAGATTAAGAACAACAGAGTTCGAGGTAGTAGAATCAAGATAGAGGGTGCGTCAACAAAATGTTTTTTGTAACATTTCTGAGAATTTGCAACAAAAACCACGAAAAATTTGTCGCCTCCGGGCTCTGGAGACCTCCTGGAGAAGATTCCAGGCCACGCCTTGACAACGATGGCGAACAAGTGGGAGACTCTCTCTTTGACTTTGTGAAGCTATTAACGTTACATTTGTTATCGTGTTACAGCAAGGCCGTTATTATAATATATATTCAAATATGCTAAAAAATGTCCCCCCCCCCCCAATATATTGCAAGAAAATAGTGTATATGATTGTGGTTATGGTTGTACTTTATTAATCTCTAATCTCTGCCATTACATACAATGAAACAAGAAAAAGTAAAAAAGTAAAAAACAGAGCAATGTAATACAATACACTATTAGACATTATTGTAAAAAATAAATAGAAAGTGAATCCTATGTTAGTGAACTTTTAATATTTTAGGCAGGAAATGGCAGGAAATTAGTTTTCAAATTTAGATTTTTTTTCTGGGGGGGGGGGGGCCCAGACCCCCTGAAAGATTTGCTCCCCCCCAATGTTGACTCCATGGCTACGGCCTCGCGTTACAGCGTATTATCCCTTCTTTTCCCATTAAAAACGACAGTCCCATGTATTTTTATTTTATTCTTACTTAACTTTTAGTAATTTTTTACCTACGTGACTTTACCGAAAAAAACCTAAGGATATGAATTCTTGCAGTCACGAAAGCTTCAAATCTGGAATTAAGTCCCATGTAAGTGTTCACATTTTTTTGGAAGCACCCTGTTTAGTTGTAAGTACTCTGACCACATTTGGAACCGACCCACCACTGCCCTCTGGCCCAAGTCCGGACCTTGCCTGGGGGGCACACTACCAGACCTGGAGCTCAACACAGATTCGTCAGAGTGTCTCTGGCCGTCAGATTCGTCAGTGTCTCTGACACGGCCATTATTAGAGAGACAAACCCAGCCCACCAGCCCTTGAAACCTGAAGCCACGAAGTCAAGAGTTGCTCACTCAGTGTCTCTCACAGGGCCACCATGAACCCCTTGGCAGGGGAGATGAAGAGGCGGCTAAAGTACCTTCTGTTAAATCTAAAAACTCACCTTTTGAAACTTGCTTGTACTTAAAAAAATGTTTTTATAGTGTTATTTTTGTATATGTGTTCGGTAGTAATGTACTAGAATGCAATTTTTTTCTATAGAATTTGCTATCGGGGCCGTCCATAAATGACGTCACGCACCTGGGGGGGGTCAGACATTTATGACGATGTGTGACGAGGGGGGGGGGGGGGGGTGAGAAATGTGACGTCATATCAAAATGCGCAACTTTAAATAAATATAGACAACACGTTCTACTTAAATAGACGTTTTAATAAATGTTTTCTCCTACAACATCAGAGTGCAGCGCCACATTAAACACGCACTACAATGACAATAGTTTAAAGCGATTTTAAGAATGTTTTATTTTGGGGGGGGGGGGCAGAGCTTTGTGACGTCATATTTGAGGGGGGGGGGTCTGACTTTTTGTGACGCCGTGTGACGAGGGGAGGGGGGTCAAAAATCGTCCAAAATCGCGTGACGTCATTTATGGACGGTCCCATAATTCTTCTTGTGATTTAGTCTATTAACAATATTTGTTTTTTAAAATTTGTAACAGCACTTTGAATGGGCACCCTTTTTAAATCCTTTATATTAAGTTCACTTGCTTGCTTGCTTGCGCGCTTACGACCGTGCAAATCTTTCAGTCGTTTTTTAACCCACTTCCCGTGATCCAATCGAGCTGACATTTTCCACACAGACTCGTTGTGCGTGACAATTTATTTTCGTGAAATTTTTTTCCAAAATGTTTACACTTTTTAGTAAAAAAAATATATATTGAATTACCAATTGCTTAATGGTGGCAGGCAATCATCTGACCCATAGGTGGCAGCCATCTCAAGCCAGAGGACGAGAGGACTCTAGCCGCCACGCATATAAAGGATTTATAGTGAAAAACTTTGTTTTTACGGGTTAATTTTTTCACGAAATAGTGCTACACAATTCAAGTTCTCCATTGATTCCGGCAATGTTTAAATGGACGCGTGTGGAGTTTGTCTTTAAAATCTGTAACAGCACTTTGAATGGGCACCCTGTTTGACGAAATAGTACTACACATTTCGATTTAAAGCTTTCGTGACTGCAGGGATTCATCTTCTTGGTTCTTTCGGTAAAGTTACGTAGAAAAATAAAAAGAAAAAAAACATAATACAATTTTTATTTTATTATGTTTTATTTTTAGTATTTATTATTTATTTTTTATTATTTTATTATTTCCCTTCTACGTGACTTTACCGAAAGAACCAAGAAGATAGTGCTACACAATGAAAGTTCTCCATTGATTCCGGCGATGTTTTAATGGGCGCGTGTGGAGTCTGTCGGTGTCTGCCGGGCCAACGTGGAGACGCGCCACGTCCCAGAGACGCGGGGGTGAGACCGGGATGGAGTCTCGTTCGCGAGTGCGACTCCGGGCGGAATGACTCTGGCGGAGAGGAGGAGGAGAGGGATGATTGCTACGGAAGGTCCCGTTACCTGGCGATGCAGAAATGGAATTCTTAAACAAAAAAAATAAAGCCTCCAGCCGCGTTGCGGGACGTGGCTTGTCCAGAATAAAGAGCGCAACAAAAACCTTACAACAACAATAACAACAACATTACAACAACGTAAAAGCAGCATAACAACAACCTTACAACAACAATAACAACAACATTACAACAACGCAACAACAACATTACAACAACGCAACAACAACGCAACAACAACATTACAACAACGCAACAACAACATTACAACAACATTACAACAACGCAACAACAACATTACAACAACGCAACAACAACATTACAACAACGCAACAACAACATTACAACAACGCAACAACAACATTACAACAACGCAACAACAACATTACAACAACGCAACAACAACGCAACAACAACATTACAACAACGCAACAACAACATTACAACAACATTACAACAACGCAACAACAACATTACAACAACGCAACAACAACATTACAACAACGCAACAACAACATTACAACAACGCAACAACAACATTACAACAACGCAACAACAACATTACAACAACGCAACAACAACATTACAACAACGCAACAACAACATTACAACAACGCAACAACAACATTACAACAACGCAACAACAACATTACAACAACGCAACAACAACATTACAACAACGCAACAACAACATTACAACAACGCAACAACAACATTACAACAACGCAACAACAACATTACAACAACGCAACAACAACATTACAACAACGCAACAACAACGCATATCGACGCAATGCACCCTTCCCCCTCCCTACGACCCACAGGCACAACCAAGAAGGAGGAGGTGGTGGTGTAGAGACATCGTCACAGAGACATCGTCACAGACACGACCAAGAAGGAGGAGGAGGTGGAGGTGGTGGAGGTGTAGAGACGTCGTCACAGCGACCCAACTCCACTACCGCCGTCGCTCCCTCCAACGCGGTTGTCCGCCTCGCCCGGCCCTGGATGTGACTTTGTGAGAAGTCGTGGCCCTGCCGCGACACCGAGGGCCCCAGCCATGTGACCTTGTGAGGAGTTGTGGCCCTGCCGCGACACCGAGGGCCCTCGCCATGTGACCTTGTGAGAAGTCGTGGCCCTGCCGCGACACTGAGGGCCCTCGCCATGTGACCTTGTGAGGAGTTGTGGCCCTGCCGCGACACCGAGGGCCCTCGCCATGTGACTTTGTGAGAAGTCGTGGCCCTGCCTCGACACTGAGGGCCCTCGCCATGTGACCTTGTGAGGAGTCGTGGCCCTGCCGCGACACCGAGGGCCCTCGCCATGTAACCTTGTGAGGAGTCGTGGCCCTGCCTCGACACCGAGGGCCCTGGTCATGTGACTTTGTGAGAAGTCGTGGCCCTGCCGCGACACCGAGGGCCCCAGCCATGTGACTTTGTGAGAAGTCGTGGCCCTGCCGCGACACCGAGGGCCCCAGCCATGTGACTTTGTGAGAAGTCGTGGCCCTGCCGCGACACCGAGGGCCCCAGCCATGTGACCTTGTGAGAAGTCGTGGCCCTGCCTCGACACCGAGGGCCCTCGCCATGTGACCTTGTGAGAAGTCGTGGCCCTGCCGCGACACCGAGGGCCCTCGCCATGTGACCTTGTGAGAAGTCGTGGCCCTGCCTCGACACCGAGGGCCCTCGCCATGTGACCTTGTGAGGAGTCGTGGCCCTGCCTCGACACCGAGGGCCCCAGCCATGTGACCTTGTGAGAAGTCGTGGCCCTGCCGCGACACCGAGGGCCCCAGCCATGTGACTTTGTGAGAAGTCGTGGCCCTGCCGCGACACCGAGGGCCCCAGCCATGTGACTTTGTGAGAAGTCGTGGCCCTGCCGCGACACCGAGGGCCCCAGCCATGTGACCTTGTGAGGAGTCGTGGCCCTGCCTCGACACCGAGGGCCCTCGCCATGTGACCTTGTGAGGAGTTGTGGCCCAGCCTCGACACCGAGGGCCCTCGCCATGTGACCTTGTGAGGAGTCGTGGCCCTGCCGCGACACCGAGGGCCCTCGCCATGTGACCTTGTGAGGAGTTGTGGCCCAGCCTCGACACCGAGGGCCCTCGCCATGTGACCTTGTGAGGAGTCGTGGCCCTGCCTCGACACCGAGGGCCCTCGCCATGTGACCTTGTGAGGAGTCGTGGCCCTGCCGCGACACCGAGGACCCTAGCCATGGAGTCAACATTGGGGGGGGGGCAAATCTTCCAGGGGGTCCCACCCCCCCAGAAAAAAAATCTAAAATTTAAAACTCATTTCCTGCCTAAAATATATATTTTTTAAATTTCACCAACACATGGGATGGACTTTTTATTTTATTTTTTACAACAATGTCTAATAGCGTATTGTATTACATGGCTCTGTTTTTTACTTTTTTACCTTTTCTTGTGTCATCGTATGTAATGGCAGAGATTAGGGATGAATAAATTACAACCATAACCATAATCATATGAACAGAAATATGTTTTATATCGATAAATTGGGGGGGGGGGACATTTTGAGCATATTTATTATAATTACGGCCTTGAAGAAGGGGGAGGAGCTACAAAGGGGCCGTCCATAAATGACGTCACGCGATTTTGAACGATTTTTGACTCCCCCCCCCGTCACACGGCGTCACAAAAAGTCAGACCCCCCCCCCTCAAATATGACGTCACAAAGCTCTGCCGCCCCCTCCCCAAAAATAAAACATGCTTCAAATCGCTTTAGACTATTGTCATTGTAGTGCGTATTTAATGTGGCGCTGCACTCTGATGTTGTAGGGGAAAACATTTATCAAAAAGTCTATTTATTAAGTAGAACGTGTTGTCCATATTTATTTAAAGTTGCGCATTTTGATGTGACGTCACATTTCTCACCCCCCCTCTCGTCACACATCGTCACAAAAGTCTGACCCCCCCCCCTAGGTGCGTGACGTCATTTAAGGACGGCCCCTAACGTGCTTCACCGCGCGTTAGGTGTGGGCGCCAC
Organism: Lampetra fluviatilis; assembly: GCF_964198595.1. Classification (NCBI taxonomy): domain Eukaryota; kingdom Metazoa; phylum Chordata; class Hyperoartia; order Petromyzontiformes; family Petromyzontidae; genus Lampetra; species Lampetra fluviatilis. The sequence goes on along the minus strand of NC_136332.1, from coordinate 3,030,976 downwards.
AGTGGCTATGAGAGGTTAACTACCTCGCCTGGTGTACAGGAGGTCTTGGGTCCGATCCCGACCCTGACGACGCCTGCTGTATATTTGGAGTTTGCGTGTCTCTCTCTCATCATCATCACGGTGGCTATGAGATGTTAACTACCTCGCCCGGTGTGCAGGAGGTCGTGGGTCCGATCCCGACCCTGACTATGCCTGCTGCTGTATATTTGGAGTTTGCGTGTCTCTTTCTCTCCCCGTGGCCGCGTGGATTTTCCCCGGCTCCTCCTCTGGGTTTCCCCCTCGACGTTTAGAATCAACGTCACGCGATTCGAGTATTTGCCAGCGGCTATAAATGTCCACACGATGCTGATAAGGCCACTCCCGTTGAGTTGTCATTTGTGGCCAGGTCGCTTCTGAAAAAGAAAGAGTTACATAGCTAAGTGGTGAAATTAAAACATAGTTTAAAACGTCAATTGCGGGTGTTACAATCGCAGCAATAACCAGGGCGGGCTGCTGGATTTGAACCGCGAACCTCATGTCTGATGGTCACTGCAGTGGATAGATTTTACTGGTAGGAACCTCCTGGTTACACCAGCCCACAGGGGATTATTGTGTCCGTCCGTCCGTCGTGCATCCAAAAATGGGAGGGGTGGGGCTGGGTGGAGAGGGGAGGGTGGGGAGGGGCTGGGTGGGAAGGGTGGGGAGGGGCTGGGTGGGGAGGGGCTGGGTGGGGAGGGGCTGGGTGGGGAGGGTGGGGCTGGGTGGGGGGGCTGGTCACCCCGTGGTGCCCTTATAAAACTCAACGTTTAACCTACTCACGCCGGCTTGTGCCCGCCCTCACAGTCGGGCATATTTGCGGAATACACCACGCCGCCGTTGACCCTGGCCATTGACCGAGCAACCCAACGTTCCTACCAGCTCCCTCCGTAGGAATGTGTTATAGAAATGATAAATCTAGAGTATTTGGCGTTGAACCGCAAACCTCATGTCTGATGGTCACCGCAGTGGAAAGATTTTATAGAAATTATAAATCTCGAGTATTTGGCTGCTATCCAATTTCCACGTGGCGAGCCACTTCATCGAGCGAACATTTGCTTCTGAAAGAGCTACGGAGCCCAATGGGACATTACCTGGTAAAATAAAATATAAAGTTACTCGTTTTCACTGTGTAACAAAAACATATATTTTTTTGTTCCTGGGTAGTAACTAGTAAGTGTTATTTCGTAATTGCTTATGCCTCAAACGTCCAGAAAACGGCGATTATTCCCCACAAATTCTAGATTTGAAGCTTTCGTGACTGCAAGGATTCATACTCTTACCTACGTGACTTTACCGAAAAAAAATCCCACAAACTTTGCTTTTGTGACCATGACAGTGATAGTTTGAAATTGACCTATTTTTAAATCCTTTATATTAAGTTCACTTGCTTGCTTGCTTACGACCGTGCAGATCTTTCGGTCGTTTTTTAACCCACTTCCCGTGATCCAATCGAGCTGACATTTTGCACACAGACTCGTTGTGCGTGACAATTTATTTTCGTGAATTTTTTTCCCCTAAATTTTCCACTTTTTAGGAAAAATTTGTTTTCATATTTAATTTAAAATACCAATGTGATAAAAATGAAACTCTTACTCAAGAAAAACAGAAATGAATAATAAAATAAAATAAAACCGATGCCACGCATATAAAGGATTTATAGTGAAAACCTTTGTTTTTACGGGTTAATTTTTTTTAATGAGAAAACGCGGTGTGCATTTGTGCCATTCCTTCACGTAAAGTCCCGGTCACAAAAGCAAAGTTTGTGGGGGGATAACAATAGCCACTTTCTATACTTTTGAGGCATAAGCAATTAGGAAATACCACTTACTACCCAGACACAAAAATCGTGTTACATAGCGAATTATCCACACGCATTCAATAACACCACGTGTGTGCGCGTGTGTGTGTGTATCGTCTGGCCTTCATAGGTGCTCGCTAACAGCACTTGCTCCTTACATTCTGTTAAGGCTATGCGGGGGACCTTTGTCTTTTGTATAATCTGTGCAGGGGTCAGGTGGCCTCGAGGTGCACCGAGCCTGGCACGGGCTCCGCGGTGATGTCACCGGCACGCAGAGATGAATGGGCGTGACTTGCAGCTCGTACCTGGAGCGGCCAGGTGAGTGTGTGGGCAGACACGTGAGAGGAGCGGAGAGACAGGTACGTGTTGTTGTTCGTGTGTGTGTATTAGTGTGTGTGTTAGTGTGTGTCTGTGCGTGTGTGTCTGTGCGTGTGTCTGTGTGTTAGTGTGTGTGTACGTGTTAGTGTGTGCGTGTTAGTGTGCGTGTGTGTTAGTGTGTGTGTACGTGTTAGTGTGTGTGTGTGTGTGTGGGTACGTATTAGTGTGTGTGTGTCTGTGTGTGTGGGTACGTGTTAGTGTGTGTGTCTGTGTGTGTGTGTGTTATTGTGTACGTGTTAGTGTGCATGTTAGTGTATGTGTGTTAGTGCGTGTGTCTGTGTGTGTGGGTGGGTACGTGTTAGTGTGTGGGTGTGTGTTAGTGTGTGTGTACGTGTTAGTGTGTGTGTGGGTACGTGTTAGTGTGCGTGTCTGTGTGTGTGTGTTAGTGTGTGTGTCTGTGTGTGTGTTAGTGTGTGTGTGTTTGTGTGTGTGTGTACGTGTTAGTGTGCGTGTTGGTATGTGTTAGTGTGTGGGTACGTGTTAGTGTGCGTGTGTGTGTGTTAGTGTGCGTGTGTGTACTGTTAGTGTGTGTGTGTGTGTTAGTGTACGTGTTAGTGTGTGTGTGTTAGTGTGTGTATGTGCGTGTTAGTGTGTGGGTGTTAGTGTGCGTGTGTGTCTGTGTGTGTGTGTACGTGTTAGTGTGTGTGTCTGTGTGTGTGTGTTAGTGTGTGTGTTAGTGTGTGTGTGTGGGTATGTGTGATTGTGTGCGTGTTAGTGTGCGTGTGTGTCTGTGTGTGTGCGTGTTAGTGTGCGTGTGGGTATATGTGTGGGTACGTGTTAGTGTGCGTGTTAGTGTGCGTGTGTGTACGTGTTAGTGTGTGTGTGGGTATCTGTGTTAGTATGCGTGTGTGCGTGTGCGTGTTAGTGTGTGTGTGTCTGTGTGTGTGGGTACGTGTTAGTGTGTGTGTGTACGTGTTAGTGTGGGTACGTGTTAGTGTGGGTACGTGTTAGTGTGGGTACGTGTTAGTGTGTGTGTACTGTTAGTGTGTGTGTGTATGTGTGTGTGTGTACGTGTTAGTGTGTGTGTACTGTTAGTGTGTGTGTGTATGTGTGTGTGTACGTGTTAGTGTGTGTGTGTGGGTACGTGTTAGTGTGTGTGTGTCTGTGTGTGTGGGTACGTGTTAGTGTGTGTGGGTGTGTGTGCGTGTATGTGTGGGTATCTGTGTGTGTATCTGTGTGCGTGTGTGCGTATGTGTGTGTGCGTGTGTATCTGTGTGTGTGGGTATGTGTGTGTATCTGTGTACGTGTGTGGGTATGTGTGTGTGCGTGTGTATCTGTGTGTGTGGGTATGTGTGGGTATCTGTGTGCGTGTGTGGGTATGTGTGTGTGCTTGTGTGGGTATGTGTGTGTGCTTGTGTGGGTATGTGTGTGTGGGGGTATCTGTGTGTGTGTGAGTATGTGTGTGTGTGCGGGTGTGTGTTTGTGTGTGTGGGTATCTGTGTGTGTGGTGGGGAGCGGTAGTGCTGTGGTCAGCACACTACACTACGATTCCCGCTCATGGCCAACGATTATCTGAACCGGTCCTGGGCCTCCCCTAGGTCGACTCAGCCTCAAACGAGTACCTGGTTCTGTGTAGTAAACATCGCCACTGGGGAGACAAAGGCGGTCGAGCGTGGTGCTGGCCACCGACCCCCTCATGTACCGTTCTGGCCTTCATAGGTGCTGCTCGCTAACAGCACTTGCCCCATCAGTCTGTTAAGGCTAGACGGGGGATCTTTGTCTTTTGTGTGTGGTTAGACACGTGAGAATAGTGGGATGTGAGCTTATGTGTGAGTGTGTGGGTGGGTAAGTGTGTGTGTGTATATCGGTGTATGTGTGTGAGTGGGTAAGTGTGTGTGTGTGTATATCGGTGTATGTGTGTGAGTGGGTAAGTGTGTGTGTGTCGGTGTATGTGTGTGAGTGGGTAAGTGTATGTGTGTTGTGTATATCGGTGTATGTGTGTGAGTGGGTAAGTGTGTGTGTGTGTATATCGGTGTATGTGTGTGAGTGGGTAAGTGTGTGTGTGTGTATATCGGTGTATGTGTGTGAGTGGGTAAGTGTGTGTGTGTGTATATCGGTGTATGTGTGTGAGTGGGTAAGTGTCTATGTGTTGTGCATAACGGTGTATGTGTGTGAGTGGGTGTGTGTGTGTTGTGTATATCGGTGTATGTGTGTTAGTGTGCATGTGTGTGCGGTGTGTGTACAGTATATGTGTGGGTGTGTGTGTCTGTGTGTTAGATAATGTCTACGTGTAGGTATGTGCGTGGGAGTGGTGGTGCAACGGTTAGCGCTGCGCTGCGAACCCGGCGACCCGAGTTCGATTCCCGCTCACGGCCAGGGGAGGCTGAGCCTCCCCTAGGTCGACTCAGCCTTAAACGAGTAAACATCGCACCACAGGGGAGACAAAGGCGGCCGGGCGTGGTGCCGGCCACCCACCCACCCCCTCGTGTGCCGTGCCGGCCTTCATAGGTGCTGCTGCTACTCGCTACGTGGGGGAACTTTGACTCATCTCAGTCAGCCTACAACACCTGGGTCTGCCCTGTGACCTTGCCAGCAACGAGACTTCTTGAGCCCTTCCTGGCGTGGCAGCCTCAACATGCACCCAGCCTGGCACGCGCGTGCGCTACGGCCCAGTGGACGTGCCCACCTTGCACCCACGCTGGGCCCAATGCTGCAGCAATGTTGGGTCCACGTTGGGTTGACGGCGGGCCGACGTTAGGACAACGTTGGGTGAACGTCGGGCCAATGTTGCCACGGTCCATTCTGAACCAGTGCGTGCTGTAACTCTGTCAGCAGCAGCGGGGGGCTTTGAAGGAGCTGCCGACCAATGGGGAAGGAGGAGGAGCTGTGGAGAGCCGTGCAGGGCGGGGACGCGGCGAGCCTCAGACGCCTCCTGCTGAAACACCCGGAGGCCAAGAGCCGTGAGTAGAGCCAGAGGGCCAGAGAGAGAGAGACTTTTAAACATACTCGTAGGCTTAGCGTTTTTTCGGTAAAGTCACGTAGGTAAAAAATTAACCCGTAAAAACAAAGTTTTTCACTATAAATCCTTTATATGCGTGGCATCGGTTTTATTTTATTATTCATTTCTGTTTTTCTTGAGTAAGAGTTTCATTTTTATCACATTGGTATTTTAAATTAAATATGAAAAAATAAATGTTCCTAAAAAGTGGAAAATTTTGGAAAAAAATTTCACGAACATTAATTGTCACGCACAACGAGTCTGTGTGCAAAATGTCAGCTCGATTGGATCACGGGAAGTGGGTTAAAAAACGACCGAAATATTTGCACGGTCGGTAGCGTGCAAGCAAGCAAGCAAGTGAACTTAATATAAAGGATTTAAAAAATAAAATTAAAATTAATAAAAGTAATAATAGAAATAAAATAATAAATCACGACGTTTCGGAGGCAACGCAAGTCTCCGTCATCAGGTGGGACCGTCACAGCTAGATTTACTGCATCAAGTGAGGCAGAGATTCCAAGATGCAAGTTCTTAAATACAAGTTAAGGGGGAGGAGGGGGGGAGGGGCTTATCTGAATGTGGTAGCCAATGAATGGAACGTATTGGGAGGAGGGGGCGGGGCTAAAAGAGAACAAAAGGTGCACATGGACCTGTTGGTGCACATGCTAGAAGAGAGCGACAATGCCCATGTTGTTGTTTTTACCCAGTGTTGGCTGACAATCAAATACTAAAAAAGGAGAGTGCTGTTAAACGCTGGGGATGTCAACACTCGGTAAAGTACTTCTATCGCTCTTGACTTGAAGCTTTCGTGTCTCCGGGAATCCATTCTCTTTGGGTCTCTCGGTAAAGTCACGTGGGTAGAAAACTAATAGATCAGCAACAACAACATGGGTGCCGTCCACGCCGATACAGAGAGGGGCCTTTTACGGCCCCCCAGCGTCCGGAGAAGACGCGGGGCGCATCACCGGCACGTGAGGGGTCCGCGTGCTCCAGTCGGAGCCGTGCCTCGAGCAGCCCTTGAACACTGGCAGCACCACAGAGCAGACGTCAGTGTCGCCTTGCAGCATCTCTTTCCTCGTCTTGTACACCGCCATGTTCGCTTTGGGCGCAGACGAAGTTGGTGAGATCATGGCGCTTGTTAGCCAGAGACTTTTGACTTTTAAACAACTTTTATTGCCGCCAGCAGCAAAAGCACCGGAGGCGATTCCAATATGAAAAACAGTCAGCAGCAAACGAAAGAGAACAAACGTTACATATCGTTACAAATCTACGTGCTGTGGTGCTGAAAGCACCGCACACAACACAAAAGAAAAAAGTCACGTGGTTGTGGTGTCATCGCGCACGCCACGGTGACGGGCGAGCGTTTCAGAAAGTGAACACGAGGGTGCCGTCCACGCTGGTGCAAAGGGCCTTTCCGGCTCCCCAGCGTTCGAAGAATACGTGCACATCACCGACGTGTGTGTGGTACGTGGCGTGCTCCAGCCGGAGAGCGAGAGAGAGAGCGAGAGGGGGGGGACATTAAGGAAAGCATTTAAAACAAAAAAAACTAAATGATGAACGAAGCAAAGTGCCGACTACACCGAGCATCTTCTTGTTTCCTCTGATCGTAAAAAAAGAGAGAGAGTGAGAGAGAGAGAGAACGCGAGAGAGAGCACGAGAGAGAAAGTGAGAGAAAGTGAGCGAGAGAGCGGAACCACGCTGGGCCTGGCTGTTGGAACGGGACCTACTTTGTGGTTATTGGCAGAGATGGGCAACATCTAAATAATAATACAGCCGTAATAGCATCGTCATAGTTGTGGTATGTTTGGTGTTCGTGCCGCTGTTGTTATAAATCATAGCTCAAATGTATAATTGCACATCCCATCCTAGGATCCCCAATTGTGCAATGCATGAAAAGCAGTGACGTAAAGAACAGGGAAGGCCACTTTAAAGAGATGACTTTCGAGAGATGGGTTTAAAGAGATGGGTTTAAAGAGATGCCTTTAAAGAAATTATTTAAAAGAGATGGGTTTAAAGAGATTACTTTAAACAGTTGGTTTTAAAGAGATGGGTTTAAAGAGATAACTTTAAAGAGATATGTTAAAGACATGGGTTTAAAGAGATGACTTTAAAGAGTTGATTTAAAATACATGGGTTTTACAGAGATGACTTTAAAGAGATTACTTTATAGAGATGACTTTAAAGAGATATGTTTAAATAAATGGGGTTAAAGAGATGACTTTATAGACATGACTTTAAAGAAATGGGTTTAAAGAGATGGGTTAAAATAGATGACTTTATAGAGATAAACTTTATAGAGATGACTTTAAAGAGATGGGTTTTCAAGGCAGAGACAGGTTATGGAGTGGCAGGCTGTCCCACAGGAAGGCTTGTATGGTGCTAAACATACTCCGATGTCGCGATGTACATTCCAAAACGAGAACATCATTTGCGGTGTACATGATGTTTTGTACATTATTTTGAAAAGATAACAACTTAAGCTGTTCTAAAATAACTACGTTTTATTGTTATTGTTGTGTTTAGTGTGTTGTCCTTCTCCCACTCCGATTATCACGGTTGGCTACGTACAGTGCGAAAGAAGTTAAAAATACATGCAAGCTACTATATACTACACACTACACTATCATACACGACACTACTATACAATACACTACACGATACATTCCACTACTACACTATTATACACTACACTATACACTACAATACATTATACACTACTATACATTCCACTACTACACTATACACTACTATACACTACACTATACACTACACTATTCACTACACTATACACTTATATATACTACACTACACTATATACTACACTACACTATAGTGTATACACTATACACTACACTATATACTACACTATACACTACACTATACACTACACTATACACTACGCCGTTATTAGGAAGCCACTGGAGCTATGCACTTGTAAATCATAATTTATTTAGAGCTGCGTTTTGTGTTTAGTTTCGTATCCACACCTCCAAATACCACGTTTGGTGAGATGTTAACTACCTCGCCTGGTATACAGGAGGTCGTAGACTACCAATGTCTGCAGCCAGGATCAACCGATGACAATCCTATTACCTGCAGATGTTTAACAGATGAGATGCGTTGCATCGTTAACTCATCCTGCTTGATAATTAATACTTCTCTTGTCCGTATGCATCTGTGCAGATAGGTTTTTTGTGCGGTTAAGCCATAGTCCCCACATACCGCTCGTATCAATGTGGATAAGAGGAGCGGCCACCCACAACTCTGTAGAGTGACATCGGTATTAACGCTTGTTACAATGTGAACAGCGCATTGAAAACGCGTTCTATTTCCTGTACCGTTTACAAAGTGTGTTCACAAATCCACACTGAGAAACACGATGATTGACAGAAGGGTGTAAATATATTTTTTCTATAGTACATTTAAATAGAGGTACTGCAGGTAAGTAGTTTTAAAGGCATAGTTTAACAAGACAACACTTGCCACCATCCTTCAAACCGATTGGTGAAAAAGAGCAAAATTTTGTTGACATTATAATATAATGTTTATATTATAATATGTTTATACTGGTAGGAACCCACTGGTTCCACCAGCCCACAGGTGATTATTGTGTCCGTCCGTCGTGCAGGGAGGGGCTGGGTGGGGAGGGAGGGGCTGGGTGGGGAGGGTGGGGAGGGGCTGGGTAGAGAGGGTGGGGCTGGGTGGGGAGGGTGGGGTGGGGCTGGGTGGGGGGTGGGAGGGGTGGGGCTGGGTGGGGAGGGGCTGGTCACCCCGTGGTGCCCTTAAAAAACTCAACGTTTAACCTACTCACGCCGGCTTGTGCCCGCCCTCACAGTCGGCCATATTTGCGGAATACACCACGCCGCCGTTGACCCTGCAGGCCATTGACCGAGCAACCCAACGTTCCTACCAGCTCCCTCCGCAGGAGGAATGTGTTCATGTCATGTTTATGCGAGAGCCGGGGGGCTTATGGGACCCCGGGGTCCCGCCACGAGGTTTAGTTGTTCGAGCGAGAAATAACCTGCGACCTTCTGGGTCTCATCGGGCAGAGTTTGGCAAGCGAATTCCTCGCCGGGTCAGCCGGACTTTACGAAGACTGCGGTAACACCCCCCCCCCCAATCGGTATTGCCAGACTGTGGTCGGTGGCGTCGTCGTTGTCGTCGATTTTCGGAGTTGCCTCTGATCCAGCGACGGTGGAGGCAGCAGCGATGGTTTGGTGGAGAGCTACGAGGACAAAGATGCCCCCCCCCGCCCCCGTGTAGCCTGGAACAGGCTTTCATCTTCTTGGTTCTTTCGGTAAAGTCACGTAGAAGGGAAATACTAAAAGAATAAAAATAAAACTTAATAAAATACAATGCTCACGACGTTTCGGCCACAACGCAAGCAGCCGTCCTCAGGTGAAGAACAGGTCTGTCGGAAAGACAGACAGACGCTGTCGGAAAGACGGCTGCTTGCGTTGTGGCCGAAACGTCGTGAGAATTGTATTTTATTATGTTATATTTTTATATAAGACAGCGTCTGTCTTTCCGACAGATCTGTTCTTCATCTGAGGACGGCTGCTTGCGTTGTGGCCGAAACGTCGTGAGAATTGTATTTTATTATGTTTTATTTTTATTATTTTACATGACTTTACCGAAAGAACCAAGAAGATGAATCCCTGCAGTCACGAAAGCTTTACATCGAAACTGGAACAGGCTGTTGGGGCAAGTGCTGTTAGCGAGCAGCACCTATGAAGGTCGGAACGGCACACGAGAGGGTGGGTGGCCAGAACCACGCCCGGCCGCCTTTGTCTTCCCAGTGGCGATGTTTGCCACACAGCGCACCAGGTACTCATTTGCGGCTGAGCCGACCTAGGGGAGGCCCACGACCGGGAATCGCACTCGGGTAGCTGGGTTCATTGCGGAGCGGCGCTAACCACTAACACACAGACACACACACAGACACACACAGAGACACACACACAGACACACACACACAGACACACACACACAGAGACTCACATACACAGACCCACACACACAGACACACACAGGGAGACACACACAGACACACACACACAGACACACACACAGACACACACACAGACACACACACAGACACACACACACAGACACACACATACAGACACACACACACAGAGACTCACATACACAGACCCACACACACAGACACACACAGAGAGACACACACAGACACACACACAGACACACACACAGACACACACACAGACACACACATACATACAGACACACACACACAGAGACTCACACACACAGACCCACACACACAGACACACAGAAAGACACACACAGACACAAACACACAGACACACCGACAGACACACACAGACACACACACACAAAAACACACACAGACAAACACACAAGTACTGGGTAACAACTTGGTGTTTGTTGCTAGTGTCTGGCGGCGTGCTGTGGGTAACACACAGACACACACACAGACACACACATAGACACACACACAGACACACACACAAAGACACAGACACACACACAAAGACACAGACACACAGACACACACACACGCATACACACACACACACAGACACACACACAAAGACACACACACAGACACACACACAAAGACACACACAGACACACACACACAGACAAGTACTGGGTAATAACTTGGTGTTTGTTGCTAGTGTCTGGCGGCGTGCTGTGGGTAACACGCAGACACACACATAGACACACACACACAGACACACACACACAGACACACACACACACAGACAAGTACTGGGTAACAACTTGGTGTTTGTTGCTAGTGTCTGGCAGCGTGCTGTGGATAACAAGCCCCTGCATGCAATGGGTATGGAGAGCGGTGGCCCGCTCGTTAGCGCACCGTACGTACGTTGGAACTTCTTTCGCACCGTACGTACAGTGAGAGAAAAAAGTATTTGATCCCCTGCTGATTTTGAACGTTTGCCCACTGACAAAGAAATGATCAGTCTATAATTTTAATGGTAGGTTTATTAGAACAGTGATAGACAGAATAACAACAACAAAATCCAGAAAAACGCGTGTCAAAAATGTTATCGATTGATTTGCATTTTAATGAGGGAAATAAGTATTTGACCCCCTCTGCAAAACATGTCAGTGGGCAAACGTACAAAATCAGCAGGGGATCAAATACTTTATTCCCTCACTGTACGTTGGAACTTCTTTTGCACCGTACGTAGCCAACCGTGATCATCGGAGGTGCGTTGCGCCAGGGACCTGGCGACCCGGGTTCGATTCCCGCCCCATGGCGAACGTCGCTGACGATCATCAGAACCGAGGTCCTGGGCCTCCCCTAGGTCGACTCAGCCTGAAATGAGTACCTGGTGCGGTGTGTAAACATCGCCATTGGGGAGACAAAGGCGGTCGGGGGTGGTGCTGGCCACCCGCCCCCTCGTGTGCCGTGCCGGCCTTCATAGGTGCTCGCTAACAGCACTTGCCCCTACAATTTGTTAAGGCTATACGGGGGTCTTTGTGTATGTGTGTGTATGTGTGTGTGTGTATGTGTGTGTGTCTATGTGTGTGTGTCTATGTCTGTGTGTGTATGTGTGTATGTATGTGTGTGTATGTGTGTATGTATGTGTGTGTATGTATGTGTGCGTATGTGTGTATGTGTGTCTGTGTGTGTGTATGTGTGTGTGTGTGTATGTCTGTGCGTATGTGTGTATGTGTGTATGTGTGTGTGTATGTATGTGTATGTGTGTATGTGTGTGTATGTATGTGTATGTGTGTATGTGTGTGTATGTATGTGTGTGTATGTGTGTGTCTCTGTGTGTGTGTCTGTGTGTCTGTGTGTGTATGTGTGTGTATGTGTGTGTGTATGTATGTGTGTCTGTGTGTATGTGTGTCTGTGTATGTGTGGGTGTGTATATGTGTGTCTGTGTGTGTATGTGTGTATGTTTGTGTGTATGTGTGTATGTATGTGTGTGTGTATGTGTGTGTATGTGTGTGTGTCTGTATGTGTGTGTGTGTGTATGTGTGTGTGTGTATGTGTGTGTATGTGTGTGTGTGTGTATGTGTGTGTATGTATGTGTGTGTGTGTGTATGTGTGTGTGTCTGTATGTGTATGTGTGTGTGTGTATGTGTGTGTATGTGTGTGTATGTGTGTGTGTGTATGTGTGTGTGTATGTGTGTGTGTATGTGTATGTGTGTGTATGTGTGTGTATGTATGTGTGTGTGTCTGTGTGTGTGTGTGTGTTTGTGACAAGCCAGGCAAGGTGAGACCACATCATTCACTTGCAGCCTCAGGACCTGGGGGGGAGGAGGAGGTGCAAGAGAGTTCCAGCGAGCGAGCAGTGGCTCATGGCTCGGGGTTTGACAGCTGTCACACACACGTTCCCTCCCAGCAGCACGCCCGGCTGTGTGTGTGTGTGTCTGTGTGTGTGTACGTGTGTGTGTCTGTGTGTGTGTACGTGTGTGTGTCTTTGTGTGTGTATGTGTGTGTCTGTGTGTGTGTCTGTGTGTGTCTGTGTGTGTGTCTGTGTGTGTGTCTGTGTGTGTCTGTGTGTGTGTACGTGTGTGTGTCTTTGTGTGTGTCTGTGTGTGTCTGTGTGTGTGTACGTGTGTGTGTCTTTGTGTGTGTATGTGTGTGTCTGTGTGTGTGTACGTGTGTGTGTACGTGTGTGTGTGTATGTTTGTGTATGTGTGTATGTGTGTCTGTGTTTGTGTGTCTGTGTACGTGTGTGTGTACGTGTGTGTGTACGTGTGTCTATGTGTGTGTATGTGTGTGTATGTGTGTGTACGTGTGTGTATGTGTGTGTATGTGTGTCAGTGTACGTGTGTGTGTACGTGTGTGTGTATGTTTGTGTATGTGTGTGTATGTGTGTGTATGTGTGTATGTGTGTGTGTTTTTTCGAGTGGGGAACGGTTTCTAAACGCGCACACGTGTTCACTTTTACCACACAGACATTCACACCACACACTTACACTCACACGCCACACACACCACACACACACACCACATACAAACCACACACACTCATATTCACACCACACACACACCACAGACACACCACACACACACCACACACACACACACACCACACACTCTCATTCACACCACACACACACCATACACCACACACACACACACCACACACACACCACACACACTTACACGCCACACACACCACACACACCACACACACACCACACACACACCACACACACTCACACACCACACACACACACCACACACACATTCACACCACACACACACCACACACACACCACACACACACTACACACACACACTACACACACACCACACACACACCACACATACACCACACACACACCACACACACACACCACACACCACACACACACCACACACACACCCACAAACTCACACACCACACACACCACACACACCCCACACACACTCACACACCACACACACACACCACACTCACACACCACACACACACCACACACCACACACACCACACACCACACACACCACACACACACCACACACACACTACACACCACACACACCACACACACCTCACACACACACCACACACACACACCCCACACACTACACACACACAACACACACACAACCCACACACACCACACACACACACACCACACACACCACACACACTACACACCACACACACCTTACACACACACCACACACACACACCCCACACACTACACACACACAACACACACACAACCCACACACACCACACACACACACACCACACACACCACACACACACTACACACCACACACACCACACACACCTCACACACACACCACACACACACACCCCACACACTACACACACACAACACACACACAACCCACACACACCACACACACACACCACACACACCACACACACACTACACACCACACACACCACACACACCTCACACACACACCACACACACCCCACACACTACACACACACAACACACACACAACCCACACACACCACACACACCACACACACCACACACACACTACACACCACACACACCACACACACCTCACACACACACCACACACACACACCCCACACACTACACACACACAACACACACACAACCCACACACACCACACACACCACACACACCACACACACCACACACACACACCACCCCACCCACCGCGACAGGTGTGAACTCAGCCTCCTAATCTCCGGGATCAAGGCTGGGTGGGTGACGTGGTTGGGTGACGTCTCAACTCGAAGGCGACTTGCTGCACGCCACAGATCGGTTATCTGGCCGCTTTACGACGACGTTTCGCCATTCAATGCGACTAAACGCATCTTTTTTTTTATTTCACCAGGTGTAAGCCCCCCCCTCCCCCCACACTGAGCTCTCTTGTTTTTAGAAGCGATCACCTGGATATCACGAATGATTGCTCAACGAAGTTGGCGACTTATCATGATGATCATCATCATCATCATCACGTGGAAATGTGTAGCAGCGATCTTGATTTGAAGCTTTCGTGACTGCAGGAATCCATACTCTGTGGTTCTTTCGGTAAAGTCACGGAGGTAGAAAATAAAATAAAAATATGAAATGCGTAGCAGCAGCCAAATAACTCGAAACGCCATGATGTCGATTCTAAATGGGAGAGAGAGACACGCACAGCAAACTCCAAATATGCAGCAGCAGGCGTCAGGGTCAGGATCTAACCCACGACCTCCTGTACACCAGGCGAGGTAGTTAACATCTCATAGCCAGTATTTGAACGGTCGCGTTTTGAGGCCATTCAAAATTGGCACTCGTGGTCACATTCACCACGGTGGTCACGGTGGTCACGGTGACATGGTGACACGGGGGCACAGAGACACGGGGACACAGAGACACGGAAACACGGAGACACGGGGACACAGAGACACGGGGACACGGGAACACAGAGACACGGTGACACAAGGACACAGAGACACGGGGACACGGTGACACTGGGACACGGGGACACGGTGACACAAGAACACAGAGACACAGAGACACAGAGACACGGTGACACGGGGACACGATGACACAGAGACACGGGGACACGGAGACACAAGGACACAGAGACACGGGTACACGGTGACACAGAGACACGGGGACACGGTTACACGGAGACACAAGGACACTGAGACACAGAGACACGGTGACACGGTGACACAAGAACACAGAGACACAGAGACACAGAGACACAGATACACGGAGACACGGGGACACGGTGACACAGAGACACGGGGACACGGAGACACAAGGACACAGAGACACAGAGACACAGAGACACAGAGACACGGAGACACGGGGACACGGTGACATGGTGACACAGAGACACAGGGACACGGAGACACCCGGAGACACTGAGACAAGGTGACACGGACACAGGGACCCGGAGACACGGAGACTCCCGGTATTAGCAGTGACACCGCGTGGCCTCGGTGCCGCCCGCGGTCGCGATGGGCCGAGAGAGGCGGAGGTCATCGTGGACCAAGCCGCGTCATCACTGACCTCGACTGACGCCCGCCGCGGCGGCGTTGACGTGCCGTGTGTGGCAACGTGGTGGTGTTGGTGGTGGTGGTGGTGGTCGTGGTGGTGGTGGTGGTCGTGGTGGTGTTGGTGGGGGTCGTGGTGGTGGTGGTGGTCGTGGTGGTGGTGGTAGTGGTGGTGGTCGTGGTGGTGGTGTTGGTGGTGGTAGTGGTGGTGGTGGTGGTCGTGGTGGTGGTGTTGGTGGTGTTGGTGGTGGTGTTGGTGGTGGTGGTAGTGGTGCACCGTTGTCGCAACGTGGCAGTGTTGGTGGTAGTGGTGGTAGCGCTCCGTGTGTGGCAATGTAGCGGTGGCGGTGTTGGTGGTGGTGCACCATTGTGGCAACGTGTCGGTGTTGGTGTTGGTGGTGGTGGCGGTGTTGGTGGTGGTGGCGGTGGTGTTGGTGGTGGTGTTGGTGGTGGTGTTGGTGGTGTTGGTGGTGTTGGTGGTGGTGTTGGTGGTGTTGGTGGTGGTGGTGGTGGTGGTGTTGGTGGTGGTGGTGGTGGTGTTGGTGGTGTTGGTGGTGGTGTTGGTGGTGTTGGTGGTGGTGGCGGTGGTGTTGGTGGTGGTGTTGGTGTTGGTGGTGTTGGTGGTGGTGGCGGTGGTGTTGGTGGCGGTGGTGTTGGTGGTGGTGTTGGTGGTGGTGGTGGTGTTGGTGGTGGTGGTGGTGTTGGTGGTGGTGTTGGTGGTGTTGGTGGTGTTGGTGGTGTTGGTGGTGGGTCACCGTTGTGGCAACGTGGCGGTGTTGGTGGTGGGTCACCGTTGTGGCAACGTGGCGGTGTTGGTGGTGGTGGTGGTGTTGGTGGTGGTGTTGGTGGTGTTGGTGGTGTTGGTGGTGGTGTTGGTGGTGTTGGTGGTGGTGGTGGTGTTGGTGGTGGTGTTGGTGGTGTTGGTGGTGTTGGTGGTGGGTCACCGTTGTGGCAACGTGGCGGTGTTGGTGGTGGTGTTGGTGGTGTTGGCGGTGATGGTGGTGGTGGTGGTGTTGGTGGTGGTGTTGGTGGTGTTGGTGGTGTTGGCGGTGATGGTGGTGGTGTTGGTGGTGGTGGTGGTGTTGGTGGTGGTGTTGGTGGTGTTGGTGGTGTTGGCGGTGATGGTGGTGGTGGTGGTGTTGGTGGTGGTGTTGGTGGTGGTGTTGGTGGTGTTGGTGGTGTTGGCGGTGATGGTGGTGGTGTTGGTGGTGGTGGTGGTGTTGGTGGTGGTGTTGGTGGTGTTGGTGGTGTTGGTGGTGGTGTTGGTGGTGTTGGTGGTGGCACCGGGGCCGTCCCAATTGTTGAACAAAGAGACGCCGCGTTGCCGCGATCCGTGGAGAGCCGTGGCGTTTTAAAAAGGCGCGGGGCTCTTTGTCCGCCCGACACGGCCATTGTGAACCTCTCGATGGACAAAGACAAACGCCCAGGACCCTGACATTAAACACGACCCAGGACGTCAACAGTACTGGCTCAGTGTCTCTGACACGACCATTGTGAACATCTCGATGGACAAAGACAGACACATAGGACCCTGACATTAAACACGACCCAGGACGTCAGCATTGCTGGATCTGTGTCTCTGACACGGCCATTGTGGGCCTTCTGAGAGAGATTCCCAGAGCCAGGGCTTGAACCCAGGGTCTCAATGCTACTGGGTGTCACAGTGTCGCTTATCTCACGTGGACACCCATACTATTACACACAGACTGAGTTGTAATGGAAGCGGGTTCTCAGGTGCAGTGAGTGCACGGTCTAAGCCACGGTCACCAATTACTGCACACGCAACAACAACAAAAATCCCTTGGTTCTTTCGGTTAAGTCACGTCTAAAGATAAAATAATAAATTAAATTAAATAATAGAATACGACGTTTCGATTGCAACACAAGCAATCATCATCAGGTATAATGAAATAGCGACATAAAATCTAACCAGAAAACTATAGACAGACATATTAGCAGACAGATATCACCAAGATACATAGCGGGAGCAACACAGGTAACAGAGAGGGGTGATTGGCTCTGTGGGGTGGCCTTAAATAGACAGAGGGGGGGCGGAGGCAGAGAGAAGGAAGGGGGGTTAGACGTCGTATTCTATTATTTAATTTAATTTATTATTTTATCTTTAGACGTGACTTAACCGAAAGAACCAAATAATAATTCCTGCAGTCACGAAAGTTCTAAAATTAAGATAGAACAAAAATCCCATAAAAAGCTAATTCAGTCGCGCAGTTCATTTGAGGAATTTCCAGCTTTTTGGGGGAATCGAGAAAGAAATTGCGGTTCAACAGAGGCGGGTCGGGAAGTGTGACCTTTGCTGTGTGGAGCAGAGGTCGCCTGAAGAAGTTTGTCATCTCGGCGGTAGCTCTGTGGTGTCCGCTCAGCGGGATTTTTTTTCTCCGAACGGATTTTTCGTTCGGGCGACGGCGACGACGATGACGACGACGCGAGCACAATTGGGAAGAGCAATTTGTGGAAAAGACCGTTCGTTTCTCGTTGGTATTTGGCATAAAAGCTCACGATGGCGAAGCTTACAGTGCCGAGAAAAAGTTTGTGAACGCCCTCAGGGTGTTCACATATTTGACATATTTCAAACCCAAAATGTGATTAGATCTTAATCTAAGTCCAAATAATGGATAACCCGATTAAACAAATGACACGAAAACATGATATACTCTATAAGAATAGGTTTGCCTCTTTCTGGTAAATAAAACAGTTGTGTTAAGATGTTAAAACAACAAACTGAAGGCTTTTGCAAGGCATCATGTTACTGCATTAACCATACATACTCGTGGTGAACATGCAAACACAAAACATGCTCTGGCAGGTTATGAATTGTCTATGAAACTGATTGGTCCACAACCAGACAGTTTGATGTGGACCAATGATGGAGCTGCTCACCCCGAGCTCTCAATGTCCTGATAATGCATTGTCCTTGTGCTGTTCGCCTTTTGGCATCCTCTGATCGAACCCCGTTTGAGACGAGGCTCTAAAGAAAGCTGTCTCTGGTGTGGACCAATCAGTTTCAAAGACAATCTCCATTAATATAAAAGGCAAAGTTGTGATTATGTGTGTGTCTGTTCAAAATGTTTAGCGTACTTCCCGACATGCAACAAACTGGAAATTTGCCATGTGGGTACTTCCAGACTGTACACCATGCAAAAGTTATAAAAAGACACTTTTTTGGGGGGGGGAGCTCAATAATGCAGATTTTTTTTGAACAGCAAGTGAGCTATGACGTCAGATCTGTCACGTGACCCGCGCATGTGGAAGCGTAACGCATCGTAGTGTCGTGGTCAGCGCGCCGCGCTACGAACCCGGTGACCCGAGTTCGATTCCCGCTCACGGCCAACATCGGTAACGATTATTTCAACCGGTCCTGGGCCTCCCCTAGGTCGACTCGGCCTCAAACGAGTAACTGGTGTGGTGTGTGAACATCGCCACTGGGGAGACAAAGGCGGCCGGGTGTGGTGAATCCAAGTCCCGGGCGAAGCCGGGTAGTAAGCTAGTGCATCACATAATTATTACCAGAGCATGTTTGTTTTGTTTGCATGTTCACCACAAGTATGTGTGGTTAACGCAGTAACAGGATTCCTTGCAAAAGGTTTCAGTTTGGTGTTTTAATATCTCAACACAACTGTTTTATTGCCAGAAAGGGTAAAAACCTGTTGTTATATTTTGATACTGGCCAGGGAGGTCCCCACACGATACTCTTTCAACATTTATTCATCGTCGCATTATTCTACATTCAATAACCAGGTGTGGAAAAGTGTGCGAACCTTTTAGATGCAGTAGCTGGTGAAATCACGCGAGCAGCAATGACTGCAGCTATGTGTTTCCTGTAACCCGTCGGTCAGTGCCTCTCTCACACATTGGATTTGAGGAATTTTAGCCCATTCCTCCTTACAGAACTCCTTCAAATCGGTGATGAGGGTTGCCTTGCATGGACAGCTTTCCACAACATTTCGATGGGGTTTAGGTGCCGAATTTGACCAGGCCATTGCAAAACGCGGACTTTCTTGTTCTGCAGCCATTCTTTTGTTGATCTGTTTCGTATGTTTATGATCATTGGCTTTCCGCAAGACCCACTTTCGGTTCAGCTTCAGCTCACAGACGGACGGACAGCCTGACATTCTCCTCTCGAATCTTCTGATACAATGCAGAATTCGTGGTTGTGTCAATGATCGTGAGCCATCCAGGTCCTGCGGCAACCCCAAACCATCGCATTCCCACCACCACCACTACCACCCACACCACCCCCACTCTCACCACCACCACCACTACCACCCACACCACCCCCACTCTCACCACCACCACCACCACTACCACCCACACCACCCCCACTCTCACCACCCCCACCACCACCACCGCCACCACCACTACCACCCACACCACCCCCACTCTCACCACCCCCACTCTCACCACCCCCACCACCACGACCACCACCGCCACCACCACTACCACCCACACCACCCCCACTCTCACCACCCCCACTTTCACCACCCCCACTCTCACCACCCCCACTCTCACCATCCCCACCACCACCACCGCCACCACCACTACCACCCACACCACCCCCACTCTCACCACCCCCACTCTCACCACCCCCACTCTCACCACCCCCACCACCACCACCGCCGCCACCACCCCCACTCTCACCACCCCCACTCTCACCACCCCCACTCTCACCACCACCACCACCACCACTACCACCCACACCACCCCCACTCTCACCACCCCCACTCTCACCACCCCCACCACCACCGCCGCCACCACCACCACGCTTGACGCTTGGGACGAGGTTCTTCTGTTCGAAAGCAGTCTTTGGTTTTTCGCTAAACGTGGCGTTTCTCATTTGACTCGTCGGTCCAGGGAGCATTGTTCCAGAAGTCTTGTGGATCATCAGTGTGCTATTTGGCGAACTTCAGATGGGCAGCAATGTTGTTTTTGGAGAGCGGTGGTGTTCTCCTTGCTTATCCTTCCATGAACACCGCTCTTGTTCAGTATTTTGCAGACAGTTGAGTCATGCACGTTCACATTGGCCACGGTGAGAGGGACCTGCAGATCCTTGGATGTTTCTCTGGGGTTCTTTGCGACTTCCTTGACGATTTTCCGGTTTGTTCTCGGAGAGAATTGGGTAGGACGACCGCTTCTGGGTTGAGTGACTGTGGTCTGGAGCTTTCTCTACTTGTAGACTATTTGTCTGAAAGTGGATTGGTGGAGCCCCAAATTGTTAGAAGTGGTTTTTTAACCCTTGCACGACTTGTTTCCACACGCACCTGTATGGTGAAGACCAAACTCACGAACTTTCTCTGATCTTTATATAGGGTGGGGCCTCCCAAACTCACCTCTGAAGATCTCCCTAATTATTTAAACACCCGATTCTAATTGTTTCCTTAATTGAGCTCATTAAACCGAGGGGTTCCCTTACTCTGTGACATTACCCTGAACCTCGATTACTCGTTGTTTGTTGAATCCATTCATCATTTTATTTCAAAAGGACACGGAATTGGCGAACATAAACCCGATTGGATATTTAAGAAAAGGCCAGGGTTTTCGATTCAAGAAGGCTATCGTGTTCTTGGTTCTTTCGGTAAAGTCACGTAGAAGGGAAGTAATAAAATAATACAAATAAAACATAATAAAATAATTCTCACTATTCTCATTATCTTATTACTTCCCTTCGACGTGACTTTACCGAAAGAACCAAGAAGATGAATCCCTGCAGTCACGAAAGCTTTAAATCGAAATTTAAGGCTATCGTGGTTAAAAAAAAACCCGATGGGATTCCCATCGTCATCATTGACGAGGGGGGGGGGGAGATTCACACACACTTTTTCTCGGCACTGTAGAATGTTGGCGTGTAGATTTGCAAACAATTTCTTTTCAAAACCGCACTGCCACCAGCGCCACCACCACACCCACCACTCCGGCCACGCCCAGTGGTCGCGCTCCAGGGCAGCTGCCGTCTCTGTGCGGTTCGCGAAAATAAAAAATGGCGGGGTGGGTCGTGCTTTATTGATTGTTTACTTCACTAAACTACTTTCACCTCCAGTGAAAGTGTGCAGCGAGTCTTAACGCGTGCGTGTATAATGGGTGTATGTGTGTTCATGTGCGTGTGTGTGTGTTTGTAATGTGTGTGTGATGCGTGTGTGTTTTGTAATGTGTGTATGTTCATGTGTTTGTAATGTGTGTATAATGCGTGTATGTGTGTTCATGTGCGTGTGTGTTTTGTAATGTGTGTATGTTCATGTTTGTAATGTGTGTGTGATGGGTGTATGTGTGTTCATGTGCGTGTGTGTGTGTAATATGTGTATGTTCACGTGTTTGTAATGTGTGTGTGATGCGTGTATGTGTGTTCATGTGTGTGTGTTTGTAATGTGTGTATGTTCACGTGTTTGTAATGTGTGTGATGCGTGTGTGTGTGTTCATGTGTGTGTATGTTCATGTGTTTGTAATGTGTGTGTGATGTGTGATGCGTGTATGTGTGTTCATGTGCGTGTGTGTTTTGTAAGATGTGTATGTTCATGTGTTTGTAATGTGTGTGTGATGCGTGTATGTGTGTTCATGTGTGTGTGTTTGTAATGTATGTTCATGTGTTTGCAATGTGTGTGATGCGTGTGTGTGTGTTCATGTGTTTGTAATGTGTGTGTGATGCGTGTACGTGTGTTCATGTGCGTGTGTGTTTTGTAAGGTGTGTATGTTCATGTGTTTGTAATGTGTGTGATGTGTGTACGTGTGTTCATGTGCGTGTGTGTTCATGCGCGTGTGTGTGTTGTAATATGTGTATGTTCATGTGTTTGTAATGTGTGTGTGATGCGTGTATGTGTGTTCATGTGCGTGTGTGTGTCAAGGGGAGCGGTAATGTAGCGGTTAGCGCGCTGCGCTATGAACCCGGTGACCCGAGTTCGATTCCCACTCACGGCGAACAACCAGTGACGATTATCTGAACCGGTCCTGGGCCTCCCCTAGGTCGACTCAGCCTTAAATAAGTACCTGGTGCGGTGTATGTCTTTGTTGCATGTGTTTGAGCGGACGGTGTTGTAGCGGTTAGCGCGCTGCGCTACGAATCCGACGACCCGAGTTCGATTCCCGCTCACGGCCAACAGCAGTGGCTATTATCTGAACCGGTCATTTTTCTATTTGACCTCCAGGCATGAGTGTAGTTATTTCACCGAAATATTCATTAATTCCCTCTGTGTGGGTCTCTGTGTGGGTCTCTGTGTGGGTCTCTGTGTGAGTCTATGGGTCTCTGTGTGAGTATGTGAGTCTGCGGGTCTCTGTGTGAGTATATGGGTCTATGTGTGGGTCTGTGGGTCTCTGTGTGAGTCTATGGGTCTCTGTGTGAGTCCGCAAGTCTGTGAGTCTATGGGTCTCTGTGTGAGTATATGGGTCTCTGTGTGAGTATATGGGTCTATGTGTGGGTCTATGGGTCTCTGTGCGAGTCTATGGGTCTCTGTGTGAGTCCGCAAGTCTGTGAGACTATGGGTCTCTGTGATGAGCTTATGGGTTTGTGTGAGTCTATGGGTCTCTGTGTGAGTCAATGTGTCTGTGTGAGTCTATGGGTCTCTGTTAGTCTATGGGTCTCTGTGTGAGTCTATGTGCGTGTTTGTATGTTGAACTTCTTTCACACCGTACATAACCAATTGTGCTAATCAGAGGTGCGGGAGGGGGGGGCAGCAAGCTAAACACAACAACAAGCTAAACACAACAACAACAAACCAAACACAACAACAACAACAAGCAGGTATAAAGAAATTGGCTCGTCGCTCGTGACAATGATTTAAAAATGCATCGCTCCACCGGCTTCCCAACATTGGAAGAGAGAGCGTTCCAGACGGCCTCGTGGGTTTTGCTCTCTCACGTACCAGCGGCGGTGCTCAAGTCGCGAACACATTGGCACGCTGCGTTCGCGTCGCGAACATTCCTCATTGGCTGCGTCGGGGCGGTGGTAGGGGGTCTGTGACGCACATTTAGACGATTTAACCCAAGGGGCTAAAAAAAACACATTTATCTTGCAACGATTAACACAATATTCTCCACAACGCCGCTGACGAGCATTGCGTCATTAACTTCTTCTTCTGTTTCTTCTTCTTGCAGGCAAGAAGGGGACCACGAAACAGTCCAACGTCAACCTGCAGGACGACGATGGGTGAGTGGGCTCCGCCGTTTCGTCCTCCGTCGCCGTGGGCACAGCGTGACAGCGCCGTGAGAAACCCCTCCACCGTCTGACGCGAACTCCTCCAGCGATGATTCATGCAGCCACCGCGGCCTGGCGCCCCGGGCTCATTTGCGGATGCCGGCAGTTCGGATCCCAACGGCCGCCCCGGTTATTACCGCGCTATCTGGTCATTTTTTAAAAGTTCGATTTAAAGCTTTCGTGACTGCAGGGATTCATCTTCTTGGTTCTTTCGGTAAAGTCACGTAGAAGGGAAGTAATAAAATAATAAAAATAAAACATAATAAATTAATTAAATTTCGATTTAAAGCTTTCGTGACTGCAGGGATTCATCTTCTTGGTTCTTTCGGTAAAGTCACGTAGAATGGAAGTAATAAAATAATAAAAATAAAACATAATAAAATAATTCTCACGACGTTTCGGCCACAACGCAAGCAGCCGTCCTCAGGTGAAATCAGACTCTGTCTCCTCGACAGACCTGGTTTCACCTGAGGACGGCTGCTTGCGTTGTGGCCGAAACGTCGTGAGAATTATTTTATTATGTTTTATCTGGTTATTACCACACTATCTGGTCATTACCACGCTATCTGGTTATTACCGCGCTATCCGGCGACGACCGAGGCATCGTTGAACTGCTTGGCGTGAGCGCTTGCCCATGAAGGCGGCGGTCGGTGTCACCACAAGGAATGTGTCCACGTCGGTCCGTGGCCTGCCGTGGAAAATTAATCACGAATCAGATCTTCGGCTGCGGGGGGCGGGGCGGGATAATATAACAACATAATCCGATTATTTCCCTATTAAATAACGATACGCAAAAAAAGCATCGATGGCACGCGACGCTGCTGAACGCTCAACAACGTGGCCAAACAAATGAAATACGCCGAAATCTCAGCTCCGTTGATCTGGGCCGTGCTAGGAATGCACTCAGGAATGGTGACGGTCGTCATCTTGACATGCAAAGCACGCAGGGAATCCCGTTGCGTTGTTTCAGACAGCTTGTTGCGTGTAGCCGTCAGAAATGTGATAGGGCGGCGCTGAAAGTCAACGTGAAGCCTTTATCTGTCATTTAGTTACAATTTTGATCGTGTGCTGATTGTTGATCTCCCCGTACCTCATGTTGCCCTGACTTCGGGGCTACCCTCTATCACAACAACAACCACAACAACCCAATGTGTCCTAACTTCTGGGGCCACCCTGTACCACATCAACAACAACAACCGCAACAACTGCAACAACCACAACAACAACAACAACGCTATGTGTCCTGACTTCTGGACCCACCCTGTATCACATCAACCACAACAACCACAACCGCAACAACAACAACAACCACAACAACCACAACAACGCAGTGTGCCCTGCCTTGTGGGCTGTTTGTTGTCGTTGCAGGATGTCCCTGCTGCACCACGCCTGCCTCGGCGGCAGCGCGGACGTCGTCACCGCGCTACTGGACGGACACTGCACCGTGGACATCAGTGACAGCAAAGGTAAAGGTGCGGGCAAGGGCGTGGGGGCGGTGGCGGTGGAGGTCAGAGGGCCGTGACCCGGCACCTGGGTTCGACTCCAGGTTCAGTGGGGCCCAAGATGCTCGCTTATTCATCCGTTCACGGAACGTGTCTGCGTGCGGGTTCGGCGTTGGGATGGCCACCCGAGTTCGATTCCCGATCGCCGGTCAATAACAGTGGCGGGCAAACTCTTTGGGTTTTATCGGTAAAATCATGTAGGGTGAAAACGAAATAAAAAATGAAAACATCGAAATTAAATCACGACGTTTCGAAAGCAACACAAGCCTCCGTCATCGGGTGGAACTGCTCCAGCAAAATTACTGTAGCGAATAAAGAGAGATATGAGAGACGCGTGATTATATAGGGCAAGAGGGGGGGGGGGGTTCTCAACCGGTCCTGGGCCTCCCCTAGGTCGACTCAGCCTCAAAATTAGTACCTGGTGCGGTGCGTAAACATCGCCGTGCCGGCCTTCATAGGTGCCGCTGCTGCTGCTGCTGACAGCACTTGCCCCAACAGTGTGTGGAGGCTACACGGGGGCTCTTTGTGTGCGTGCGTGTGTCAGGGCTGCGGCCCTTGCACTACGCGGCGTGGCAGGGCAGCGGCGACACGCTGCGGGCGCTGCTGAAGGCCGCCTCCTCAGTGAACCTCGCCTCGCACGAGCAGCGCACTCCGCTACACCTCGCCTGCCAGCACGGGCACCACCTCGCAGTGAGCGGCGCGCGCACGCACACGCACACACGCAGACACACACACGCAGACACACATACACGCACGCACACGCACACACGCAGACACGCACACGCACACACACGCACACACGCCGCACACACACGTAGACACACACATACACGCAGACACACACACGCACGCACACACACACATGCGCACACGTGCACGTAGACACACACACAGACACACAGACACACACACGTAGACACACACACACACGTAGACACACACACGCAGACACACACGCACGCACACACACGCGCACGCATGTACACGCGCACACACGCACACGCACACACGCACACACACACGCACACACACACACACGCAGACACACACACACGCACGCACACACACACGTGCACACGTGCACACACACACATGCACACACGCGCACACGCGCACACGCACACACGCATGTACACACACGTACACGCACGTACACGCACACACACGCAGACACGCACACATGCACACATGCACACGTACATACACGCACACACGCATGTACACGCACGCACACACGTGCACACACGCTAATCCACACGCTCGTACAATCACATTGCACACGTGGGCACACACGCACCCACACAAAAAAAAAAACAAAGATCCCCCGTATAACCTTAACAGACTGTTGGGGCAAGTGCTGTTAGCGAGCACCTATGAAGGCCAGCATGACACACACACCCCCACACACACACACACACCCGGGCGCGTGACCCGGTGACCTCCCTGCCTCCCTCCCGTCCGTCCCGTGCCAGGCGGAGGTCCTCCTGCAGCACGGGGCCGAGCCGTGCGTCCGCGACGCCACCGGCAAGACGGCGCTCTCGCTCGCCTGCGAGTTCGGCAGACTCCAGGTGGGGTGGCGGTCGGCAGAGCTCGCAAACGGGTTTTGATTCCTTACCCCCCGTACCCGTACCCGGCCGCACCAGGGTCGCAAACGGGTACCCGTACCCGGCCGCACCCGTACCCTACCCGTACCCGGCCGCGTACCCGATTGCGACCTCTGGGATGAAGCCATGTTGCAGGCGCGGGTGGGTTGATTCTAGGAACTTGAATTGTGAGAAGAGACAAGACGTTGGGAAATGAGTGACAAACGGTGACTCACCAGTGACTCACGGCCTACCCGTACCCGGCCGCACCAGGGTCGCAAACCGTACCCGGCCGGGTACGGGTAGCCGGATATCGGGTAGGGTACGGGTATCGGGTAGGGTACAGGTATCGGGTAGGGTACGGGTATCGGGTAGGGTACGGGTATCGGGTAGGGTACGGGTATCGGGTAGGGTACGGGTATCGGGTAGGGTACGGGTATCGGGTAGGGTACGGGTATCGGGTAGGGTACGGGTATCGGGTAGGGTATGGGTATCGGGTAGGGTATGGGTATCGGGTAGGGTACGGGTATCGGGTAGGGTACGGGTATCGGGTAGGGTACGGGTATCGGGTAGGGTACGGGTATCGGGTAGGGTACGGGTATCGGGTACCCGGTTGCGACCTCTGGGTGTCGGTCGGCACGCTCGTGCACGCACTCTGGCGCACGTACTCTGGCACGCGTACTCTGGCACGCGTACTCTGGCACGCGTACTCTGGCACGCGTACTCTGGCACGCGTACTCTGGCACGCGTACTCTGGCACGCGTACTCTGGCACGCGTACTCTGGCACGCGTACTCTGGCACGCGTACTCTGGCACGCGTACTCTGGCACGCGTACTCTGGCACGCGTACTCTGGCACGCGTACTCTGGCACGCGTACTCTGGCACGCGTACTCTGGCACGCGTACTCTGGCACGTGTGCGGGGGGTGGGGGGGGGGAGGGGTACGTGCGGCGGTACACGTGCGAGTGTGCGTGCAGAGTTCGTGAAGAGTTCACGGAAGTACACACGAGTATACGCGGGAGCACACGCAGGAGTACGCGCGCGTATCCTGATAATAGTGGTGTGTGTGCGTTTTGGTTTCTGTGTGTTGTATGTATACGTGTGTATGCGTGTGTGTATGTATACGTGTGTGTGTATGTATACGTGTGTGTGTATGTATATGTGTGTATGCGTGTGTGTATGTATACGTGTGTGTATGTGTACGTGTGTATGCGTGTGTGTATGTATACGTGTGTGTGTGTGTATACGTGTGTGTGTATGTATACGTGTGTATGCGTGTGTGTATGTATACGTGTGTGTGTATGTATACGTGTGTGTGTATGTATACGTGTGTGTATGTATACGTGTGTATGCGTGTGTGTATGTATACGTGTGTGCGTGTGTGTGTATACATGTGTATGTATACGTGTGTGTGTATACGTGTGTGTGTATGTATACGTGTGTATGCGTGTGTGTATGTATACGTGTGTGTATGTATACGTGTGTGTATACGTGTGTGTGTGTATGTATACGTGTGTGTATGTATACGTGTGTGTGTATACGTGTGTGTGTGTATGTATACGTGTGTGTATACGTGTGTATACGTATGTGCGTGTGTGTCTGTGCGTGTGTGTATGTATACGTGTGTATGTATACGTGTGTATGTATACGTGTATAAGTGTGTGTGTTAGTGTTGTAGGGAGCGGTAGCGTAGCGTTCAGCGCGCCGCGCTACCAACCAGGCGGCCCGGGGTTCGATTCCCGCTCACGGCCACCGACAACCTCGTGCTGGACATTCCTCGCGGTCGCCTGAACTCTGAACTCTCGTCTCTCCCTGCCTGCAGGTCGTCCGCCTCCTCCTGGGGAGCCACGTGTCCCCCAGGCTGCTGGAAGGAGCTCCCAGCGAGCAGGGAGACGCCACCGTCTGCAACTCTCCCATCCACCTCGCCGCCAAGAACGGACACGCGGACATCGCGCGGTGAGCCTACCCACACGCACGGCCTGGGTCTCGGGGTGTCTCTCCATCTCTCTCTCATCATCATCACGGTGGCTAGGAGATGTTAACTACCTCGGCTGGTACACAAGAGGTCGTGGGTTCGATCCCGACCCTGATGCCTGCTGCTGTATATTTGGAGTTTGCTTCTCTCTCTCTCTCCGTGGTCACGTGGATTTTTCTCCGGGTCCTCCGGTTTTTCCCTCTACATTTAGAATCAACGTCAGACGTTTAGAGTATTTTCGCCGCGATAAATTTCCACGCGATGAGCCACTTAATTGAGCTGTCATTTGTGGTCCAGGTCGCTTCTGAAAAAGAGCTACATAGCTCAGTGGACCTTTCCTGGTAGCAGCAGGAACTCGACATTAGCAGCGAGCTCCTGGTCACATTGCCATCGTGCGCACGAGCAGAACAAGAATGTGGCGTTCACGAGGGGGGCAGGCAACACGTGTCCAAGTGTCCTCCTGCTGTGCGCTGGCCACCAGGAGGGCGCTTGGGCCCTCTTCATGGCCGGCTTTGGGATGCTCAGCTCGCAGGATGCTGATCTTGGAAGACGTGGATTTGAATTGTGATGTTTGTCCTGCAGAATGCTGATCTTGGAACATGTGGATTTGAATTGTGATGTTTGTCCTGCAGAATGCTGATCTTGGAACATGTGGATTTGAATTGTGATGTTTGTCCTGCAGAATGCTGATCTTGGAACATGTGGATTTGAATTGTGATGTTTGTCCTGCAGAATGCTGATCTTGGAACATGTGGATTTGAATTGTGATGTTTGTGCTGCAGAATGCTGATCTTGGAACATGCGGATTTGAATTGTGATGTTTGTCCTGCAGAATGCTGATCTTGGAAGACGTGGATTTGAATTGTGATGTTTGTCCTGCAGAATGCTGATCTTGGAACATGTGGATTTGAATTGTGATGTTTGTCCTGCAGAATGCTGATCTTGGAACATGTGGATTTGAATTGTGATGTTTGTGCTGCAGAATGCTGATCTTGGAAGGCGTGGATTTGAATTGTGATGATTGTCCCGCAGAATGCTGATCTTGGAAGACGTGGATTTGAATTGTGATGATTGTGCTACAGAATACTGATCTTGGAAGACGTGGATTTGAATTGTGATGATTGTCCTGCAGAATACTGATCTTGGAAGACGTGGATTTGAATTGTGATGATTGTGCCACAGAATACTGATCTTGGAAGGCGTGGATTTGAATTGTGATGATTGTGCCACAGAATACTGATCTTGGAAGGCGTGGATTTGAATTGTGATGATTGTCCCGCAGAATGCTGATCTTGGAAGACGTGGATTTGAATTGTGATGATTGTGCCACAGAATACTGATCTTGGAAGGCGTGGATTTGAATTGTGATGATTGTCCCGCAGAATGCTGATCTTGGAAGACGTGGATTTGAATTGTGATGATTGTCCCACAGAATACTGATCTTGGAAGGCGTGGATTTGAATTGTGATGATTGTGCCACAGAATGCTGATCTTGGAAGACGTGGATTTGAATTGTGATGATTGTCCCACAGAATACTGATCTTGGAAGACGTGGATTTGAATTGTGATGTTTGTCCTGCAGGATACTGATCTTGCAAGACGTGGATTTGAATTGTGATGATTGTGTTGCAGAATGCTGATCTTGGAAGACATGGATTTGAATTGTGATGATTGTGCTACAGAATGCTGATCTTGGAAGACGTGGATTTGAATTGTGATGTTTGTCCTGCAGAATGCTGATCTTGGAAAACGTGGATTTGAATTGTGATGATTGTGCTACAGAATGCTGATCTTTGAAGACATGGATTTGAATTGTGATGTTTGTCCTGCAGAATGCTGATCTTGGAAGATGTGGATTTGAATTGTGATGTTTGTCCTGCAGAATGCTGATCTTGGAAGACGTGGATTTGAATTGTGATGTTTGTCCTGCAGAATGCTGATCTTGGAAGACGTGGATTTGAATTGTGATGATTGTGTTGCAGAATGCTGATCTTGGAAGACGTGGATTTGAATTGTGATGATTGTGTTGCAGAATGCTGATCTTGGAAGACGTGGATTTGAATTGTGATGATTGTGCTACAGAATGCTGATCTTGGAAGACGTGGGTTTGAATTGTGATGATTGTGTTGCAGAATGCTGATCTTGGAAGACGTGGATTTGAATTGTGATAATTGTGCTACAGAATGCTGATCTTGGAAGACGTGGGTTTGAATTGTGATGATTGTCCCGCAGAATGCTGATCTTGGAAGACGTGGATTTGAATTGTGATGTTTGTCCTGCAGAATGCTGATCTTGGAAGATGTGGATTTGAATTGTGATGTTTGTCCTGCAGAATGCTGATCTTGGAAGACGTGGATTTGAATTGTGATGTTTGTCCTGCAGAATGCTGATCTTGGAAGACGTGGATTTGAATTGTGATGATTGTGTTGCAGAATGCTGATCTTGGAAGACGTGGATTTGAATTGTGATGATTGTGTTGCAGAATGCTGATCTTGGAAGACGTGGATTTGAATTGTGATGATTGTGCTACAGAATGCTGATCTTGGAAGACGTGGGTTTGAATTGTGATGATTGTGTTGCAGAATGCTGATCTTGGAAGACGTGGATTTGAATTGTGATGATTGTGCTACAGAATGCTGATCTTGGAAGACGTGGGTTTGAATTGTGATGATTGTCCCGCAGAATGCTGATCTTGGAAGACGTGGATTTGAATTGTGATGTTTGTCCTGCAGAATGCTGATCTTGGAAGATGTGGATTTGAATTGTGATGATTGTGTTGCAGAATGCTGATCTTGGAAGATGTGGATTTGAATTGTGATGATTGTGCTACAGAATGCTGATCTTGGAAGACGTGGGTTTGAATTGTGATGATTATGTTGCAGAATGCTGATCTTGGAAGACGTGGAATTTGAATTGTGATGATTGTGTTGCAGAATGCTGATCTTGGAAGACGTGGATTTGAATTGTAATGATTGTGCTACAGAATGCTGATCTTGGAAGACGTGGGTTTGAATTGTGATGATTGTGCTACAGAATGCTGATCTTAGAAGACGTGGATTTGAATTGTGATGATTGTGCTACAGAATGCTGATCTTGGAAGACGTGGATTTGAATTGTGATGTTTGTCCTGCAGAATGCTGATCTTGGAAGACGTGGATTTGAATTGTGATGATTGTGTTGCAGAATGCTGATCTTGGAAGACGTGGGTTTGAATTGTGATGATTGTGCTACAGAATGCTGATCTTGGAAGACGTGGTTTTGAATTGTGATGATTGTGCTACAGAATGCTGATCTTAGAAGACGTGGATTTGAATTGTGATGATTGTGCTACAGAATGCTGATCTTGGAAGACGTGGATTTGAATTGTGATGATTGTGTTGCAGAATGCTGATCTTGGAAGACGTGGATTTGAATTGTGATGATTGTGCTACAGAATGCTGATCTTGGAAGACGTGGGTTTGAATTGTGATGATTGTGCTAGAGAATGCTGATCTTAGAAGACGTGGATTTGAATTGTGATGATTGTGCTACAGAATTCTGATCTTGGAAGACGTGGATTTGAATTGTGATGATTGTCCTGCAGAGTGCTGATCTTGGAAGGCGTGGATTTGAATTGTGATGATTGTGTTGCAGAATGCTGATCTTGGAAGACGTGGATTTGAATTGTGATGATTGTGCTACAGAATTCTGATCTTGGAAGACGTGGGTTTGAATTGTGATGATTATGTTGCAGAATGCTGATCTTGGAAGACGTGGAATTTGAATTGTGATGATTGTGTTGCAGAATGCTGATCTTGGAAGACGTGGATTTGAATTGTAATGATTGTGCTACAGAATGCTGATCTTGGAAGACGTGGGTTTGAATTGTGATGATTGTGCTACAGAATGCTGATCTTAGAAGACGTGGATTTGAATTGTGATGATTGTGCTACAGAATGCTGATCTTGGAAGACGTGGATTTGAATTGTGATGTTTGTCCTGCAGAATGCTGATCTTGGAAGACGTGGATTTGAATTGTGATGATTGTGTTGCAGAATGCTGATCTTGGAAGACGTGGGTTTGAATTGTGATGATTGTGCTACAGAATGCTGATCTTGGAAGACGTGGTTTTGAATTGTGATGATTGTGCTACAGAATGCTGATCTTAGAAGACGTGGATTTGAATTGTGATGATTGTGCTACAGAATGCTGATCTTGGAAGACGTGGATTTGAATTGTGATGATTGTGTTGCAGAATGCTGATCTTGGAAGACGTGGATTTGAATTGTGATGATTGTGCTACAGAATGCTGATCTTGGAAGACGTGGGTTTGAATTGTGATGATTGTGCTAGAGAATGCTGATCTTAGAAGACGTGGATTTGAATTGTGATGATTGTGCTACAGAATTCTGATCTTGGAAGACGTGGATTTGAATTGTGATGATTGTCCTGCAGATTGCTGATCTTGGAAGGCGTGGATTTGAATTGTGATGATTGTGCTACAGAATGCTGATCTTGGAAGGCGTGGATTTGAATTGTGATGATTGTGCTACAGAATGCTGATCTTGGAAGGCGTGGATTTGAATTGTGATGATTGTGCTACATAATGCTGATCTTGGAAGACGTGGATTTGAATTGTGATGATTGTGTTGCAGAATGCTGATCTTGGAAGACGTGGATTTGAATTGTGATGATTGTGCTACAGAATGCTGATCTTGGAAGACGTGGGTTTGAATTGTGATGATTGTGCTAGAGAATGCTGATCTTAGAAGACGTGGATTTGAATTGTGATGATTGTGCTACAGAATTCTGATCTTGGAAGACGTGGATTTGAATTGTGATGATTGCCCTGCAGGATACTGATCTTGGAATACGTGGATTTGAATTGTGATGATTGTCCTGCAGGATACTGATCTTGGAATACGTGGATTTGAATTGTGATGATTGCCCTGCAGGATACTGATCTTGGAATACGTGGATTTGAATTGTGATGATTGCCCTGCAGGATACTGATCTTGGAATACGTGGATTTGAATTGTGATGATTGTGCTGCAGAATGCTGATCTTGGAAGACGTGGATTTGAATTGTGATGATTGTGCTGCAGGATGCTGATCTTGGAATACGTGGATTTGAATTGTGATGATTGTGCTGCAGGATGCTGATCTTGGAATACGTGGATTTGAATTGTGATGATTGTGCTGCAGGATACTGATCTTGGAATACGTGGATTTGAATTGTGATGATTGTGCTACATAATGCTGATCTTGGAAGACGTGGGTTTGAATTGTGATGATTGTGCTGCAGAATGCTGATCTTGGAAGACGTGGAATTTGAATTGTGATGATTGTGCTACAGAATGCTGATCTTGGAATACGTGGATTTGAATTGTGATGATTGTGCTACAGAATGCTGATCTTGGAAGGCGTGGATTTGAATTGTGATGATTGTGCTACAGAATGCTGATCTTGGAAGACGTGGATTTGAATTGTGATGATTGTGCTGCAGAATGCAGATCTTGGAAGACGTGGATTTGAATTGTGATGATTGTGCTACAGAATGCTGATCTTGGAAGGCGTGGATTTGAATTGTGATGATTGTGCTACAGAATGCTGATCTTGGAAGGCGTGGATTTGAATTGTGATGATTGTGCTACAGAATGCTGATCTTGGAAGGCGTGGATTTGAATTGTGATGATTGTGCTACAGAATGCTGATCTTGGAAGGCGTGGATTTGAATTGTGATGATTGTGCTACAGAATGCTGATCTTGGAAGGCGTGGATTTGAATTGTGATGATTGTGTTGCAGAATGCTGATCTTGGAAGACGTGGATTTGAATTGTGATGATTGTGCTACAGAATGCTGATCTTGGAATACGTGGATTTGAATTGTGATGATTTTGCTACAGAATGCTGATCTTGGAAGGCGTGGATTTGAATTGTGATGATTGTGCTACAGAATGCTGATCTTGGAAGACGTGGATTTGAATTGTGATGATTGTGCTGCAGAATGCTGATCTTGGAAGACGTGGATTTGAATTGTGATGATTGTGCTACAGAATGCTGATCTTGGAAGACGTGGATTTGAATTGTGATGATTGTGCTGCAGAATGCAGATCTTGGAAGACGTGGATTTGAATTGTGATGATTGTGCTACAGGATACTGATCTTGGAAGACGTGGGTTTGAATTGTGATGATTGTGCTACAGAATGCTGATCTTGGAAGGCGTGGATTTGAATTGTGATGATTGTGCTACAGAATGCTGATCTTGGAAGGCGTGGATTTGAATTGTGATGATTGTGCTACAGGATACTGATCTTGGAAGACGTGGGTTTGAATTGTGATGATTGTGCTAGAGAATGCTGATCTTAGAAGACGTGGATTTGAATTGTGATGATTGTGCTACAGAATGCTGATCTTGGAAGACGTGGATTTGAATTGTGATGATTGTGCTACAGAATGCTGATCTTGGAAGGCGTGGATTTGAATTGTGATGATTGTGCTACATAATGCTGATCTTGGAAGACGTGGATTTGAATTGTGATGATTGTGCTGCAGAA
Source organism: Lampetra fluviatilis (assembly GCF_964198595.1). Classification (NCBI taxonomy): domain Eukaryota; kingdom Metazoa; phylum Chordata; class Hyperoartia; order Petromyzontiformes; family Petromyzontidae; genus Lampetra; species Lampetra fluviatilis. The sequence goes on along the minus strand of NC_136332.1, from coordinate 2,995,565 downwards.
TGCTGATCTTGGAAGACGTGGATTTGAATTGTGATGATTGTGTTGCAGAATGCTGATCTTGGAAGACGTGGATTTGAATTGTGATGATTGTGCTACAGAATGCTGATCTTGGAAGACGTGGGTTTGAATTGTGATGATTGTGCTAGAGAATGCTGATCTTAGAAGACGTGGATTTGAATTGTGATGATTGTGCTACAGAATTCTGATCTTGGAAGACGTGGATTTGAATTGTGATGATTGCCCTGCAGGATACTGATCTTGGAATACGTGGATTTGAATTGTGATGATTGTCCTGCAGGATACTGATCTTGGAATACGTGGATTTGAATTGTGATGATTGCCCTGCAGGATACTGATCTTGGAATACGTGGATTTGAATTGTGATGATTGCCCTGCAGGATACTGATCTTGGAATACGTGGATTTGAATTGTGATGATTGTGCTGCAGAATGCTGATCTTGGAAGACGTGGATTTGAATTGTGATGATTGTGCTACAGAATGCTGATCTTGGAATACGTGGATTTGAATTGTGATGATTGTGCTACAGAATGCTGATCTTGGAAGGCGTGGATTTGAATTGTGATGATTGTGCTACAGGATACTGATCTTGGAAGACGTGGATTTGAATTGTGATGATTGTGCTACAGAATGCTGATCTTGGAAGGCGTGGATTTGAATTGTGATGATTGTGCTACAGAATGCTGATCTTGGAAGGCGTGGATTTGAATTGTGATGATTGTGCTACAGAATGCTGATCTTGGAAGGCGTGGATTTGAATTGTGATGATTGTGCTACAGAATGCTGATCTTGGAAGGCGTGGATTTGAATTGTGATGTTTGTGCTACAGAATGCTGATCTTGGAAGACGTGGATTTGAATTGTGATGTTTGTCCTGCAGAATGTTGATCTTGGAAGACGTGGATTTGAATTGTGATGTTTGTCCTGCAGAATGCTGATCTTGAAAGACGTGGATTTGAATTGTGATGATTGTCCTACAGGATACGGATCTTGGAAGGCGTGGATTTGAATTGTGAAGTTTGTCCTACAGAATGCTGATCTTGGAAGACGTGGATTTGAATTGTGATGATTTTCCTGCAGAATGCTGATCTTGGAAGACGTGGATTTGAATTGTGATGTTTGTACTGCAGAATGCTGATCTTGGAAGACGTGGATTTGAATTGTGATGTTTGTCCTACAGAATGCTGATCTTGGAAGACGTGGATTTGAATTGTGATGATTGTCCTACAGAATGCTGATCTTGGAAGACGTGGATTTGAATTGTGATGATTTTCCTGCAGAATGCTGATCTTGGAAGACGTGGATTTGAATTGTGATGTTTGTACTGCAGAATGCTGATCTTGGAAGACGTGTATTTGAATTGTGATGTTTGTCTTACAGAATGCTGATCTTGGAAGACGTGGATTTGAATTGTGATGATTGTCCAACAGAATGCTGATCTTGGAAGACGTGGATTTGAATTGTGATGATTGTCCAACAGAATGCTGATCTTGGAAGACGTGGATTTGAATTGTGATGTTTGTGCTGCAGAATGCTGATCTTGGAAGGAGTGGATTTGAATTGTGATGTTTGTCCTGCATAATGCTGATCTTGGAAGGAGTGGATTTGAATTGTGATGTTTGTGCTGCAGAATGCTGATCTTGGAAGGAGTGGATTTGAATTCACAAACCAACATCGGCACGCCGCTGCACGAGGCCGCGCTTCACGGCAAACTGGACATCGTGAAACTGCTGCTGCAGGTGCAAATAAAATAACAATGGCTTCTAAACCATACTACGTGGATTTCTATGTGTCTCTATGTGAGTCTATGGGTTTCTACGTGAGTCTACGTGTCTCTACGTGAATTTACGGGTCTCTACATGAGTCTATGAGTCTCTACGTGAGTCTATGGGTCTCTACATGCGTCTATGGGTCTCTTCGTGAGTCTATGGGTCTCTACGTGAGTCTACGGGTCTCTACGTGAATTTACGGGTCTCTACATGAGTCTATGGGTCTCTACGTGAGTCTATGGGTCTCTACATGCGTCTATGGGTCTCTACATGAGTCTATGGGTCTCTACGTGAGTCTACGGGTCTCAATGTGAGTCTATGGGTCTCTGTGTGAGTCTCCGTCTCTCTCTGCGTGAGTCTCTGGTGCTCTATCCACAACACCCGCTCACGTGGCCGCGTCTTCGTCATTGTTGCCGCTACCGCTGTTGCTGCCGCTGCTGCTGCTGCCGCTGCTGCTGCCGCTGCTGCTGCAGAGTGGCGCCGAGGCCGCCGCTGAGAACAAGTTCAAGCAGACGGCGCTGGACCTGGTGATGCAGTTCACGGGGCGACAGGCGAGCAAAGAGATCAAGCACGCACTGCGAGGTGCCGGAGCACACGCGAGTGTGTGTGTGTGTCTGTGTCGCTGTATGTCTGTGTGTCACTGTGTGTCTCTGTGTGTCTCTGTGCATCTCTTTACATCTGTGTATCTTTGTGTGTCTCTGTGCATCTCTATGCATCTGTGTGTCCCTGTGTGTGTGTGTCTCTGTGCGTCTGTGTGTCTATGTGTGTGTGTCTCTATGCTTCTGTGTATCACTGTGTGTCTCTGTGTGTCTCCATGCATCTATGTATCTCTGTGTGTCTTTATGCGTCTTTGTCTCTGTGTGTCTCCATGCATCTGTGTATCGCTGTGAGTCTCTGTGCGTCTTTATGCATCTGTGTATCTCTGTGTGTCTCTGTGTGTCTCTATGTGTCTGTGTATCTGTGTGTCTCTGTGTGTCTCCATGCATATATGTATCTCTAGGGGTCTCTGTGTCTTCACAATCGGGTCCGTGGTGTCGTTTGTATTTAATGTATCTCTCTGAGTCTATGTATCTCTGTGTGTCTCTGTGTGTCTCTCTGAGTCTATGTATCTCTGCGGGTCTCCATGGCTTCACTATCGCGGTGTGTCTTGCGTGGCGACAATCGCACTTCCCGTGGCTCGTGTCCTTCCCATTTGCGGAGGAGGGTGTGCGCATCGGCCCGCTGATGTTCCACCAGTGTCTTAAGGCTATTGTCCCAAGCCTAACCCCTGTGCTGCTGCTGCTGCTGTGGTGGTGGTCTTGCCGTGTGCGTGGTCTTGCAGAGGCAATGCACACAGTGCAGGCGTGCGCCGTCACGGACTACTGCAACGCGTACGACTCGACGTGCCTGCGGATAGCCGCCGGAGACATCATCACCGTGAGTCTGAACTGTAAACCGTTCAGCACGCGGTCGGCTTTCGCCACCAATATCATCCGTAATTAATAGAGGTTTTTTTTGGGTTAGATCGCGTAAATATACATGTGTTGTTAAACCCGCCACCACCCGACAGCCAATGAGTAAGTTTTGTCACGTAAACAGAACATGCCAATCCGTTACTAGTGTAATGATAGTGGAGTCAACCTGCTGTTTGAGTGGATTAGTGGCCAGGGGAGGTAATCACAGGGGTGTCAGCCTACAGTGCGAATGGACTAGTGGCCACGGAAGGTAAGGACAGGGGAGTCAGCCTGCAGTGCGAGTGGACTCGTGGCCACGGGAGGTAATGACAGGGGAGTCAGCCTACAGTGCGAATGGACTAGTGGCCACGGGAGGTAAGGACAGGGGTGTCAGCCTACAGTGCGAATGGACTAGTGGCCACGGAAGGTAAGGACAGGGGTGTCAGCCTACAGTGCGAATGGACTAGTGGCCACGGGAGGTAATGACAGGGGAGTCAGCCTACAGTGCGAATGGACTAGTGGCCACGGGAGGTAAGGACAGGGGAGTCAGCCTACAGTGCGAATGGACTAGTGGCCACGGGAGGTAATGACAGGGGAGTCAGCCTGCAGTGCGAGTGGACTAGTGGCCACGGAAGGTAAGGACAGGGGAGTCAGCCTACAGTGCGAATGGACTAGTGGCCACGGGAGGTAAGGACAGGGGAGTCAGCCTACAGTGCGAATGGACTAGTGGCCACGGGAGGTAATGACAGGGGAGTCAGCCTGCAGTGCGAGTGGACTAGTGGCCACGGGAGGTAAGGACAGGGGAGTCAGCCTACAGTGCGAATGGACTAGTGGCCACGGGAGGTAATGACAGGGGAGTCAGCCTGCAGTGCGAGTGGACTAGTGGCCACGGGAGGTAAGGACAGGGGAGTCAGCCTGCAGTGCGAATGGACTAGTGGTCACGGGAGGTGATGACAGGGGAGTCAGCCTGCAGTGCGAGTGGACTAGTGGCCACGGGAGGTAAGGACAGGGGAGTCAGCCTACAGTGCGAATGGACTAGTGGCCACGGGAGGTAATGACAGGGGAGTCAGCCTGCAGTGCGAGTGGACTAGTGGCCACGGGAGGTAAGGACAGGGGAGTCAGCCTGCAGTGCGAATGGACTAGTGGTCACGGGAGGTGATGACAGGGGAGTCAGCCTGCAGTGCGAGTGGACTAGTGGCCACGGGAGGTAAGGACAGGGGAGTCAGCCTACAGTGCGAATGGACTAGTGGCCACGGGAGGTAATGACAGGGGAGTCAGCCTGCAGTGCGAGTGGACTAGTGGCCACGGGAGGTAAGGACAGGGGAGTCAGCCTGCAGTGCGAATGGACTAGTGGTCACAGGAGGTGATGACAGGGGAGTCAGCCTGCAGTGCGAGTGGACTAGTGGCCACGGGGGGTAATGACAGAGGTCTCAGCTTGCAGTGCGAATGGACTAGTGGCCACAGGAGGCAATGACAGTGGAGTCAGCCTGCAGTACGAATGGACTGGTGGCCACGGGAGGTAATGACAGGGGAGTCAGCCTGCAGTGCGAATGGACTGGTGGCCACGGGCGGTAATGACAGGGGAGTCAGCCTGCAGTGCGAATGGACTGGTGGCCACGGGAGGTAATGACAGGGGAGTCAGCTTGCAGTGCTAGTGGACTGGTGGCCACGGGAGGTAATGACAGGGGAGTCAGCCTGCAGTGCGAGTGGACTAGTGGCCACGGGAGGTAATGACAGGGGAGTCAGCCTGCAGTGCGAATGGACTGGTGGCCACGGGAGGTAATGACAGGGGAGTCAGCCTGCAGTGCGAGTGGACTAGTGGCCACGGGAGGTAATGACAGGGGAGTCAGCCTGCAGTGCGAGTGGACTAGTGGCCACGGGAGGTAATGACAGGGGAGTCAGCCTGCAGTGCGAATGGACTGGTGGCCACGGGAGGTAATGACAGGGGAGTCAGCCTGCAGTGTGAGTTGACTAGTGGCCACGGGGGGTAATGACAGAGGTCTCAGCTTGCAGTACGAATGGACTAGTGGCCACGGGAGGTAATGACAGGGGAGCCAGCCTGCAGTGCGAGTGGACTGGTGGCCACGGGAGGTAATGACAGGGGAGTCAGCCTGCAGTGCGAATGGACTAGTGGCCACGGGAGGTAATGACAGGGGAGTCAGCCTGCAGTGCGAGTGGACTGGTGGCTATGGGAATGATCGAGAATAGGAGCGTGGCCAGGTGACGGAAGAGGACGGTGGAGTCTGCTGGTGGAGCGAGCGATCTAGAACCAGCGAGAAGGTTTGGGAATGGGGGCGTGACCTCAGTCGGTATACAAGGGGGAGATGCGCGGGAGACTCGGGGCTGTCGCAGTGGGGTCTCCGCCTGTTCGAGTGAACGTGTCTCTACAATAAAACAAGTGTATCAAGTCGTCATTACACCAGTACAGCACACCGGTGTGTTGGAGAGCAAAGCCACAAGATTTACAATCCGAGCACGACGTTTCACCAGTAATTACAACCAGCTTCATCAGGCCACAGCCAGATTTTTGGAGAAATCCTCCTGTTTCATTCCTTAAATAGAGGGGTAGATGTTCATAATAAAGGTTTTTGGGTTAGATCGCGTTATTTATAAATGTGTCGTAACCCTCCACCACCCGACACGGCCAAACAGTAAAAAAAGTGTCACGTTGACAAAAGACTATCAAAGATGAAAGCAGCTCAGAAAGGTGGATTATCATCATCACCATCATCACCACGTGGAAATACATAGCAGGAGCCAGATCACTCTAAACGCGTGGTGATGTTCATTCTAAATGTGCTGTTGCTGCTGTAGGTGTTGTAGCGGCCTATGGCAGGGCTACGTGAGTGGTGACTGTTGTTGTTGTTGCTGTTGTTGTTGCTGCTGTTGTTGTTGTTGTTGCTGCTGTTGCTGTTGTTGTTGTTGCTGCTGCTGCTGCTGTAGGTGTTGGAGCGGCAAGAGAGCGGCCTATGGAAGGGCTACGTGAGGGACCGGCTGGGCGCCTCTCGTGTCGGCTATTTCCCATCGTCCGTTGTACAAGTCATCAGCTCGTCCGCGGGTGAGCAACGAGCGGCCTGCGGTGGTTGTTGTTGTTGTTGGGGGCAATTGTCAACTTGTCAACAACAGCCACATCGGACATGAGGATATCTCAGCGGCGTCATCATTGGTGCACTGCAGCTCCAAGACTCGGACCGCACGAGGCGTGCGGTGTGTGTGTGTCTGTGTGTGTGTGTCTGTGTGTGTCTGTGTGTGTGTCTGTGTGTGTCTGTCTGTGTGTGTCTGTGTGTGTGTGTCTGTGTGTGTCTGTCTGTGTGTCTGTGTGTGTATATCTGTCTGTGTGTGTGTATCTGTGTGTGTGTGTATCTGTGTGTGTGTGTATCTGTGTGTGTGTGTCTGTGTGTGTGTATCTGTGTGTGTGTCTGTGTCTGTGTGTGTGTTTGTGTGTGTGTCTGTGTGTGTGTGTCTCTGTGTGTGTGTGTGTCTGTGTGTGTGTCTGTGTGTGTGTGTCTGTGTGTGTGTCTGTGTGTGTGTGTGTCTGTGTGTGTGTCTGTATATGTTGGAAACATTTAGGTTGGCCTGCCTACGATCCATCCTGGGTTTAACCAGGCTGGATTGTGTGAGGAGCTCACAAATCCTTGAAAGATCTGGGCTAAGTCCCATCGGTGAGCTTCTCCGGTAGGCAAGGCTGCATTGGCTGGGTCATGTAGCCCGCATGCCCAGCCACCGCATGCCTAAACAGCTTTTGTTCGGCCGGATCGAGGGGGCTAAACGGGCGCGGCACGGGCTAGAGAAGAGATGGAGTGATGTGGTCCAGGAGGACTTGGAGCTGAGTGGACTTGCCGATGACTGGTACCAGCGGTGTCAAGATCGGCCTCAGTGGAGGAGGCTCGTGAAGGACGCTACTGGGCAGTTTGAGGCAGTCACCCTCCAACAACAACGGAGGGCAGAGGAGCGACGCTCACAATAACGAATGGAGCGCCGGGTGGCTAAAGCACAGCAAGTTGGTACTGTAGGGGGCAAAGGTGGTGCATCAGCCAGTCATCTCGGTCATCTCGGTCAGTCGACCCGTGGCACCTGCTGGGTCTGCCCCGTGACCTCCTGCCAGCGGGCGTTCGACACTTCACGTGGCCTCAAGGTGCACTTAGCCTGGCACAAGCGTCGTGGTGACGTCACCGCCACTTAGTGGCGAATGGCGGTTGTTGTATATGTATGTGTGTGTGTCTGTGTTTGTCTGTCTGTGTGTGTCTGTGTGTGTGTCTGTGTGTGTCTCTCTGTGTGTGTCTGTGTGTGTGTCTGTGTGTGTGTGTATCTGTCTGTGTGTGTGTGTGTATCTGTGTGTGTGTCTGTGTGTGTGTGTCTGTGTGTGTGTGTCTGTGTTTGTGTGTCTGTGTGTGTGTGTCTGTATGTGTGTAGTGAGGATCGGTAGTGTAGCGGTTAGCACGCTGGGCTATAAACCCGGCGACACGGGTTCGATTCCCGCTCACGGCCAACACCAGTGACGATTATCTGAACTGGTCCCGGGCCTCCATTAGGTCGACTCAGCCTCAAATGAGTACCTGGTGCGGTGTGTAAACATTGTGCCACTAGGGAGACAAAGGCGGTCGGGCGTGGTGCTGGCCACCCACCCCCTCGTATGCCGTTCCGGTCTTCATAGGTGCTCGCTAACAGCACTTGCCCCTGCAGTCTGTTAAGGCTATATGGCGGATCTTTGTCTTTATCTTTGTGTGTGTGTGTATGTGTGTGTCGCTTGCGAAACGTGGACCCCCCTAATGGAACATCTTCACCGGTTAGAAACATTGAGGCTGGCTTGCCCTACGATCCATCCTGGGTTTAACCAGGCTGGATTGTGTGAGGAGCTCACAAATCCTTGGAAGATTTGGGCAAAGTCCCATCGGTGAGCTCCTCCGGCAAGCAAGGCTGCGTTGGCTGGGTCATGTAGCCCGCATGCCCAGCCACCGCATGCCTAAACAGCTTTTGTTCGGCCGGATCGAGAGTGATGCGGTGTGTAAACATCGCTACTGGGGAGACAAAGGCGGCTGGGTGTGGTGCTGGCCACCCACCCCCTCGTGTGCCATTCCAGCCTTCATAGGTGCTCCATAACAGCACTTGCCCCAACCGTCTGTTAAGGCTACACGGGGGATCTTTATCTTTGTGCATGTATGTGTGTGTGTGCGCGTGTTTTCTCAGACCCAACGTCTTCCATTGCGCGGCCGGTCTCTCTTCCGTTTTCCAAAGACCGCGACAGCGGAGGGCTGTTCACACACGCGGGTGAGCGCCGGGTGCGTGCGCTTGTGCCCGAGGCCGACGGACGTACGCGCAGGCCCACGTTGAACTTGTTTAGCACATTAATTCTAGATTTGAAGCTTTCGTGACTGCAAGGATTCATATTATTGGGTGTTTTCGGTACAGTCACGTAGGTAACAAATTAAAATTAATAAAATAAAAATAAATAAAAAATCACGACGTTTCGGAGGCAACACAAGCTTCCGTTTTCAGGTGGAACAGTCACAGCACGATAGCTGTATCAAGTGAGAGAAATTCCAAGAAAACCGTATTTGTATATATGTAGTGGTGATACGCGCTGGGTGTATACGTCGTGTGCCAGCGCGTATGTACGGGTGTGTGTGTGGTGACGCGCGCTGACGGGGAGGAGCAGGCGTCAGTGCGCGGGTGGGGGTAGTGCTGCTGATTGGCTGTGTGCCGGTGACGCGCTGAGAGGGAGTGATCGGGTGGCAGCGCGGTGTGATTGGTCGGGGAGTGGAAACACGCGCGGGGCGGAACCGGATCGTAGAGATAGCGCGTGGTGATTGGGTAACTGAGGAGCGGTGCCGACGTTGAGGTCCGCATCCGCTCCGTCTCCCGGGAAGAAGAGATATATAAGGTGATGCACAGAGGAGTAGGGGGCAGAAGTGGAACCATCTAAGAATGAAGACGAAGGTGCAGAGATAGAGCCCGGAGAGGAGAGTAAAGGAGAGTAATGGAGAGTAGAGGAGAGTAAGGTATAGTGTGTAGCCAGAGAGAGAGAACGGTCTACACGAGCTGAGTAATGTATAGTGTGTAGCCAGAGAGAGAGAACGGTCTACACGAGCTGAGTAATGTATAGTGTGTAGCCAGAGAGAGAGAACGGTCTACACGAGCTGAGCGATGTATAGTGTGTAGCCAGAGAGAGAGAAAGGTCTACACGAGCCGAGTATGCATACGGTGTAGCCAGAGAGAGAGAAAGGTCTACACGAGCCGAGTATGCCTACGGTGTAGCCAGAGAGAGATGCAAAGTCTACACGAGGCGAGTGGAGAGTGTAGCAGAGGCGCAGAGTCTACACGAGACGAGAGAAGAGTGTAGCCGAGTCTACACGAGGCACAGAGAGCCAGCAGCACAGAATCTAAGAGAGTCAAGAGAAGCGTAGGGCGGAGAGAAGAGGTCACGAGTTGTACCGTTGTATGGTGACCGCATTGTGAAGAAGAGAGGCCACGCGTTGTATCGTTACAAGTCAAGATTTAATAAAAGAAGTGTGTTCCCGTCAAGGAGTTTCCTGCCGTCATTTTCCAATACTTCATCTGGCGTCAGAAGTGAAACGGGCTTCCAAGCATGGAGACAAGGAAGACCCGTAGGACCCACGGGATTGACCGCGAGGAAAACCTGGACGACTCGGGGCCGCTGGTGGCGGGGGGTGAGGAGGAGGACTTGCCCACGCTACAGGATCCGTCGACGGCGCCGGCCGAGCGACCGGGGACCGACGCCGGGCTTCGTGAGGCGCACTCCCGACTGGCAGAGCTGCTGCTCGCCGCCGCGTCCATCTTGGCGGAGATCAGCTCGTCGGGAGGAGCGGGGACGGTGGGGGACATTTTACAAGGTCGCCCCGCAGATTCCCGCCAAAACGAATGGGGGATTCCCGCCATTGCGCCTGGGCCTACTTTTGGCGGGAACGGCGAGCGCCACGTGGTGGTGGGTTCCCAAGCGCGCGCATCGACGTCATCAGCGCGGGAGGGGGTCCGCCATTTTACGTCTGCTGCTGGAGCCGCCATCTTACACACCGACGGAGAGGCGGAGAGGAACCACGAGGCGGATGACTTCATTTTTCAGCAGCGTCTGCCCACGTTGTCAGCCTTCAAGGCGGAAGGCGGAGACTGGGGCCAATTTCAGCGAAGGTTTTTGGCGCATCAAGAGATGTCAGCGTGGTCCGATGCTACGGCACTGCGGGCGTTGCCCGCCATGCTGGACGACGATGCGCTCGCGGCCTTCAGGGCTGCACGGAAGTCGGACCGCTCCACGCTGAAGGATGCGCTGGGGTTGTTGGCCAGGGTCTACGGACCTCCCTCGACGTGCCGCCATCATTTCTACGCAAGACGGAAAGCGGCCACGGAGACCGCGCTGGCCTATCGCACGGCGTTGCTGGCTCTTGCTGATGCTGCGTTCCCTCGGATGGACGAGGAGGGTCAAGACGCGATGGTTTTGGAGCAGCTGCTCAAGTTGGCGCAGGACCTGGGGGTCCCTATCAACACAGCTGACGAGATTGATATTTCTTCTTTGAGAGTCGCCACGAGTATTCAAGCGCACGAGGCCCTACAACGGAAGCAAGGCGTTGGTTGCAACGCTGCTGTCGTCGCAGCCCCGGGTTTGGTGGTCGCCGAACCCCAAGTCGTCAGCCCACGAGAGGAGGCGTTCGCCACGGGACGTCAAGGTGACTGGAGGCCGGGGGCCCGGTCGCCTCTGCGATCGGGCCGAAAGTCGGAGCAACCAAGATCTACTCCGACCCTCGTCACGTGCTATAACTGCGGCCTCCGGGGCCACGTGGCGTCCGGGTGCCGCGCTCCGCGGCAGCGCGCCATGGGAGCTCGGCTGGACGACGACCGAGAGCCCAAGTCATCTCTACAATCCCCGGCAAGTCGCGGCACCTCACACGCTCGGCCTGTTTATTCGGCACACATGGGACGCCGCGTTGCGGCGGAGGAGGGCCGGTTAAGGTTCGGGGATTCGGTTCGGCGAGGGGGGTTCGGCCGGGACCAGGGAGACATTGAATGGGCCGAATTGGGGCATAGAATTGTGGCTGCTTCGGCGGGTTCGTCCGTTGTTACGGGATCTATTGATGGGGTTGAGATTAGGGTGTTAGTGGACACGGGGGCATCGGCAACTATTATATCGGACCTCATTTATAATATTCTTCCAGTCCAATGTCGTCCGCTGCTTCCAGTGGATGTGCCATTTTACGCCGCTAATGGGGGATCGTTGGGCATTATCGGTCAGGTTAGGGCGTCCATTTGCATTGGAGATATCAAATTGTCGGGACCCGTTTTCGTTTCGTCTTCTTTGGCAGTTCCGTGTCTTTTGGGCACTGATTTTTTGGCTAAAATGCCTATTAAAATTCTTATCGATCAACGATGCATTGAACTGCCATCGGGTCGCCGGATTTCATTTTTGACGGGCCCTACTGACATTCGGACGACGTGCGCTACGATACAAGCGGTGGCGACGCAGACAGTGCAAGTGCCCCCGGGTTCACAGATGTTGATTCCCCTCCGGTTGCGGAAACCATGGGTGAGGGAGGCTTCGGGACAAAGTATGCTTTTGGGTCCTTCTAACAAGGCTGTCGGGGGTCTTGATTTATCGGTGGCTCACACTTTGGTGCGGGCTGACAGGGATCCGTTTGTGATGGTTTTGAACGCGGGGTCGCGACCAGCTGTCATTCCGCAGGGCACCGTGCTGGCTCACGCGGCGCAGGTCCCTATGGATGATGGGTTGGTTGCGCAGGTGGGCTCGAGCCCCGCGCAGAACGTTGAGCCAAGGGAAGACCTTGAGTGGGTCCATTCGCTATGTGCCGCCTCGGACGATTTGTCGGCGGCGCAGTTGGGTGCGCTGCGCGAGTTGCTCATTGAATTCTCTGATGTATTCAGTAAACATAAGTATGACATTGGGTGCACGGATTTGTTGCACCATCACATTGAAACGGGCGATGCGGCGCCGGTCAGGCTAAATCCCTTCCGACTGAGTCCCGTGGAGAAGGAACATGTTCAGTCGGCTGTTAACGATATGCTAGAAGCCGATATTATTTCGCCCTCCTCTAGCCCGTGGGGAGCGCCTATTGTGCTGGTTAAGAAGCAGGACGGGTCCCTGCGATTTTGCGTTGATTTCCGTCGCCTGAATAAGATCTCTGTGGCTGACGCGTATCCGCTCCCCAGGATGGATGAGTCCCTCGATGCATTGTCTGGTGCGCGATATTTTTCGACTCTTGATTTGTTATCGGGGTTTTGGCAGTTGCCGCTCGACGAAGAGTCGAAACCTAAGACAGCATTTCGGACTCCAGGGGGGCTGTTCCAGTTTAACCGGTTACCCATGGGACTTCACTCCTCTCCAGCGACGTTTCAGCGACTTATGGAGCTGGTTTTGTCGGGCTTGCAGTGGGATACATGCTTGATTTATATGGACGATGTCATTGTTTTCAGTAAAACGTTTGAAGAACACCTCCAGCGGTTGAGAGGGGTGTTCTTGCGAATGCGATCGGCTAAGTTGAAATTTAAACCGGCCAAATGTCACCTCCTTCGTAGGTCGGTTAGATACTTGGGTCACATTGTCGATTCTTCGGGGATCTCCACCGATCCCGCGAAGACGGATTGTGTCGGTTCGTGGCCGACACCTACGTCCGTTTCCGACGTGCGTAGTTTCATCGGGTTTGCTTCTTATTATCGGCGGTTCGTTGAGCACTTCGCCACTATTGCAAAACCCTTGCACGCTCTAACGGCGAAGGGAGTGAAGTTCAAATGGGGACCGGAGGAGGAGGCCGCGTTTCGCTCCCTCCGGGACGCCTTGGTGGGTGCCCCACCCTTGTGTTATCCCGATTTTGCCAGTCCCTTTTTGCTGGACACGGATGCTAGCAACACGGGCATTGGGGGGGTGCTATCCCAAGTCGTTGGGGGTGTCGAAAGAGTTGTCGCCTACGGTAGTAGGGTGTTGTCTCCGGCGGAGCAGCGCTACTGCGTCACCCGTCGCGAGCTGCTTGCCATTGTCTTTTTTGTGCAGCAGTTTAGGCCATATCTCTATGGTCGTCACTTTACAGTCCGAACGGACCACGCGGCGCTACAGTATTCATTGAGGGTCGCCCAGCCCTCGGGCCAGTTGTCGCGTTGGTTGGAAGTCCTCCAGGACTATCAGTTTACGACTACGTACCGTAAGGGGTTGCGACACACAAATGCCGATTGCTTGTCGCGTTTGTTGCCTTGTGATGAATGCGCGTGTTTGTCGGGATCGGCGCGCTGTAAACCGACGCTTGCGGGGGAGATGGGGGCACTGGCTGCGACAGCGGGCGCACCGATCGTGGATGATTCCACTGCCTCTCAGGGTCGGGACTCGCTGCTCTCGCTGTCGCTCAGCGAATGGGGCCGCCTCCAGATGGCGGACAGCTCGCTGCTAGCATTGCGCCGCAAGGTTGGGGGTCCCGAGGGGGACCAGGAGCGTACCGGCTCCTATGTACTTGAGCAGGGCATGTTATTGAGATGGGACAGTTTGTCCCGGCGGAACGCACTCGTGGTGCCTTCCGCTGTGAGGGGGAGGGTTGTCTTGGCGGCACACGAACGCCTCTTGCACTTGGGAGTTAACAAGACGCTTGCCCTGCTTCAGCGTGACTATTACTGGCCGGGAATGGGAAGTGATGTGGTACATATTCTGAAGGGGTGCGTTGAGTGCGCCAGGCGTAAACCACCGCCCGTGGCAGCTAATCCACCGCTGCAATCTATTCAGGTCTCGCGTACCAACGAGCTCGTTGCACTCGATATTTTGGGGCCCTTCCCAGTCACGCCGAGAGGGAATAAATATTTGTTAGTGGGGGTCGAATACTTTACCCGATGGCCTATGGCGTGGCCTCTCGCTAACCAGTCGGCAGTGGCTGTGACGGATGCCTTCGTCCAGGGCTATGTCCTGGACAAGGGGGCTCCCGAACGCCTGCTGACCGACCAAGGTAAAAATTTTTCGAGTAAATTGTTGCAAGAGGTGTGCGATCTGTTGGGTACCAAGAAGGTGCGTACCTCCCCGTACCACCCGCAGACAGACGGGATGGTGGAGAGACTCCACAAAACTTTGACTTCCATGCTGTGTCAGCAGGTGTGCGAGACACATGTAGATTGGGACCTGCAGGTCCCGGGAGTCCTTGCCGCGTATAGAATGGCCCCCCATGCAGCTACGGGGTTTTCCCCATTCTATTTGATGTACGGTCGGGAAGCTGACCCGCCAATGGAAACGCAACTTGGCCTGTCCGCTCCACGAACTAATTCTAATTTGGCAGAACATATAAAGTTTAATATTCACAAGCTGACAGAGGCGAGGGAGGCCGCACGGCTTAATTCGCGGGCTCGCCAAATTGCTAATGAACGGTTGCGGGCACGGAAGGTGTCCATGCACGAATGGAAACCAGGTGACAGGGCCTGGCTGCATTGCCCTCAGGCACCCTTGGCTACGTCGCCTAAATTGCTGAGACCGTGGAGGGGACCTGTGGAGGTCGTGCGCGTTGCACGGCCCCAGTGCGTTCAGATAAAGTGGGGAAAGCGCCGTTGGTACGTTCACCCCTCCCGACTGAAACCGTTCTCGCCTCCATATGGCCTCCCCTTGTGTCGTGATGGCCGGGCGTGTGACGTGACCGGCGACCCAGAGGGGGAAATGTCTCTGCCTGATCCACACGTATTTTCGCCTGATCTGCTCCCAGGTGTCTCGGAACTGACAGCTGCCGATCACCGGCGGCCGGATCTCCGCGGCGGGGCCGGCCCTTTCAGGCCCGTTCCGCGCCGTCTGGAGCAGCCGGAACCGCAGGACGGTCGTCAGTGTCCCGCCCCATACGACGGACCAGCCAGACGGACTCGCGCCAGGTCGTGCTACTTTGCATGACCTGCCTCGTGAGGAGTCGGGGCAGTTGGAGCGCTTCGTCACTGCGTGTAGTCGCAGGGACGTGGGGCGCGTTCGTTTTTTTTTGGAATTTGCTTGTATCGTGTTATTGTTGACTTTTCGTGTTCATTGTCAATCTGTACATAGTTATTCTTGTTGTTGTTGTTGTTATGTTACGGGGCACACTCGGGGGGTTACGGGGTTTTTTTTTTGTTGGTTGTCGTCTTATCGTCGCGGTTGGTTGTTGTTAGCAGCCGGGCCGGCTGCGAGCTATGTGGGAGGGGGTGATGTAGTGGTGATACGCGCTGGGTGTATACGTCGTGTGCCAGCGCGTATGTACGGGTGTGTGTGTGGTGACGCGCGCTGACGGGGAGGAGCAGGCGTCAGTGCGCGGGTGGGGGTAGTGCTGCTGATTGGCTGTGTGCCGGTGACGCGCTGAGAGGGAGTGATCGGGTGGCAGCGCGGTGTGATTGGTCGGGGAGTGGAAACACGCGCGGGGCGGAACCGGATCGTAGAGATAGCGCGTGGTGATTGGGTAACTGAGGAGCGGTGCCGACGTTGAGGTCCGCATCCGCTCCGTCTCCCGGGAAGAAGAGATATATAAGGTGATGCACAGAGGAGTAGGGGGCAGAAGTGGAACCATCTAAGAATGAAGACGAAGGTGCAGAGATAGAGCCCGGAGAGGAGAGTAAAGGAGAGTAATGGAGAGTAGAGGAGAGTAAGGTATAGTGTGTAGCCAGAGAGAGAGAACGGTCTACACGAGCTGAGTAATGTATAGTGTGTAGCCAGAGAGAGAGAACGGTCTACACGAGCTGAGTAATGTATAGTGTGTAGCCAGAGAGAGAGAACGGTCTACACGAGCTGAGCGATGTATAGTGTGTAGCCAGAGAGAGAGAAAGGTCTACACGAGCCGAGTATGCATACGGTGTAGCCAGAGAGAGAGAAAGGTCTACACGAGCCGAGTATGCCTACGGTGTAGCCAGAGAGAGATGCAAAGTCTACACGAGGCGAGTGGAGAGTGTAGCAGAGGCGCAGAGTCTACACGAGACGAGAGAAGAGTGTAGCCGAGGCGCGGAGTCTACACGAGGCACAGAGAGCCAGCAGCACAGAATCTAAGAGAGTCAAGAGAAGCGTAGGGCGGAGAGAAGAGGTCACGAGTTGTACCGTTGTATGGTGACCGCATTGTGAAGAAGAGAGGCCACGCGTTGTATCGTTACAAGTCAAGATTTAATAAAAGAAGTGTGTTCCCGTCAAGGAGTTTCCTGCCGTCATTTTCCAATACTTCATATATACTGGTTGAGGGTGGGAGGAGCCAAGGTAGGCCCTGAATATTATTTTTGTGAATCCTTGCAGTCACGAAAGCTTCAAATCTAGAATGTATTATTACACTGGTCAACACACTTTTTCTGGCATAAGGTATTCCAACGGTTTTAAGGTAACTTTGGGGTGCTGATTCCAAATCTGGCATCAGTTTTTGTCTATCGCATCAGGTTTTTGAGATATCAAATATTGCATTTTCAATCAAAACTGCAGAAGAAAAATATTAAATACATGTGGATATCTACATAAAATGATATTATAAACACACTATCCTAAACATATAGCACCATATTTTAACACTAAAGCAGTCACTGACTTGCAACAACTTGCAATCACAAGTGACGGAGTTAATTTCGGGTAAAATCAATGAAAATGTGGTATGCCGATAGCTTAAAAATGAGATGTGATAGAGCAAATCTGAGATCAGATTTGGAATCGGCACCCTGAAATTAGTCTAGAACAGCTGCAAAAGTCCAGTCGTTGACCAGTGTTATGACTACGACGATGGGTGACGGTGATGGTGGCGGTGACGGTGGTGGCGGTGGTGGTGGCGGTGACGGTGGTGATGGTGGTGGCGGTGGTGGTGGCGGTGATGGTGGCGGTGACGGTGGTGGCGGTGGTGGTGGCGGTGACGGTGGTGATGGTGGTGGCGGTGGTGGTGGCGGTGATGGTGGTGGTGACGGTGGTGACGGTGATGGTGGTGGTGACGGTGGTGACGGTGATGGTGGCGGTGACGGTGGTGGTGATGGTGGTGGTAGTGGTTATGGTGGTGGTGGCGGTGGTGGTGGCGGTGGTGGTGGCGGTGATGGTGGTGGTCATTGTGGTGATGGTGGTGACGGTGATGGTGGCGGTGATGGTGGCGGTGACGGTGGTGGCGGTGGCGGTGGTGGCGGTGAAGGTGACGGTGATGGTGGTGGTGATGGTGGTGGTGGTGGCGGTGATGGTGGTGGTGGTGATGACGGTGGTGATGGTGGTGATGGTGGTGGTGATGGTGGTGATGGTGATGGTGGTGGTGATGGTGGTGGTGACGGTGGTGATGGTGGTGGTGGTGGCAGTGGTGGTGATGGTGGTGGTGGTGCATCGTTTGTGTTGATGTCACCTTCTTGACAGACGCCCTGGATTTCCACAAGGCCCAGACAGTGTGCGGAGGCTCAAGGGACCTCGTCTGGGGATACAATGCCGGTGGTAAAACACACAAAACGACAAAGATTCCCCGTATAGCCTCCACAGCCTGTTGGTGTTCGTAAGGGGCCGTCCATAAATGACGTCACGCGATTTTGGACGATTTTTGACCCCACCCCTCGTCACACGGCGTCACAAAATTGAATGTGGCGCTGCACTCTGATGTTGTAGGAGTGTTATAACAATTTTAAATTCATTTAAAGTTTCGCATTTTGATGTGACGTCACATTTCTAAACCCCCCCCCCCCATCGTCACACATCGTCACAAATGTCTGACCGCCACCCCCCTTAGGTGCGTGACGTCATTTATGAACAGCCCCTAAGTCGGGTGTTCGTGAGTTGGGTGTTCGTAAGTGTGGGTGTTCGTAAGTAGGGTGTATGTAAGTGAGGGTGTTCATTATTTTGGTGTTCGTAAGTGTGGGTGTTCTTATGTGCAGGTGTTCGTATGTCAGGTATTCGTAAGTGTGGGTGTTCGTGAGTGTGAGTGTTCGTAAGTTGGGTGTATGTAAGTGTGGGTGTTCATTATTTGGGTGCTCATAAGTGTGGGTGTTCGTAAGTCCAGGACTTGCCTGTTTTGTTGTGTGCATTTGAAATGGCAATGGTGTAACGTTGCTATGTTTAAATTTCGATTTAAAGCTTCTTTCGTGACTGCAGGGATTCATCTTCTTGGTTCTTTCGGTAAAGTCACGTAGAAGGGAAGTAATAAAATAATAAAAATTTAACTTAATAAAATACAATTCTCACGACGTTTCAGCCACCACGCAAGCAGCCGTCCTCAGGTGAAGAACAGGTCTGTCGTTGCTATGTCGTTGCTATGTTTACTTGTGAAGTGTGTCTGCGTGACGACGTTCTTGTGGAGGACGCTGTACCAAATAAAGTTTGATTGACTGATATACGATTGCCTGCACCGGTACCACGTGTACTCCGTGGCTACGATTTGCACTTATTACGTTTCATTCTTCACGTGTTTTTATTTTATTTCCCAGATGCGACGGTCGGTGATTGCAGCAGTGTGGGCAGCAGCAGAAGCTCGGGCAGCGGAGAGAGTGTGGGCAGCAGGAGGGGGCAGCAGGAGCATCAGCATAACCATCAGCAGCAGCAGCATCGTCAGCAGCAGCAACATCATCATCAGCATTATCAACATCAGCAGCTCAACAAAATCACAAAGGTACTGATGTGTGTGTCGTCGTCGTGTCTGCGTCTGCCCCGTGACCTTCTCCTGCCGGCGGGCGTTCGACACTTCACGTGGCCTCGACGTACACACGGCCTGGCACAAGCGTCGTGGTGACGTCACCGCCACTTAGCGGCGAATGGCGGCGGTTGTCGTTGGTGGACAGTAATTCTGCCAGTCATTGTAAACGGTCAACCCGTAGCACCCGGGGTCTGTCCCGTGACCTCCGGCCGGCAGCGAACCGTTTCCGCGCGTCACGCGACGGCCTCAAAGCGCCTCTTGGCCTTGCCACGAGCCCTGCTGTCACGTGATGTTTGACGTCCGCTGGATTAACCGGGGCGGCTGCTGGGTTCGAACCGCCATCGTCAGCGGCAAGCGGCAAAGGCGCCACTCCTCCCCCTCCATCCCTCCCGCACCATGGAAATAAATGACATTGTACTGTCTGTGTGTTGTGTGTGTTGTGTGTGTTGTGTGTGTGCTGTGTGTGTTGTGTGTGGTGTGTGTGTTGTGTGTGTGTTGTGTGTGTTGTGTGTGTGTTGTGTGTGCTGTGTGTGTTGTGTGTGTGCTGTGTGTGTTGTGTGTGTGCTGTGTGTGTTGTGTGTGTGCAGATTACACACGGAGAAGAGAGGATTGTACAGACGGGAAACCTGCCCAGTGCAGGTGAATGAACACCAACACACATCAATACCACCACCGCTGATGCCACTGCTGCTGCCACTACTGCTGCTGATACTACTGCTGATGCTACTACTGCTCATTCTACTACTGCTGATACTACTACTGCAGACACTACTGCTGATACTACTGCTGACACTACTACTGATACTACTGCTGACACTACTGCTGATACTACTGCTGACACTACTGCTGATACTACTACTGCAGACACTACTGCTGATACTACTGCTGATACTACTACTGCTGATACTACTACTGCAGACACTACTGCTGATACTACTGCTGACACTACTGCTGATACTACTACTGCAGACACTACTGCTGATACTACTGCTGATACTACTACTGCTCATTCTACTGCTGATACTACTACTGCAGACACTACTGCTGACACTACTGCTGATACTACTACTGCAGACACTACTGCTGACACTACTGCTGACACTACTGCAGACACTACTGCTGATGCTACTGCTGATACTACTACTGCAGACACTACTGCTGACACTACCGCTGACGCCACTGCTGCTGATACCACCGCTGATGCGTCCGCGAGCTCCAAAAATGTTTTCACCCCAATCGCGGAACGGCATCGACCCTGACCTGGGACTGAACTCAGGTGGCTCATTGTCAAGGAGTGCCCACACCCCCTCCCCCCCACACACTCTCTCTGTGGTGGTGGTGGTCGTGGTGGTGGTCGTGGTGGTGGTGGTGGTGGTCGTGGTGGTGGTCGTGGTGGTGGTGGTGGTCGTGGTGGTGGTCGTGGTCGTGGTGGTGGTGGTGGTCGTGGTGGTGGTCGTGGTGGTGGTCGTGGTGGTGGTGGTGGTGGTCGTGGTGGTGGTCGTGGTGGTCGTGGTGGTGGTGGTGGTCGTGGTGGTGGTCGTGGTGGTCGTGGTGGTGGTGGTGGTCGTGGTGGTGGTGGAGAGAAACTGGTCCGACAGAAGCGGAGCTTCGAGCCGACTCCCAAGTCGCGGGTGGGGGGGATGGTGGGGGCGGTGGGGGGGGGGCGGTGGGGGGGGGTTGGTGGGGGCGGTGGGGGGGGATGGTGGGGGCGGTGGGGGGGGCGGTGGGGGGGAGGTTGGTGGGGGCGGTGGGGGGGGGGATGGTGGGGGCGGTGGGGGGGGATGGTGGGGGCGGTGGGGGGGAGGTTGGTGGGGGCGGTGGGGGGGGCTGTGGGGGGGGGGCGGTGGGACGTGAAGAGACAGGTCCCCGCTGCATTCCTGAGCGCGGGAGAGGCGTCGCGTGCGAGAGCTGCGTGCGAACGTTTACGGGTGAATGGCTCCCTGTGTAACATATCACACTGGTAATAGTGGCAGGGGGTGTGTGTGTCTGTGTGTGTCTGTGTGTGTGTGGGGAGCGGTGGTGTAGCGGTTAGCGCGCTACGCTACGAACCCGGCGACCCGAGTTCGATTCCCGCTCACGGCCAACACCGGTGACGATTATCTGAGCCCAGTCCCTGGGCCTCCCCTAGGTCGACTCAGCTTCAAATGAGTACCTGGTGCGGTGTGTAAACATCGCCGCTGGGGAGACAAAGGCGGCCGGGCGTTGTGCTGGCCACCCGCCCCCTCGTGTGCCGTGCCGGCCTTCATAGGTGCACGCTAACAGCACTTGCCCCTACAGTCTGTTAAGGCTATATGGGGGATCTTTGTCTTTGTGTGTGGGGAGCGGTGGTGTAGCGGTTAGCGCTACGCTGCGCTTAGAACCCGGCGACACGAGTTCGATTCCCGCTCACGGCCAACACCAGTGACGATTATCTGAGCCCGGTCCCTGGACTTCCCCTAGGTCGACTCAGCCTCAAATAAGTGCCTGGTGCGATGTGTAAGCTTCGCCACTGGGGAGACAAAGGCGGCCGGGCGTGGTGCTGGCCTTCACAGGTGCCACTACTCGCTAACAGCACTTGCCCCGACAGGTCTGTCATGGCTATACGGGGATCTTTGCCTTGTGTCTGTGTGAGTTATGGGTGAATGAGTGCTTGTGTAATGGGACACTGATAATTGTGGCGTGTGTACGTGTGGATGTGTGTATGTATGTGTGTGTCTGTATGTGTGTGTGTATGTGCGTGTGTGTGTATGTGGATCGTGTATGTGGGCGTGGATGTGGGCGTGTATGTGTGTGTGTATGTTAGTCTATGGGCAGTGTTGGTCTATGGGTTAGTCTATGGGTAGTGTTAGTCTATGGGCAGTGTTGGTCTATGGCAGGGGTCGGCAACCAAAATAACAAGAAGAGCCATTTCTTTCCAATTCGGTACAAAATTCAGTATTTCAAGAGCCGCAATGCATCTATGTACATACTGTACATACGTACATATCGTCAAGAAGCAGCCCGTAAAGAGCCGCATGCGGCTCCGGAGCCGTAGGTTGCCGACCCCTGGTCTATGGGCAGTATTATGTGGAACTTATTTCGCAGGGTGCGTAGCCAACCGTGCTGATCCCGTGTAAACCAGCGGTGCACGAGCCCGACTTGTGAGCGAGCGAGTGAGCGCCACCTTCACCCACCACCAACCAACCCGCACGCATCTCTCGCTCAGCACCACAGACTGCCGCAGGTTGACTGCGGTACCCCGGGGGAACCAGAGCCTCGGTCACGATTCAAATTCACACACACACACCCACACACACACCCACCCACTTACCCACACACACACACCTACACCCACACATCCACACACATCCACCCACCCCACGCCCACACACCCACGCCCACACACCCACACCCACACACACCCACATACACACACACACCCACCCACTTACACACACCCACACACTCACACACACCCACACACCCATACACCCACACCCACCCACACACACACACACCCACACAACAACAACAACCGCCATTCGCCACTAAGTGGCGGTGACGTCACCACGACGCTTGTGCCAGGCCATGTGCACCCTGAGGCCACGTGAAGTGTCGAACGCCCTCTGGCAGGAGGTCACGGGGCAGGCCCAGGTGCCACGGGTCGACTGACCGAGATGACCGAGATGACTGGCTGATGCACCACCTGTGCCCCCTACTGTGCCAACTTGCTGTGCTTTAGCCACCCGGCGCTCCGCTCGTTGTTGTGAGCGTCGCTCCTCCGCCCTCCGTTGTTGTTGGAGGGCGACTGCCTCCAACTGCCCAGTAGCGTCCTTCACGAGCCTCCTCCACTGAGGCCGATCTTGACACCGCTGGTACCAGTCATCGGCAAGTCCACTCAGCTCCACGTCCTCCTGTACCACATCACTCCATCTCTTCTCTAGCCCGTGCCGCGCCCGTTTAGCCCCCTCACACACACACACACCCACACACACCCACACACACCCACACACACACCCACACATACACCCACACACACACACCCACTCACACACACCCCCACACACATACACCCACACACCCACACACACCCACCCACACACACACCCACACACACACACCCACCCACACACCCACACGCACCCACCCACACACCCACACAGAAGGGGCCAATTCCTAGGCTGTCCGGGTCACACCGGGACAGATGGAAACCTCTGGTGGGCGGTGGTGGTGAGTGGGTGGTGGTGAGTGGGTGGTGGTGGTGGTGAGTGTGTGAGTGAGTGGTGGTGGTGAGTGGGTGGTGAGTGGGTGGTGGTGGGTGGTGAGTGGGTGGTGGTGGTGAGTGGGTGGTGGTGGTGGTGGTGAGTGGGTGGTGAGTGGGTGGTGGTGGGTGGTGAGTGGGTGGTAATGGCTAGTGGGTGGTGGTGATGAGTGGGTGGTGGTGGTGAGTGTGTGGTGGTGGTGAGTGTGTGGTGGTGGTGAGTGTGTGGGCGTGTGAGTTCTGTGTATGTTGTCTGTGGGTTTTGGGTGAACGGGAGTCTGTGTAATAGTATCCTGATAATAGCGGTGTGTGTTGTGTGTTTGGCTTTCTGGGTGTGTCTATATCTGTGTGTGTGTAGTGTGTTGTGTGTGTAGTATGTGTAGTGTGTGTTATGTGTGTGTAGTGAGTGTGTTGTGTGTGTGTAGTGTGTTAACGTGGGGAACGGTAGTGAAGTAGTGGTTAGCGCTACGCTGCGCTACGAACCCGGCGTCCCGAGTTCGATTCCCGCTCGGTGACGATTATCTGAACCGGTCCTGGGCCTCCCCTAGGTCGACTCAGCCTCAAATGAATCCCCGTGCAGTTGTAAATATCAGCACTGGGGAGACAAAGGTGGTTGGGTGGAGGGACGACCGCCCACCCCCTCGTGTGCCGTACCGGCCTTCGCAGGTGCTCGCTAACAGCACTTTGCCCCAACAGCGTTTGGGAGTCTACACGGGGGACCTTTGTCTTTGTGTGTGAACGATACACAACTGTGTGTCCCAGTGTGCGCTTGTTACATCACGGCTGTCTGCTGTGTGTGTCTGTGTGTGTGTCTGTGTGTGTCTGGTGTGTGTGTATGCTGTGTGTGTCTGCTGTGTGTGTGTCTGTGTGTGTCTGGTGTGTGTGTCTGCTGTGTGTGTCTGCTGTGTGTGTGTCTGCTGTGTGTGTCTGCTGTGTGTGTCTGCTGTGTGTGTCTGCTGTGTGTGTGTCTGCTGTGTGTGTCTGTGTGTGTGTGTCTGTGTGTGTGTCTGCTGTGTGTGTCTGCTGTGTGTGTCTGCTGTGTGTGTGTCTGTGTGTGTGTCTGGTGTGTGTGTCTGCGTGTGTCTGTGTGTGTCTGCTGTGTGTGTCTGTGTGTGTGTGTCTGCTGTGTATGTCTGCTGTGTGTGTCTGCTGTGTGTGTCTGCTGTGTGTGTCTGCTGTGTGTGTCTGCTGTGTGTGTGTCTGTGTGTGTGTCTGGTGTGTGTGTCTGCTGTGTGTGTCTGTGTGTGTCTGTGTGTGTCTGCTGTGTGTGTCTGCTGTGTGTGTCTGTGTGTGTCTGTGTGTGTCTGCTGTGTGTTCACAGTGAGAGATGCGTCGTCGTCCGCCAAACACCTGAACGAAGCTGACCAGGTACCACTCAAGATGAATCTGTGTGTGTATATGTGTGTGTGTGTATATGTGTGTGTGTATATGTGTGTGTGTATATGTGTGTGTGTATATGTGTGTGTGTATATGTGTGTGTATATGTGTGTGTGTAGGGGAGCGGTAGCGTTGTAGCGGTTAGCGCTACGCTGCGCTACAAACTCGGCGACCCGAGTTCGATTCCCGCTCACATACAAAACCAGCGACGATTATCTAAACCGGTTCTGGGCCTCCCCTAGGTTGACTCAGTCTCAAATATGTACATGGGAGACAAAGGCGGCCGGGTGTGGTGTTGGCTACCCACCCGCTCGTGTGCCATACTGGCCTTCATAGCTTCTCGCTAACAGCACTTGCCCCAACAGTCTGTTAAAGATTATATGGGGGTCTTTGTACATGTACATGGTGCTCACGCATGCCTAAACAGCTTTTGTTTGGCCGGATCGAGGGGGCTAAACGGGCGCGGCACGGGCTAGAGAAGAGATGGAGTGACGTGGTACAGGAGGACGTGGAGCTGAGTGCACTTGCCGATGACTGGTACCAGCGGTGTCAAGATCGGCCTCTGTGGAGGAGGCTCGTGAAGGACGCTACTGGACAGTTGGAGGCAGTCGCCCTCCAACAACAACGGAGGGTGGAGGAGCGACGCTCACAACAACGAGCGGAGCGCCGGGTGGCTAAAGCACAGCAAGTTGGCACAGTAGGGGGCACAGGTGGTGCATCAGCTAGTCATCTCGGTCATCTCAGTCAGTCGACCCGTGGCACCTGCTGGGTCTGCCCCGTGACCTCCTGCCAGCGGGCGTTTGACACTTCACGTGGCCTCAAGGTGCACTTGGCCTGGCACAAGCGTCGTGGTGACGTCCCCGCCACTTAGTGGTGAATGGCGGTGGTTGTTGTTTTCGAGTACACGCTGCAGTGTGTAATACATCAGCCCTGGGGAGACAAAGGCGGCCGGGCGTGTCGCTGGCCACACCACCCACACCCCTCGTGTGCCGCGTCTCCCCTTCGGAGGCGCTGCCACTCGCTAACTGCACATGCCCCAACAGCCTGTTACAGGCTACACGGGGGTGGGATCTTTGTCTTTGCTCAGGGGAGACTGTGTCCGCTCGATCGGAATCCTTCCGGCCGCCCCGGTTAACACTGCGGTGCAACAGACGACCAGGACGCGCACTCCGCCACGCCCGCGTCACCGCGAAACGTTGAAAGAATTCCCCGCGGCGTCGTTCATAACGAGGTCGGCCGCGATGCCGTGCCCCCGGCTTGCCGTGCCCCCAGCTTGCCGTGCCTCCGGCTTGCCCCCAAGTTCTCGAAACGACCTGCGGGCCGCTCCCATGGCCTCCCGCGAGACGCAGCAGCGAGGAGCGGTGCTCGCGAGTGGCCC
Organism: Lampetra fluviatilis; assembly: GCF_964198595.1. Taxonomy (NCBI): domain Eukaryota; kingdom Metazoa; phylum Chordata; class Hyperoartia; order Petromyzontiformes; family Petromyzontidae; genus Lampetra; species Lampetra fluviatilis. The sequence continues at coordinate 2,969,814 of NC_136332.1, read as the reverse complement.
TTGCCAGTAGCCGCGGCTACGAAGAGCGGCACTGCGGCACACGAGGCCGTGGGTGGCCCGTCACGCACCCACAAAGACAAAGATCCCCCGGGTAGCCTCAACAGACTGTTGGGGCAAGTGCTGTTAGCGAGCAGCTATGAAGGCCGGCACGGCGCGCGAGGGGGTAGGTGGCCAGCACCACGCCCGGCCGCTTCTGTGTCTCTGCCCCAGTGGCGATGTTTACTACACATCGCACCAGGTACACATTTGAGGCTGAATCGACCTAGGGGAGGCCCAGGAACCGGTTCAGATAATCGTCACCGGTCTCGGCCATGAGCCGGAATCGAACTCGGGTCGTCGGTTTCATAGCGCAGCGTAGCGCTAACCACCTACACTACTGCTCCCCACATATACACAATCTCCACCTATACACAATATACACCTATACACATGTACACAATATACACGTACCAAAACCGCCGTATGGCCTGGACGGACTATAGGAGCAAGCGCTGTTAGTAGCGAGTAGCACTTACGAAGACCCGGCACGGCACACGAGGGGGTGGGTGGCCATCACCATGCACACATCATACCGTCGCCCTCCATATCTCTCTCTCGCTCGCTCGCGCGCTTGCAGGCTGTCTACAAGTGGCTCATGGGCTTCGACTTGCAGCAGTACACGCCCTGCTTCACATCTGCCGGATATGACCTCTTCACGATGAGCCACATGACCCCCCAGGTAACCGCTCTCCGCGTCCAGGTCAGCTGTCGGCCTGCTCCTCGCTCGGAGAGGGGGGCAGGGGCGGGGGGAGGGGGGCAGTAATCCGATTACAGGGACTCCTCTACTTACGAACATTCGACTTACGAACTTTCAGAGATACGAACAAACCCGTGCCCGTATGTCCAGTTGCAGCTGGTCGGAGCGAGAGTCGTAAGTTCAACCGACGTGCAATAGATGGTGGTGGTGGCATCCACATCTACAGAACGGGAAGAACCAGTGGCATCTACATCTGCAGAACGTGAAGAACCAGTGGCATCTACATCAGCAGAACGTGAAGAACCAGTGGCATCTACATCTGCAGAACGTGAAGAACCAGTGGCATCTACATCTGCAGAACGTGAAGAACTAGTGGCATCTACATCAGCAGAACGTGAAGAACCAGTGGCATCTACATCTGCAGAACGTGAAGAACCAGTGGCATCTACATCAGCAGAACGTGAAGAACCAGTGGCATCTACATCTGCAGAACGTGAAGAACCAGTGGCATCTACATCTGCAGAACGTGAAGAACCAGTGGCATCTACATCTGCAGAACGTGAAGAACCAGTGGCATCTACATCTGCAGAACGTGAAGAACCAGTGGCATCTACATCAGCAGAACGTGAAGAACCAGTGGCATCTACATCTGCAGAACGTGAAGAACCAGTGGCATCTACATCTACAGAACGTGAAGAACCAGTGGCATCTACATCTGCAGAACGTGAAGAACCAGTGGCATCTACATCTGCAGAACGTGAAGAACCAGTGGCATCTACATCTGCAGAACGTGAAGAACCAGTGGCATCTACATCTGCAGAACGTGAAGAACCAGTGGCATCTACATCTGCAGAACGTGAAGAACCAGTGGCATCTACATCTACAGAACGTGAAGAACTAGTGGCATCTACATCTGCAGAACGTGAAGAACCAGTGGCATCTACATCTACAGAACGTGAAGAACCAGTGGCATCGACATCTGCAGAACGTGAAGAACCAGTGGCATCTACATCTGCAGAACGTGAAGAACCAGTGGCATCTACATCTGCAGAACGTGAAGAACCAGTGGTATCTACATCTACAGAACGTGAAGAACCATTGGCATCTACATCTGCAGAACGTGAAGAACCAGTGGCATCTACATCTGCAGAACGCGAAGAACCAGTGGCATCTACATCTGCAGAACATGAATAACCAGTGGCATCTACATCTGCAGAACGTGAAGAACCAGTGGCATCTACATCAGCAGAACGTGAAGAACTAGTGGCATCTACATCTGCAGAACGTGAAGAACCAGTGGCATCTACATCTGCAGAACGTGAAGAACCAGTGGCATCTACATCTGCAGAACGTGAAGAACCAGTGGCATCTACATCTGCAGAACGTGAAGAACCAGTGGCATCTACATCTGCAGAACGTGAAGAACCAGTGGCATCTACATCTGCAGAACGTGAAGAACCAGTGGCATCTACATCTGCAGAACGTGAAGAACCAGTGGCATCTACATCTGCAGAACGTGAAGAACCAGTGGCATCTACATCTGCAGAACGTGAAGAACCAGTGGTATCTACATCTACAGAACGTGAAGAACCATTGGCATCTACATCTGCAGAACGTGAAGAACCAGTGGCATCTACATCTGCAGAACGTGAAGAACCAGTGGCATCTACATCTGCAGAACGTGAAGAACCAGTGGCATCTACACCTCCAGGAGATTATACAACTTGTAAAGCCACTCCCCGTGTTTAGTGAACACGCCGTACAACGCGTTTGGAATCGACGGGAGTAAAGTTCGTAAGCAGGGGAGCCCCTGCACCTTTCGTGAGCGAGAAATGAAGAAGAGCAACCACAGACGACGAGTTGATCTCCGCCTTCAACTGCAGCCTGCGCGCGGGCTCAAGGTAGAGGTGCAGCCCTGCAAGCGCTGCTTGCTCACGCCACTGCTGGCCAGAGGGGAGGAGAGGGGCGGGGGGCAGTGGTGGTGGGGGAGGGGGCAGCGATGGAAGGAAGCAGTGGTGGGGGGGGGGGGTAGCGATGGGGGGTTGGGGCAGTGGTGGGGGGGGGGGGGGTAGCGATGGGGGGTTGGGGCAGTGGTGGGGGGGGGGTAGCGATCGGGGGTTGGGGCAGTGGTGAGGGGGGGGATTACCACCCTCCCCCACACTACCTTGAGACCCCACATGTTTTTATTTATTGATGTCAGAGATAATAGCATGGAGATAAAACAATTTTATGAACGCGGGGGCCCTGTTCAAAACGCTTCAAACTCTCCCGGCGAGTCTCTCGTGACGGCCTCTGGGTTCCGGACGCAGAGCGGTCACTGGGGCGAGTTGAACAAAAACCTGCGTCCAGATCATGCCGACCTAGCAGAGGTCGCAAACGGGTTTTGATTCCTTACCTGTACCCGGCCGCACCAGGGTCGCAAATGGGTACCCGTACCCGTACCCAGTCGGGTACGGGTAGCCGTTCCCTACCCGTACCCGTACCCCACCCGAAATGAGTGACAAACGGTGACTCACCAGTGACTCACGGCCTACCCGTTACCCGTACCCGGCCGCACCAGGGTCACAAACGGGTACCCGTTAAGGGTATCGGGTAGGGTACGGGTATCGGGTACCCGATTGTGACCTCTGCGACCTACCGACCGTCGTGCCAGCATCCCGGAGAGAGAGACAGAGACTTTTGACTTTTAAACAACCTTTATTGCCGCCAGCAGCAACAGCACTGGAGGCGATTCCGATATGAAACACACAAAGTCACCAGCAAAGAGAGACGGAGAGATAAACGGAGAGAGACGAGAGAGACACAGACACGGAGAGACAGAGAGAGGGGGGTTCAAGGGTCACACGAGCGTCTCCCCCCCCCCCCCCCCCCGTGTGCGCGTGGTCCGGCAGGACGTCGCGGCCGTGGGAATCACCAAGCCAGGCCACAGGAAAATCGTCGGCTTGGAAATCTCGCGGCTTGCCGTGGCGGACGAGCTGCCGACCACCAAACCGGTCAGCCGAGGGCACTGCCCGCCTCCTCCCACCCACCCCATGCAAGAACGACAGCGCCAAATGCCAAACGTGCACCGAGTGACGCGTGTTAATCGTGCGTGCGTACGTCTCTCGCAGGCCACGCTGCGCGAATGGCTGTCTCAAATAGGCCTTGGCCACTACCACGCCACCTTGGCTGACAATGGCTACGACAAGGTGGATTTTATCTCCGAGATAACGCTGGAAGACCTGCAGGAGATAGGCATCACTAAACTAGGTAACTGGCTCGCACGCGAACACATGCACGCGGACTATATACATAGATGTCATTCTACACAACAACAACCACAGCAACAGGCGGTGACGTCACCACGGCGCCTGTGCCAGGCCAGGTGCACTCCGAGGCCACGTGAAGTGTCGAAGGCTCTCTGCTGACAGGAGGTCACGGGGCAGACCCAGCAGGTGCCATGGGTTGGCTGACTGAGATGACTACTGGCCGATGCACCACCTGTGCCCCCTGCTGTGCCATTTCGTCCTGAGCATCGCTCCTCTGCCCTCCGCTGTTGTTGGAGGGCGACCGCCTCCCACTGCGTTTTTCACGAGTCTCCTAATTCTCCACACATACACACAAAGTACGCACACCATTGGAACCTCATTTGCCAGTAGCAAAATATGATAGTTGTTTTTTTACCCTTTTATCTGGCAACAAAACTGACACCTTTTTTACAAGGAGTCATGTTTGTATTGACCACAATACCTGCGGTCGGAATGCAAACAAAAAACATAACTCTGATAATGTGCACTGTCATTGAAATTGATTGGTCCACACCCGAGACAGCTTTTCTTAGAGCCTAGTCTCACATGGTGTTGGACCAGATGACGCCAAAAGGCGCACAACTCAAAGACAATGCACCATCAGAGTATGAGAGCTCGGGGTAAGCATTAACACCATTGCAACCTCATTTGCCAGTAGCAAACTGCAGGTATTGTGGTCAATGCAAACATGACTCCTTGTAAAAAAAGGTGTCAGTTTTGTTGCCAGATAGAAGGGTAAAAAACGACCGCTGTAGCGCTCCTCATTCTCCGTCGTTTCCTCCAGTAGTACCCTCGCACGCCCGTGCTCACAACCGCTCACACTTACAACCACCGATGCCGCCCTGTGCCGGTGGAGGCGTCCGTGGGCCCAGTGCGACAACGTCTTGGGGCAGCGTTCACAACGCGTGACCCCCTCCTGACCCCCCTCCCGACCCCCCTCCCGACCCCCCCCTCACCCCCAACTTCCTGCAGGTCACCAAAAGCGGCTCCTCTTGGCCGCCAAGAGGCTCAAGGCGCTGCAGAGGCGCGAGGCGGCGCAGGTCCAGAGCGCCGCCCGCCTGCCCGGCGGCACCGCCGCCCTCTTCAGCAGCGGCCCCGGCAGCGACAGCGGCCTCAGCAACGCGTCCGACTTCGCCGACGAGGGCAGCCCGGCGCCGTTTCACCAGCTGGGGCGGCGCGGCTCGCGCCAGCAGCAGCAGCAGCTGCAGCAGCAACAGCAGCAGCAGCAGCAGACGGCGGCGTTCGTGTTCCCGCCGACGCGGCCCGCCGCTCCCCCTCCCGCTACTCTGACCGCTCACCCCGCCGCTCACCCCGCCACTCATCCCGCCGCTCCGCGCCCCGCTACTCCGACCGTTCACCCTGTTGCTCACCTCGCCGCTCACCTCGCCGCTCACCCCGCCGCTTACCCCGCCGCTCACCCTCCCACTCATCCCGCCGCTCACCCCGCCGCTCACCCCGCCGCTCCCCGCCCAGCTACTCCGACCGCTCCCCCCGCCGCTCCCCCGTTCCCGCTCAAGGTCTCCGAGGACTTTCAGCGGGCGCTGTCGGCAGTCGGAAGGCAACGTGCCGCCGCCGCCGCCGTTCCCTTGCCGCCGAAATTTCCGCCGGAGTTTCTCCTGCGGCCCGGCTCGCCGCCGGAGCCGAGCGGCGCCGGCGGCTTTGGGGGATTCGCGAGAAGTGCGTCGCTGCGGTCGCGCGCCAGCGCGGCGCCCCCGCCGCCCGCGGACGGAGGCCTCGCGCGGAGCAACTCGTTCGCCATGCGGCAGAAGAGGAAGGGACCCCCGCCGCCGCCCCCCAAGCGCTCCGCTTCAGTCAGCGGCGGCGGCTACAGCAGCGGCAGCAGCCGCATCGGAGGCAGCAGCAGCAGCTGTATCGGTGGCAGCAGCAGCAGCAGCAGCGGCATCGGAGGCAGCAGCAGCAGCAGCGTCGCCAGCAGCAACAGCGGTCTGTCGGTCGGAGGGGGGGGAGAAGCGTCGAGCAGGAGCGACGGCGGCGGGGACGGGGACGCGCCGGCAAACGTGCGACGCCTCGCCGCTCTGCTGGAGAGGTCGACGTTCGCCGCGTCGCTCGGCGGAGCGGCGCTCGTCGCGCCAGATCGGCAGCCGCAGCAGCCGCCGCAGCAGCAGCAGCCGCAGCAGCAGCAGCAGCAGCAGCCGCAGCAGCAGCAGCAGCAGCAGCAGCAGCTCTGGCGGCAGCAATCACAGAAGAGGCCGAGCGAATTGGCGGTAAACAACCCAAGCGTCACCGCCGTCAATCCGATCGGCAGAACTGTCAGTCCGAATGTGAGCGTCGTTTATCCGAAAGGCCGGACGGTCGTCAGCCCGGGCGAGGGCAGCGCCGTGAGTCCGGACGACGGCACCGCCCGCACCGCGGCCGGCAGAACCCTCGAGCGTTGGCCCTCCGTGTCGCAGGAGGCCGGGGCGGACCGCGGCGGCCCGCCGGGCCCGGCGAGGGCGGGCGGACCCGGCGTCGACGAGCACGCGACGGGCTGGCGCTCTCCCGCCGCCGCCAAACCGCACGGCGCGACCGGGGGGGTGCCCACGCAGGTGATCCGGTGGAGCGGAGGGCGGGACGGAAGCGGCTCCCTCTCGGCCGCTGAGCGTTTGCCGTCGCCGCCTCCCGGCCGGTCGACGCGAGAGGCTCCGCCGGCCGGGCCGGGGTTCCTGCGCCCGCCGGTCGACCGCAGGGCGGCGGTCGTCGCGTTCGGCGCCGGCGGCGGCGGCGGCTGTAGCGTCGCCCCTCCCTCGCCGCGCCTCGGCGGGACGGAGTCGGGCACGCCGACGAGCCGGGGGGAGGACCGCTGGAGCGGCCGCTCGAGCGAGCGCTCGGCGCTCCGGCGCCCGGCGGCCGGTCAAGAAGCGGTGGGGCGGGCGTTCCCGTCCGGCGGTGCCGGGGACGTCGCCGCCGGGGCCGACGAGCGGCCGGGGACGCCGGCGCGGCCGTCGTTCGAGCGCCAGGTCTCGAATCTGTGCCGCGGGTTGCCTCCTCCGCCGCCGGCCTCGGCAAAACCTCAGCGCGGCAACGGCGGCGTGCCGGCGGCCGCGAGGACCTACATGGGCTTCCCGTTGGCTCCCGACTGCGCGGGGCCAGAGGGCGAGTTCCCGAGCGGAAAGGTCGTGAGGTGAGTTGCGTGTGGGGGTTTGCGTCACACCCACGGTAGAGGCTTTTTGGGGTGAGATCGCGTAAATATATAAATGCGTCTTTAAACCCGCCACCACCCCGGCGAAGCCAATTAGTGAGGTTTGTCACGTGAACGGAACGTGCCGATTCGTTACCAGTACAGCAACACCGCTAGTGTGTTGGAGTGCAAAGCCACAACGTTTACAATCTGAGCGCACGACATTTCGCCAGTAATTACAACCAGCTTCATCAGGCGGACAGCAGCCAGATTTGTGGAGAAGTCCTCCTGTCTCGTTCCTTAAACAGAGGGGTAGACGTGGAGGGGTAGAGGTGATGGCATCACTTGTGAGAACTTCTTACGCAAAGTTGGGGGGGAGGGGGCGGGATGAATGAATGAATATAATTGACAATGCGTTACACGTATGGCTGTTGAACGTGTACAGTGCACGGTACAGTAGCGTGTAGGATGCATGCGTGTCGAACTTCTGTCCGCACCGTACGTAGCCAACCGTGGCAATCCGAGGTACCGGGTTAGGGGGGAGGGCACTCACTCACCGACTCATCCACGGTCCGCGTGGAGCACGTGGCCACAACAAGCCCACGCCACGTGCCGGACGGTCTGGAGCAGCTTTCTCCGCTTCACCCCAAGACGGGCGGCCCCCCCACGGCCTTTCGTTGGTCTTGAACGGCGCCTTCGCCAGGCGGTCTTGGGCCTGCCCCCCCCCCCCCCCCCGTGGTCTCTTCCCCTGTTGGTGTCCACGGGAGGGCGGCTTTCGCTATGGACTCGCGTTCCATTCTCAGCACGTGTCCCAGCCACCTGAGCCTTCTCTCCGTTACGTCCCCCCGCGTTACGCATCTTGAATCGGTCCTGAGGTACAGGTCCCGGTTTGCAATCTCATTCGGCGGGGTGGCGGTTTTTTGGAGACGACAAACTAAACTGCAAAAAGCAGTTCGACAGCAAGTGAGTTTTCACTCCGGACGATTTTTAAAGGGTGGCGCGTCTTCGTTGGGCCGAGCGGCCCAGCGGGTGCGGCGATCCTTCGATTCGGGGTCCTGGGCCTCACCCTGAGGCCGACCGGGCCCTCGAACGAGCACATATGAGCCCGCGCGACGTGCTTGACCCTCGCCACATCCCACCCCCTCCCGTGTGCCCGTGGATTTCAGATCAACCAGAGCAACACATTTGTTCGGTTATAAACATTTCCAAAAAATAACGATGTATAACTGTTGTTAGATTATAAATTGTTGGGCTTAAGGGAAAATCCATGAGTCGTTATTTCACGTCAAAATCTCAGGAGCGCGGTTAATCCGCAAAATCGGATAAACCGCGCGTGTATTGTGTATTGACGGAATTGGGCACGGCACGGCAGACGTTCACGATCCTCTGCAACTGTGAGAGTGTGTCCTACGCTACGCCCCTTCGCTAAGAGGCGCACGCAACAGCGGTGTGGATCAAGGAGTATGCGCGCGGCTGGGCAGACGCTGGCTTGGCTCACCGCTGCAGCGCTACGCTGGTGATGACGCTGTGTGTGCGTGTGTGTGCGCGCTTCCCCCTTGCAGATACGACGTGGAGGAGCAGCAGCAGCAGCAGAAGACGCCGGCAGACATTCTGGATGACATTGGCTGCATGTTCGATGACCTCGCGAGCCAGCTCAACTCGATGCTCGAGTGAAGTCGCCCCGGCGACGCTTGGGCGACGAACGCCGGAGCCCTCGACGCCGACAGAGACGAGTCGACGGCCCCCTGGCCCCCCCGGCCCCCCCCCCCAGAATCCGCCTCAAACGCCAAATGCTGCTGCTGCTGGTGGTGGTGGTGCTCGCCAAACGGCACTTACCCCCGACACGACACGGGATTGAGGAGGGGGGGCGATCTTTTGTCGTTGAAGAGACTCTGAGATCGGTCCTCGTACGGACACCTCATCGTGGTGTTCCGTCTCGTCTCGGGCGAAGGCGGGGGGGGGCCTGGCCCCCTGGGTTCAGTCCCCAGGCCTGGGTGTGTTGCTCTCGCCAATCCCGTATGCCGTTTCCCACCAAACGATATATTGCGTGTACGCCTACGCCGATGAAAGAAACTTTGCGCGCGTTATTTTTTGTGTTTAAAGGTTAACACGCGCGCTAGAAGCAGCCGCGCGCTAGAAGCAGCAGCGAGCTAGAAGCAGCAGCGCGCTAGAAGCAGCAGCGCGCTAGAAGCAGCCGCGCGCTAGAAGCAGCCGCGCGCTAGCAGCAGCCGCGCGCTAGAAGCAGCCGCGCGCTAGAAGCAGCCGCGCGCTAGAAGCAGCCGCGCGCTAGAAGCAGCCGCGCGCTAGAAGCAGCCGCGCGCTAGAAGCAGCCGCGCGCTAGAAGCAGCCGCGCGCTAGAAGCAGCCGCGCGCTAGAAGCAGCCGCGCGCTAGAAGCAGCCGCGCGCTAGAAGCAGCCGCGCGCTAGAAGCAGCCGCGAGCTAGAAGCAGCCGCGCGCTAGAAGCAGCCGCGCGCTAGAAGCAGCCGCGCGCTAGAAGCAGCCGCGCGCTAGAAGCAGCCGCGCGCTAGAAGCAGCAGCGCGCTAGAAGCAGCAGCGCGCTAGAAGCAGCCGCGCGCTAGAAGCAGCCGCGCGCTAGAAGCAGCCGCGCGCTAGAAGCAGCCGCGCGCTAGAAGCAGCAGCGCGCTAGAAGCAGCAGCGCGCTAGAAGCAGCAGCGCGCTAGAAGCAGCAGCGCGCTAGAAGCAGCAGCGCGCTAGAAGCAGCAGCGCGCTAGAAGCAGCCGTGCGGGTACGAACGCGAGGGGGATCTTCGGCAGGCCCCGTTCGGCCCTCGCAAGGCGTGCCGGACACTGGGTAAAGGCGCGGCCTGCGACTGCTCTCGCTCACGCACCCGCTCACGGCGGAAGGGGCCTTCCCCCAGCCGGAGCGACGTTTCTCAAACTTTATTTCGAGGCCCCCCGCGGACCGCTCGGCCGATGCGAATGCGGACCAGCCCACGGGCCACGCACCCCTGGTGACAGAACGCATTCACGTCTCCCTCTGAATACCACAAATAAAAACGAGGATTCATATGACCCGAACATGAACAAAAAATTCAGCTATAAGGTTTTTTTTAGGGTGGGGCGGGAATTTAAATGTTAGGGTAAGTTTAATCAGGGTAGTTTGCCCAACTTAAATTTTTTTTTAGAAAATAACATGAGTAAAATATTAAGTAATGACACGAAACAAAAGATACAGGGACTCCTCTGCGTATGAACGACTTAGGTTCCAGGGGTCTGTTTGTAAGTCCATTTGTTTGCAAGTCCAACTTTACTGCTGTCGATTCCAAACATGTTGTACGGCGTGTACCCTTCATATATATACACACACGGGACAAGCTGGGTGGGGTGGGTGTTTGGGGGTTTGGTGGTGAACCAACGCAGACCGGGCTGGCGGTTCGTGGTTGATGTCAAGTTGAACTTCGGTTTGTTGGACAATGACCGGGAAAAAAACCCCGAAAACCCCAGTGGGGTCAAGTGTGGGAACACTTGACCCCATCAGCTCAGCCCGGCCACCAGACATACAGAACGTGAAGAAGCAGTGGCATCTACATCTGCAGAACGTGAAGAACCAGTGGCATCTACACCTGCAGAACGTGGAGAACCAGTGGCATCTACATCTGCAGAACGTGAAGAACCAGTGGCATCTACATCTGCAGAACGTGAAGAACCAGTGGCATCTACATCTGCAGAACGTGAAGAACCAGTGGCATCTACATCTGCAGAACGTGAAGAACCAGTGGCATCTACATCTGCAGAACGTGAAGAACCAGTGGCATCTACATCTGCAGAACGTGAAGAACCAGTGGCATCTGCAGAAAGTGAAGAACCAGTGGCATCTACATCTGTAGATCGTGAAGAACCAGTGGCATCTACATCTGCAGAATGTGAATAACCAGTGACATCTACATCTGCAGAACATGAAGAACCAGTGGCATCTACATCTGCAGAACATGAAGAACCAGTGGAATCTACATCTGCAGAACGTGAAGAACCAGTGGCATCTACATCTGCAGAATGTGAAGAACCAGTGACATCTACATCTGCAGAACGTGAAGAACCAGTGGCATCTACATCTGCAGAACTTGAAGAACCAGTGGCATCTACATCTGCAGAACATGAAGAACCAGTGGCATCTACATCTGCAGAACGTGAAGAACCAGTGGCATCTACATCTGCAGAACGTGAAGAACCAGTGGCATCTACATCTGTAGAAAGTGAAGAACCAGTGGCATCTACATCTGTAGATCGTGAAGAACCAGTGGCATCTACATCTGCAGAACGTGAAGAACCAGTGGCATCTACATCTGCAGAACGTGAAGAACCAGTGGCATCTACATCTGCAGAACGTGAAGAACCAGTGGCATCTACATCTGCAGAACGTGAAGAACCAGTGGCATCTACATCTAACTAATCGGCAGGTTTTGTTTACGAGACAAACCCCTACCCTACGTGTCGGGTGGCGGCGGCTTTAACGACACATTTATATTTACGCGATCTAACACCCACTCCCCACCCAAAAAAACCCTTCTGTTTATAAATAGTTGGTCGCCAAAGCCTTGTCCTCCGACTCCTACGTGTTAAACTGACGACGCGTTGTATTATTGTTCTTCTTACAAGAGTTTAGACATGATGGGGGTTTTATATTTTTAGAACAGAAAAACACAAAACTTCATGTTTGTTGTTGTTGTTGGCCCAAGCTGGCACGGATTTAGTCGTGAGTGCGTTTTACGTTGACTCAAAGCGTGCCGACGACGATAATGACGATGCTGATGCTAAGCTGATTTTATACAAACTAGCGGCGAATATAGCCAAATTATTGCCAAGCAAAGTTGAATGTTGATCAACTCTGGGGCGTGTAATATAGGAACGTTTTATTAAATAAATTGAGTACGTTGAAACTTTCTTGTTTAAGCCATGAATGTTGCCAACGTGGTTTTTAAATCCTTTATATTAAGTTCGCTTGCTTGCTTACGACCGTGCAAATCTTTCGGTTGTTTTTTAACCCACTTCCGGTGATCCAATCGAGCTGACATTTTCCACACAGACTCGTTGTGCGTGACAATTAATGTTCGTGAAAATTTGTTTCCAAAATTTTACACTTTTTAGGACAAAAATATTATATTTAATTACCAATTGCTTAATGGTGCAATGCAATCATCTGAGCCATCTCAAGTCAGAGGACGAGAGGACTCTAGCCGCCACGCATATAAAGGATTTATAGTGAAAAACTTTGTTTTTACGGGTTATACTTGTTTTTATCTGCGTTGTGGGCCTGTGTACGTGTGTACTGTGCGGTGTGAGTGTAAAAGTTGAGTGTGTTTTGGAGGGACGACAGGACAATGATGCGAGTGATGCGAGTGGAGGGAGAGAGATGATGAGGAAGAAGGCAGAAGAACAGGAGGAGGTGGTGGGGAGGGTTGGTGCGGTGCGATGGATGAGCGGGAAGAGAGATGGAGGAGAGGGCAGCGTGGGGAGAGTTGTCAAGGAAAGGGGGACACACACCACGTGATATGAGAATAGGATTGACACTTTCTGGCAATAAAACAGGAGTTGATAATTGTTTTTTTACCCTTCCATCTGGCAACAAAACTGACACCTTTTTTTTTATTTGCGCCTTTTGGCGTCATCTGGTCCAACCCATGTGAGACTAGGCTCTAAGGAAAGCTGTCTCGGGTGTGGACCAATCAACTTCAAGGACAGTGCACATTATCAGAGTTGTGTTTTTTGTTTGCATTATGACTGCAGGTATTGTGGTCTATGAAAACATGACTCCTTGTAAAAAAAAAGGTGTCAGTTTTGTTGTCAGATAGAAGGGTAAAAAAACAATTATCATTTTTTTTACTGGCAAATGAGGTTCCAATGGTGCAAAAATTAACCCGTAAAAACAAAGTTTTTCACTATAAATCCTTTATATGCGTGGAGGCTAGAGTCCTCTCGTCCTCTGGCTTGAGATGGCTGCCACCTATGGGTCAGATGATTGCCTGCCACCATTAAGCAATTGGTAATTAAATAAAATGTATTTTTTCCTAAAATTTTAGAAAAAAATTCAGGAAAATAAATTGTCACGCACAACGAGTCTGTGTGCAAAATGTCAGCACGATTGGATCACGGGAAGTGGGTTAAAAAACGACCGAAAGATTTGCACGGTCGTAAGCGCGCAAGCAAGTGAACTTAATATAAAGGATTTAAAAACAGGAGTTGTGTGAAGATGTTAAAACACAAAACTGAAACCTTTTTGCAAGGATTGTCTGCATTGACCACACAAACTCGTTAACATGCAAACAAAACAAACATGCTCTGCTAGTTATATGATGCATTGTGTTCGAAACGGATTGGTCCACACCAGAGGACGGCTTTCTTGAGACCAGGGGTGGGGAACCTCCGGTCCGCGGGCCGTACGAGGCCCACGAAATCATTTGGTGTGGCCCTGCCAAGGCAACCGCAGGCGGGACTCGAAATTCAACAAATCTAGGAGCAATCCTGGCAAATCAGTTGCGAGTAGCAGCAACATCATCAATACCAGCTAACATCACGCGCCTCGCCCAAAGAGAAGCAGTTCCAGCCCATAGCATTAGGGGCGAGTTAATTAAATGTTTGAGCAAAAATAACGGGCTAATTTTTAAGTTGATAATTTTGTATGGCCCGCGAATGATGTTATAGATATCCAAGTGGCCCTTGGCAGAAACAAGGTTCCCCACCCGAGTTAGAGCCTCGTCTCAACCAGCGTTAGCCCAGAGGGCACCAACAGGCGAACAACATTGGGGGGGGGGGGCAGGCCGTGTGCTTAGACGTTTCGCTCTCGGATGCCAGTCATTCGTCGGGGAGGGGGGCACGCGGTGGGAGGGGGGCACGCGGTGGTCGTTCGCCCCGGGCCCAACCTCCCCCAACTTATGGACGGCCCCGACTCTGAATGAAAGGAGGGGGGGCACGTGGTGGGGTTCACCCCAGCCCCCCCCCCCAACTTATGGACGGCCCCGACTCTGAATGAGAGGAGGGGGGGGGGCTTGCAGGAGGCACCGCGTCACGGCGGTCTCGAGACTCCCAGCTCGGAGCAACGGCAGCCGTGGGAGGGAACGCGTCTGTTTCACGGAGAACCATTGGGAAGTGAATGGGGGGGGGGTGGACTTGGGGGGGGGGGGGGTCACCAATGGTCTCCAATGGTTGGGGTGGGGGGGCCACCAGAACCAAACATGCCGATAACCTTTGACCAACAAAATAAGAGGGAGGCAGTTTATATTTTTTTTTGGTTGTTAGTTTTTTAAAAAACCATCAATATTATCGAGAGCCGCGCAATGCAATGTTGTGAACAACGAGATGGGGTGAGGGGCCCTTTGTTTATTAAGTCACGACAGCCAGTCACTTAAAGAGGCTCCTGCGCACGCGTCACAACGCCGCTACAAACTCAAGCACACCGATTCAACTGCCGGACTAAAAACGTAAAAAATAAACCACAAACCGGAATGAGAATCTTTATTTTAGACTGGAGGAGGAATCCGATGAGCCGTGAAGCTCTTTCGCACGAGATGTCCAGTAGGGGCACACGGGAGTCGGCAAGTTAAATAAAATACAAAATATCTCCCCCGTCTTTCGTTGTGACCAACCGGCCGTCAACCTATCATAGCCACGTTGCTCTCAAGGGGCAATTTCTGAAACGTCACCACGCGAATATTTATAGGTCGCCGCTGGTATCCTGGGTCTGGGTGTCTTTTATTGGGGGGGTCATAATGGCCGTGTCAAGAGACACAGCCAACACCATTGAGATCCTGGCTGTCTGGGTGTCTTTTATTGGGGGGGTCATAATGGCCGTGTCAAGAGACACAGCCAACACCATTGAGATCCTGGCTGTCTGGGTGTCTTTTATTGGGGGGGTCATAATGGCCGTGTCAAGAGACACAGCCAACACCATTGAGATCCTGGCTGTCTGGGTGTCTTTTATTGGGGGGGTCATAATGGCCGTGTCAAGAGACACAGCCAACACCGGTGAGATCCTGGCTGTCTGGGTGTCTTTTATTGGGGGGGGGGGGTCATAATGGCCGTGTCAAGAGACACAGCCAACACCATTGAGATCCTGGCTGTCTGGGTGTCTTTCATTGGGGGGGGGGGGGTCATAATGGCCGTGTCAAGAGACACAGCCAACACCGCTGGTATCCTGGCTGTCTGGGTGTCTTGTTATTGAGGGGGGGTCATAATGGCCGTGTCAAGAGACACAGCCAACACCGCTGAGATCCTGGCTGTCTAGGTGTCTTTTATTGGGGGGGGGGTCATAATGGCCGTGTCAAGAGACACAGCCAACACCGCTGGTATCCTGGCTGTCTGGGTGTCTTGTTATTGAGGGGGGGTCATAATGGCCGTGTCAAGAGACACAGCCAACACCGCTGAGATCCTGGCTGTCTGGGTGTCTTGTTATTGAGGGGGGGTCATAATGGCCGTGTCAAGAGACACAGCCAACACCGCTGGTATCCTGGCTGTCTGGGTGTCTTGTTATTGAGGGGGGGTCATAATGGCCGTGTCAAGAGACACAGCCAACACCGCTGAGATCCTGGGTGTCTAGGTGTCTTTTATTGGGGGGGGGGGTCATAATGGCCGTGTCAAGAGACACAGCCAACACCGCTGAGATCCTGGCTGTCTGGGTGTCTTGTTATTGAGGGGGGGTCATAATGGCCGTGTCAAGAGACACAGCCAACACCACTGAGATCCTGGCTGTCTAGGTGTCTTGTTATTGAGGGGGGGTCATAATGGCCGTGTCAAGAGACACAGCCAACACCGCTGAGATCCTGGCTGTCTGGGTGTCTTGTTATTGAGGGGGGGTCATAATGGCCGTGTCAAGAGACACAGCCAACACCACTGAGATCCTGGCTGTCTGGGTGTTTTGTTATTGAGGGGGGGTCATAATGGCCGTGTCAAGAGACACAGCCAACACCGCTGAGATCCTAGCTGTCTGGGTGTCTTTTATTGAGGGGTCATAATGGCCGTGCCAAGAGACACAGCCAACACCGATGAGATCCTGGCTGTCTGGGTGACACGGAGCTGGCACCGCTGAGATCCTCGCTTCAAGCGTCCGTTGCCGTGTTGTGATCATCACAGGTGCTGCCACTACCTCACAGGATGCTGTAACACCGCCGCGTTGCTAATGCACCACGGAAACATCACCGGGGACTTTGCTCCAAACCAAGTTGTGACTTAGATTTTTTGTTTGTTATATATATTAATTAAAGACGCACGTTTCTAATTAAAAAAAATAAGACAATTGTATCTTCTTTGTTCTTTCGGTAAAGTAACGTAGAAGGGAAATAATAAAATAAAAATTAAACATAATAAAATAAAAAAATGTAATTAGAAATAAAGCACTTATTTTGTTTAATTTTTATCATTTTTGTATTTCGCTTCTACGTGACTTTACCGAAAGAATCAAGAAGATGAATCCCTGCAGTCACGAAAGCTTTAAATCGAAATTTAAACCAATTTTATCTTCTTAGGTTTTTTATTCGGTAAAGTCACGTAGAAAGTAAAATAAAATAAGAACAAAAATCACGACGTTTCGTGATTTTTGTTTTTATTTTATTTTACTTTCTACGTGACTTTACCTAAAAAACCTAAGAAGATGATTCCTTGCAGTCACGAAAGCTTCAAAACTAAAACCAATTTTAGTTCCATTTCAAACAGGTGTCACAACTTTTTGGTTGCCGGGATGTTCTGCGCACACGCTCCGGCAACAACTCAACTTTGTTTCTCAACGGAAAACGGAACGACGTTTCGTCCCCAACACGTTCCTCTTGCAAACCCAATCTGTTCAGCGGAGCGTCTTAGAATCTAACGAACTCCCACCCCTCCACCCCCCGAAAAATCCGGGGGCCCCCCTCCTGGAATCGAGTCTCGCGGACACCGAGACCCGGGCGTGCGGATACCAAACAGAGAATGTCTCTCTCTCTTCCCAACTCTGCCACGACTCCCACTGGCCGCTTTTCTCCTCTCTCCGCCGCCCATCGCGACGCTCTCTCCCTCCCTCTCGCTCGCTCTCTCAGGACAACGGCGAGGCGGCCCCCTCCCCGCCCCCCTTCGTCAGCCTCGCTCGCTTCGCTCCGTCCTGGTCGTCGCCGCTCACCGCCTCGCCGGGAGGAGTCGGGGCGCTCCTCTTCACCGACGATTGTTCCGAGGCCTCGGACGAGGTTTCCACGGAGGGAAGTGCTGCGGATTCATCCGACGCATCGGCACGCTTCGTCTGCTCCTCTTGCGACTGATTCTGCTGCTGTTGTTGCTGCTTCTGCTGCTGCTGATGATTCTGCTGCTGCTGCTGTTGCTGTTGCCGCTTCTTCTGCTCCTCTTGCGACCGATTCTGCTGCGCCTGATTCCATTGCTGCTTCTGCTGCTGCTTCTGCTGCTGCTTCTGCTGCTGCTTCTGCTGTTGATGATCCTGCTGCTGATGCTGCTGCTGATGCTGCTGACGAATGTACCTCCTGTCCTTGCGCTCCTCCATTTCTTCGATGTCCTCTGCGAACAGGGCCTTGAGCGGAGGGATCAGTTTGGGGAGAATTGAAAAGTCTGAGAACCGGACCTGTGGTGTGGGGGGTGGGGGGTGGGACACGGCAGAAGAAGGAAAAAAACAACGCACGAATCAGAGGTGGCATTCAATCGTCGTCGTCATCAAACACGATCAAATCCACTGCTGGATGGAGGTCAGCTGCCCCCCTCTCCCCAAACCGCCACCGCCCCCCATCGCCCACGATTCACGACGTAAGAATCCACCAGCATCGTGAGACTCGGCTCCAGGAGACCGGGTCTCAGGGTCTTGAAACTCGGCTCCAGGAGACCGGGTCTCAGGGTCTTGAGACTCGGCTCCAGGAGACCGGGTCTCAGGGTCTTGAAACTCGGCTCCAGGAGACCGGGTCTCAGGGTCTTGAAACTCGGCTCCAGGAGACCGGGTCTCAGGGTCTTGAAACTCGGCTCCAGGAGACCGGGTCTCAGGGTCTTGAGACTTGGCTCCAGGAGACCGGGTCTCAGGGTCTTGAGACTCGGCTCCAGGAGACCGGGTCTCAGGGTCTTGAAACTCGGCTCCAGGAGACCGGGTCTCAGGGTCTTGAAACTCGGCTCCAGGAGACCGGGTCTCAGGGTCTTGAGACTCGGCTCCAGGAGACCGGGTCTCACAGGGAGGCTAGACCAACCTGCATGTGGTCGAAGGTGACTCCAACGCGCGCCGTGAGGTCCTGGATGAGCGGGATCTTGGCGTATCTCTGGCTGAAGTGGTTGAGCAGCGTGAACTCGGCGCCCATGCGGACGCCCACGTCGATAGCCTGGGACGTGGTGCTGCCACACACAGAGAAGAGGGCCCGGAGTTGGGGGAGGTGGGGGGGGATGTGGGGGGAGAGGTGCGGGGGAGTGCGGGTTTTCTGGATTACAAGATGCTCGGGAAAGTAAGACGCACAGCAGACCCCCGCGGTTGATTTGAACACAACGCGGTTTCACAACGGAAGCGAGAGCCACTGCACTGAGACGCACGCACGGCATGCTGATGCTGCTGCCAAAACTATTACAAATACTACTGCTGCTTCTGCTACCACTGCTGCTGTTACTACTACATCTGCTGCTACAACTTCTACTGCTATACAACTACTTCTCCTGCTGATTCTGCTACCGCTGTTGCTGCTGCTATTACATCTGCTGCTACAACTCCTACTGCTGCTCCGACTGCAGCTGCTGCTACCGCTGCTGGTGCTACTGCTGCTACTACCGCTGCTGCTGGCGCTGTTACTACTGCTGCTGGTGTTGCTACAACTGTTACTACTGCTGCTGGTGTTGCTACAACTGCTTCACTGCTGCTACGACCGCAACTGTTGCTGATACTACTGCTGCTACTACGCCTGCTGGTACTACTGCTGCTAATACTGCTGTTACTCCTGCCGTTTCTGCTACTACTGCTACAACTAATACGGCTGCTACTACTGCTGTTGCTACTCATACTGCTAACGCTGCTAATACTAATGCTGCTACAACTACTACGACTGCTGTGACTACTGATGTTGCTATTCCTGCTGCTACTACTCACTACTGCTTCTGCTACCACTGCTGCTCCTGATACCGCTGCTGCTGCTACTAATCCTGCTACTGCTGCTACTACTTCTGCTCCTGCTGCTGCTATGGCTCATCCTGCTACCACTGCTGCTATTACTGCTGCTCCTGCTGCTGGCACAACTAATCCTGCTACTACTGTTGCTACTACTGCTGCTGCCCCCGCCGCTGCTGCCACTACTACTACTACTGCTGCTGCCACTACTACTACTGTTGCTGCTGCTACTGCTGCCACTACTCCTGCTGCTACTGCTGCGACTACCGCTACCGCTATTACTGCTGCTACTATTGCTGCTGCTACTACTGCTGCCACTACCACTACTGATACTACTGCTGCTGCTGCTACTGTTGCTACTGTTGCTACTGTTGCTACTACTGCTGCCACTGCTGCCACTGCTGCCACCTGTGCGTCTTCTCCAGAGCCTCCTCCTCCAGGCCGTCCTCCAGCGTCGCCTCGTGGATGAGCAGCGTCGCCCCCTTCCCTGCGGCGACAAAACACGACCACTCCGTGGGGGGGGGGGGGCGGGGTGGGGAGAGGGGGGGGGGCCTTCTCGCCCACCCCCCCCTACGTACGCGCACATGCTTTGCTCAATCCACTGCTGGATGAGAGCCTTGCAATTTTTGGTGTCCAACCCCTGGGTCCATTCTGAGAACGTGAGCGATGTCTCGTGCGTGTGATGTTAGGACGACCGGGTCTTTTTGCACGGTTCGGTGTCGTGGATTTTGTTTGGCCAGAAGATGACGACGATAACGATTTAATCATCCCACTCGTAAAGCGGCTTTTCATCAACGATCTCAAAGCGCTGGACAGGACGCAGCAGCAGCAGCAGCATCAGACACTCAGCATGAAACTTCGACACAATTGCAAAATATTTTAAATTTCGCGCGGCAGGTAAACGCAGCAGCGTATGAGGTACGATACTGTACGTTGGGACGCTGCCGGGATGTACGCATCTCCCGCCTTGTGTGGTGATTCCTCACTCTCAACAGCGGTAGACGGAGTTAAGTTGTCTCGGTGTTAGCGCGTGTATTTTTTTCCGTGTTTTTTGTGTTTCAAAGCATGTTAAAAGTTTTTATAGCAGAGAGGATTGTTTCCTGAAAAAACTTTCTATTAAATTTCAGTTCATATAGGTAGGCTAAGAATTTACCTTGTTTTTTTTACTTTACATTTTACTGTGCAATACAGTATTGTAATTACTAAATACATGCAGCATATAGTTTTTACAGTACGGCAGAGGTGGGACAAAGTCATTGTTATGCAAGTCCAAGTCGAGTCGCAAGTCATCAAATTCATGACTCGAGTCTGACTCGAGTCCAAGTCACATGACTCGAGTCCACATCTCATAGGTGGGACAAAGTCATTGTTATGCAAGTCCAAGTCGAGTCGCAAGTCATCAAATTCATGACTCGAGTCTGACTCGAGTCCAAGTCACATGACTCGAGTCCACACCTCTGCAGTACGGTACTGTAAATTGCTCGATTTTGCTAAATTATCACCGTTCTTTAAGACTCCTGGGTAGGCTAGGCCATCTTCGACTTACGATATTTTTGACTTACGATGGGGTCGTCGTAACGCATCTCCATGGTAAGTAGAGGACTGCCTGTAATAAGCTGCAGCAGATTGCCCTGAGGCATCCGTTATGGAAGACCATCGACTGCCCACATCGTAAACACTCCGCCACTGACGATGCCTTTACTGCTTTAAAAGAGGAACGGACAACGATCCACTCCTGATTCTGAACAGACAATGGGGTTGGATAACAACATCTAAAATTACATCTTTAACCCGACGCTATTAATCTGTACGGAAGAAGGAGGAAGATGAAAAATGAAAGGAATAAGAAGGAAGGGAGGAAGAAATCCATACTCTTTGGTTCTTTCGGTAAAGTCACGTGGGTAGAAAATAAAAACAAATCACAGTGATTTATTTCATCTATTTTAGACCTAAAATTTAATAAATCACAGTGATGGATTTAATTTATTTTATACCTAAAATAAAACAAATCACAGTGACTTATTTAATTTATTTGATACCTAAAATTAAATCAATCGCAGTGATATATTTCATTTATTTTATACCTAAAATAAAACAAATCACACACACAAGAGTACGGATTCCTGCAGTCACGAAAGCTTCAAATCAAGAGGGATAAATCATCGCCCCCCTCCCGCTACTGGTAGACTAAAGCACCGCCTTGGGCCCTCTTGCAAGTGCGACTAATCCTGGTCTCGTGCGTTCTCATCCCCGTTAGGTAAAAGAAACCTAAACCTTGAGAGAGAGACAGAGAGCAGGAGGGTAACACCGAGACCCGGCAGCTCTTAACAACCAAGATCCTCTGATTATAGATTTGAAGCTTTCGTGACTGCAAGGATTCATACTCTTAGTTTTTTCGGTAAAGTCACCATGTAGGTGTGCACCAACTGGTGCTTGTGCGCAAACAGGTCCACGTACACGTACACCTCGTGTTCTCTTTTTTATCATTGGAAAGATGTTATTAAACATGCAAAAAAGATTTAACTACACATTTTTGGACCATCTTATTTGACAGGCACTATTTTACTTTACCGAGTGTTAACATCCCCAGCGTTTAACAGCACTCTCCTTTTTTGTATTTGATTGTCAGCCAACACTGGGTAAAAACAACAACATGGGCATTTTCGTTCTCTTCTAGCATGTGCACAAACAGGTCCACGTACGCGTTTTGTTCTCTTTTAGCCCCGCCCCCCCCCCTCCCAATACGTTCCATTCATTGGCTACCACATTCAGATAAGCTTCCCCCCCCCTCCTCCCCCTTAACTTGTATTTAAGAACTTGCATCTTGGAATCTCTGCCTCACTTGATACAGCAAATCTGGCTGTGACGGTCCCCACCTGATGACGGAGACTTGCGTTGCCTCCGAAACGTCGTGATTTTTATTATTTTATTTTTATAAATTTTTATTTCATTTTTTACCTACGTGGTGACTTTACCGAAAAAACTAAGAGTACAAGATCCTCTGCCCCAGTGTCTCAGACACGGCCGTTGCGAGTCAGACGGTATGGCCAGGAAGCCGCCCCAGGAGTGTCCGCTGCGTGTGACCACGTCGTGGAACCGTCTCTCCACATGTAGCAACATTTCAAGCGTTCTTCACGCAACCCACCGCGTGGAGAGACACAGATACACACGAAGGAGACATCAACTGCTGCTCTGTTATTTGCGTTCTCAGCAACAATGCAAATGATTCCTCCCCCTTGCTACCATCACCCCCCCCTCCATCTCCCTACCATCGCCCTCCATCACCATACTCCCCCTCACCCTTCCTCACCTCGCCCCACGCTTCCCCCATCACCACCCTTTCTTGCCAACCCTTCCCCTCCTCAGCACTCAAACCCCATCCCCCTTTCCCCATCAGCCAATAACGAATGCACGCTGTGTAATCCTTGCAAGGCGCTTTGACAACAGCACGACATTAAATCCGAGATAAGATCCTTTCGCGCGATGTGCAATGTCATTTTGCGTGTGTGGGACACATCTCAAAAAGGGAGAGTTTTCTTTGCCCATAAATATCTGGCAGTTCACCGGCATTGATTCCAGCAAGCTTGAGTCTGCTGATGAGACGCTGCGTGTCGCAACTCCGCGTGCGCGTTGAACTTCTGTCGCGCCGTACGCAGCCAACCGTGCTAATCGGAGGCGCAGGGGACAAGGACATCACAACTATCGCCCATCCCAGTATCACGGGCATGGCCGTCGTGAAACCCCTGTAGCTAAATTCTAGATTTGAAGCTTTCGTGACTGCAAGGATTCATACTCTTAGTTCTTTCGGTAAAGTCACGTAGGTAAAAAAAATGAAATAAAAATTTATAAAACTAAAACAATAAAATCACGACGTTTCGGAGGCAACACAAGTCTCCGTCATCAGGTGGGACCGTCACAGCCAGATTTGCTGCATCAAGTGAGGCAGGGATTCAAGATGCAAGCCCTTAAATACAAGTTAAGGGGGAGGAGAGGGGGGGGAGGAGCTTATCAGAATGTGGTAGCCAATGAATGGAACGTATCGGGAGGGGGGGGGCTAAAACTAGCTCGAGTGGGGAGTGACGGGAGGGAGCCTCACCCATGCTGATGAGCGCCTCGCAAGGCATCGTGTCTCCTGAGAACACCACCTTCCAGCCAGACGCGTGAGTCAGCGCGCATCCAAACGCGTTGAAGCAGTGGTGCACATAGCACGTCTCAAACTGCACACGCGCACAAAGACAAAGATCCCCCCCGCCGCGTATAGCCTCAACGGACTGTAGGGAGCAAGTGCTGAGTAGCAATCGTGAAGGCCGGCAACACACACGCCGGGCCGTCTTTGTCTCCCCAGTGGCGATGTTTACACACCGCACCAGGGACTCGTTTGAGGCCGAGTCGACCTAGGGGGAGACCCAGGACCGGTTCAGATAACCTTCAATCGGTGTTGGCCGTGAGCGGGAATGGAAGCCGGGTCGCCGGGTTCGTTACGCAACGCGCTAATCGCTACACTACCGCACAGACACACGCACGCACACACACTCAGACACACACACAGACACACGCACTCAGACACACGCACAGACACACACGCACGCACACACACACACGCACACAGACACACGCGCACAGACACACACGCACAGACACAGACACACGCACAGACACACGCACAGACACACGCACAGACAACAACAACAACAACCGCCATTCGCCACTAAGTGGCGGTGACGTCACCACGACGCTTGTGCCAGGCCATGTGCACCCTGAGGCCACGTGAAGTGTCGAACGCCCGCTGGCAGGAGGTCACGGGGCAGACCCATGTGCCACGGGTCGACTGACCGAGATGACCGAGATGACCGAGATGACTGGCTGATGCACCACCTGTGCCCCCTACTGTGCCAACTTGCTGTGCTTTAGCCACCCGGCGCTCCGCTCGTTGTTGTGAGCGTCGCTCCTCCGCCCTCCGTTGTTGTTGGAGGGCGACTGCCTCCAACTGCCCAGTAGCGTCCTTCACGAGCCTCCTCCACTGAGGCCGATCTTGACACCGCTGGTACCAGTCATCGGCAAGTCCACTCAGCTCCACGTCCTCCTGTACCACATCACTCCATCTCTTCTCTAGCCCGTGCCGCGCCCGTTTAGCCCCCTCGATCCGGCCGAACAAAAGCTGTTTAGGCATGCGGTGGCTGGGCATGCGGGCTACATGACCCAGCCAACGCAGCCTTGCCTGCCGGAGGAGCTCACTGATGGGACTTTGCCCAGATCTTTCAAGGACTTGTGAGCTCCTCACACAATCCAGCCTGGTTAAACCCAGGATGGATCGTAGGCAGACCAGCCTAAATGTTTCTAACCGGCGAAGATGCTCCACTAGGGGGGTCCACGTTTCGCAAGCGTAGAGAAGGGAGGGAATGACCGTGGCCGAGAAGACCTGAAGCTTCGTGCGGAGCGACAGACCAGGTAGCTTCCACACAGCGTTACGCAACCGATGAAAAGATATTGCCGCTCGACTGATTCGGAGTGAGACCTCTGCTGATAAACTGGAGCCGGTCATAAGCACACTGCCCAGGTATGGGAAACTCTCCACTCTCTCCACAACTGCCCCATCACCGATTGGGAGTTGTGGGGGTGGAGTGCCCGATGGTACAAAATACCCAGGCAGGTGCTTAGTTTTGGTGGGGCTGATGGTAAGGCCCCACCTCTTAGTGGCACGCTCCAGTCTCAGCAGCAGCGTCTCCAACTCCTCTTCCGAATGAGCAGCTATTACCAAATCATCGGCATACATAACGTGGTTGACCAATAGGGAGCCATCCCTTGATCGCACCCGGGCGTCGATCAGCCTCCCATTGTATCTGTACCAAATGGTAATTCCCCCGGTACAGCTATTGAAGGCTTCACGAACTACGCAGTCGAAATAGATGTTAAATAATGTGGGAGCCAGAGGACATCCCTGTCGCACCCCAAGGTGTACAGGGAAAGGCTCCGACTCCCGGCCACGTAGTTTTACCCGGGCCCGCTCACCATCATGAAGGTCCTTAATGATCGTGAGCAGAGGGTCAGGGACTCCGAAAGCACGAAGAACAACCCAGAGCCCAGGCCTACTGATGGTATCATAGGCCTTGACCAGGTCAATAAAGCAGAGATGTAGGTCTTGTTGGAATTCCCTACACCTCTGCTGTAGCAGACGGACAGAAAATATGGCATCTGTGCAGGACCGCCCTTTCCTGAAACCGCATTGGGGCTCCGCAAGCCTCTCCTCAGCCACACACAGACACACACACAGACACACGCACACAGACACACGCACTCAGACACACGCACTCAGACACACGCACAGACACACACACGCACACAGACACGCACACAGACACACAAACATACACACACACAGACACACACGCACACAGACACGCACACAGAGACGCACACAGACACGCACACACACAGACACATACACAGACACACACACAGACACACACGCAGACACACACGCACACAGACACGCACACGCGCACAGACACACACGCACAAACACACACGCACAGACACACACGCACAGACACACAAAGATCCCCCATATAGCCTCAACAGACTGTAGGGGCAAGTGCTGTTAGCGAGCACCTATGAAGGCCGCAACGGCACACGAGGGGTTGGGTGGCCAGCACCACTCCCGACCGCCTTTGTCTTCCCAGTGGCGATGTTTACACACCAGGTACTAATTTAAGGCTAGTGGAGGCCCAGGACCGGTTCAGATAATCTTCACGGCGGGTGTTGGCTGTAAAGCGGGAATCGAACCCGGGTCGTCGGGTTCGTAGCGCCACTAACCGCTACACTACCGCTCCCCACACACACAACGTACACACACACAGACACACACACACACGTACACACAAATAGACACACGTACACACACAGACACATGTACACGTACACACACAGACACATGTACACACACACACAGAAACACACGCACACACAGACACACAGACATGTACGCACATGCACGCACACACAGGAGAAGCCCTGAAACTGCTCGCTCATGCGACTGCCGGCAGAAGGGGGCCTCTCTCTCACCACTTCTCGCAGAGGTTCGCAGTCGAATCCGGTGGCAAGGAGATGTTAACTACCTCGCCTGGTCTACAGGAGGTCGTGGGTTCCATCCCGACCCCGACGCCTGCTGTGTGCATGTGCTCCATCTACGTACGATCCACCGACCCCCCAGTCGAGGTAGCCGACGGATCGAGGGGCTCGATTTCCGACTCACGTGGCTGATGTCCAGTTCCTTGTAGAGGTCATGCACTGACTCAGGAAGATCCTCAGAGTCCTGGGAGATTTTCAGGAAAGTCTGAGACGGAATGAACCTAGAGAAGGAGACAAAGAACCATCAGAGGTCACGATCAGTGTCTTGAGACTCGGGCTCCAGGAGACCGGGTCTCAGGGTCTTGAGACTCGGGCTCCAGGAGACCGGGTCTCAGGGTCTTGAGACTCGGCTCCAGAAGACCGGGTCTCAGGGTCTTGAGACTCGGCTCCAGGAGACCGGGTCTCAGGGTCTTGAGACTCGGCTCCAGGAGACCGGGTCTCAGCGTCTTGAGACTCGGCTCCAGGAGACTGGGTCTCAGGGTCTTGAGACTCGGCTCATGGAGACCGGGTCTCAGGGTCTTGAGACTCGGCTCCAGGAGACCGGGTCTCAGGGTCTTGAGACTCGGCTCCAGGAGACCGGGTCTCAGGGTCTTGAGACTCGGCTCCAGGAGACCGGGTCTCAACGTCTTGAGACTCGGCTCCAGGAGACCGGGTCTCAGGGTCTTGAGACTCGGCTCCAGGAGACCGGGTCTCAGGGTCTTGAGACTCGGCTCCAGGAGACCGGGTCTCAGGGTCTTGAGACTCGGCTCCAGGAGACCGGGTCTCAGGGTCTTGAGACTCGGCTCCAGGAGACCGGGTCTCAGGGTCTTGAGACTCGGCTCCAAGAGACCGGGTCTCAGTGTCTTGAGACTCGGCTCCAGGAGACCGGGTCTCAGGGTCTTGAGACTCGGCTCCAGGAGACCGGGTCTCAGCGTCTTGAGACTCGGCTCCAGGAGACCGGGTCTCAGGGTCTTGAGACTCGGCTCCAGGAGACCGGGTCTCAGGGTCTTGAGACTCGGCTCCAGGAGACCGGGTCTCAGCGTCTTGAGACTCGGCTCCATGAGACCGGGTCTCAGCGTCTTGAGACTCGGCTCCATGAGACCGGGTCTCAGGGACTTGAGACTCGGCTCCAGGAGACCGGGTCTCAGCGTCTTGAGACTCGGCTCCAGGAGACAGGGTCTCAGCGTCTTGAGACTCGGCTCCAGGAGACCGGGTCTCAGGGTCTTGAGACTCGGCTCCAGGAGACCGGGTCTCAGCGTCTTGAGACTCGGCTCCAGGAGACCGGGTCTCAGGGTCTTGAGACTCGGCTCCAGGAGACCGGGTCTCAGGGTCTTGAGACTCGGCTCCAGGAGACCGGGTCTCAGCGTCTTGAGACTCGGCTCCAGGAGACCGGGTCTCAGGATCTTGAGACTCGGCTCCAGGAGACCGGGTCTCAGGGTCTCGAGACTCGGCTCCAGGAAACCGGGTCTCAGGGTCTCGAGACTCGACTCCAGGAGACCGGGTCTCAGCGTCTTGAGACTCGGCTCCAGGAGACCGGGTTTCAGCGTCTTGAGACTCGGCTCCAGGAGACCGGGTCTCAGGGTCTTGAGACTCGGCTCCAGGAGACCGGGTCTCAGGGTCTTGAGACTCGGCTCCAGGAAACCGGGTCTCAGGGTCTTGAGACTCGGCTCCAGGAGACCGGGTCTCAGCGTCTTGAGACTCGGCTCCAGGAGACCGGGTCTCAGGGTCTTGAGACTCGGCTCCAGGAGACCGGGTCTCAGGGTCTTGAGACTCGGCTCCAGGAGACCGGGTCTCAGGGTCTTGAGACTCGGCTCCAGGAGACCGGGTCTCAGCGTCTTGAGACTCGGCTCCAGGAGACCGGGTCTCAGGGTCTTGAGACTCGGCTCCAGGAGACCGGGTCTCAGGATCTTGAGACTCGGCTCCAGGAGACCGGGTCTCAGGGTCTCGAGACTCGGCTCCAGGAAACCGGGTCTCAGGGTCTCGAGACTCGGCTCCAGGAGACCGGGTCTCAGTGTCTTGAGACTCGGCTCCAGGAGACCGGGTCTCAGCGTCTTGAGACTCGGCTCCAAGAGACCGGGTCTCAGAGTCTTGAGACTCGGCTCCAGGAGACCGGGTCTCAGGGTCTCGAGACTCGGCTCCAGGAAACCGGGTCTCAGGGTCTCGAGACTCGACTCCAGGAGACCGGGTCTCAGTGTCTTGAGACTCGGCTCCAAGAGACCGGCTCTCAGCGTCTTGAGACTCGGCTCCAAGAGACCGGGTCTCAGGGACTTGAGACTCGGCTCCAGGAGACCGGGTCTCAGCGTCTTGCGACTCGGCTCCAGGAAACCGGGTCTCAGTGTCTTGAGACTCGGCTCCAGGAGACCGGGTCTCAGCGTCTTGAGACTCGGCTCCAGGAGACCGGGTCTCAGGGACTTGAGACTCGGCTCCAGGAGACCGGGTCTCAGCGTCTTGAGACTCGGCTCCAGGAGACCGGGTTTCAGCGTCTTGAGACTCGGCTCCAGGAGACCGGGTCTCAGGGTCTTGAGACTCGGCTCCAGGAGACCGGGTCTCAGGGTCTTGAGACTCGGCTCCAGGAGACCGGGTCTCAGCGTCTTGAGACTCGGCTCCAGGAGACCGGGTCTCAGGGTCTTGAGACTCGGCTCCAGGAGACCGGGTCTCAGGGTCTTGAGACTCGGCTCCAGGAGACCGGGTCTCAGGGTCTTGAGACTCGGCTCCAGGAGACCGGGTCTCAGCGTCTTGAGACTCGGCTCCAGGAGACCGGGTCTCAGGGTCTTGAGACTCGGCTCCAGGAGACCGGGTCTCAGGATCTTGAGACTCGGCTCCAGGAGACCGGGTCTCAGGGTCTCGAGACTCGGCTCCAGGAAACCGGGTCTCAGGGTCTCGAGACTCGGCTCCAGGAGACCGGGTCTCAGTGTCTTGAGACTCGGCTCCAGGAGACCGGGTCTCAGCGTCTTGAGACTCGGCTCCAAGAGACCGGGTCTCAGCGTCTTGAGACTCGGCTCCAGGAGACCGGGTCTGAGGGTCTCGAGACTCGGCTCCAGGAGACCGGGTCTCAGCGTCTTGAGACTCGGCTCCAGGAGACCGGGTCTGAGGGTCTCGAGACTCGGCTCCAGGAGACCGGGTCTCAGCGTCTTGAGACTCGGCTCCAGGAGACCGGGTCTCAGGGTCTTGAGACTCGGCTCCAGGAGACCGGGTCTCAGCGTCTTGAGACTCTGCTCCAGGAGACCGGGTCTCAGCGTCTTGAGACTCGGCTCCAGGAGACCGGTTCTCAGCGTCTTGAGACTCGGCTCCAGGAGACCGGGTCTCAGCGTCTTGAGACTCGGCTCCAGGAGACCGGGTCTCAGGATCTTGAGACTCGGCTCCAGGGGACCGGGTCTCAGCATCTTGAGACTCGGCTTCAGGGGACCGG
The DNA here is from genome assembly GCF_964198595.1 of Lampetra fluviatilis. Lineage (NCBI taxonomy): Eukaryota > Metazoa > Chordata > Hyperoartia > Petromyzontiformes > Petromyzontidae > Lampetra > Lampetra fluviatilis. The sequence continues at coordinate 2,940,100 of NC_136332.1, read as the reverse complement.
GTCTCAGGATCTTGAGACTCGGCTCCAGGAGACCGGGTCTCAGCGTCTTGAGACTCGGCTCCAGGAGACCGGGTTGAGACTCGGCTTCAGGGGACAGGGTCTCAGGGTCTTGAGACTCGGCTCCAGGAGACCGGGTCTCAGGATCTTGAGACTCGGCTCCAGGAGACCGGGTCTCGGGGTCTTGAGACTCGGCTCCAGGAGACCGGGTCTCAGGATCTTGAGACTCGGCTCCAGGGGACCGGGTCTCGGGGTCTTGAGACTCGGCTCCAGGAGACCGGGTCTCAGCATCTTGAGACTCGGCTCCAGGAGACCGGGTCTCAGGGTCTTGAGACTCGGCTCCAGGAGACCGGGTCTCAGCGTCTTGAGACTCGGCTCCAGGAGACCGGGTCTCAGGGTCTTGAGACTCAGCTCATATCAATGCCAATGAGTTGTGTGAGTGAGATGCATGGAGTCTTACGTCAGCAGGTGGAGGACTGCTTGGCAGTGCTCATGGTAGATGTTGAGCCAGTTCATGATTTTGGGAGGCCCGATGACGATGAGCGGCTTCCAGGGTCTCCCCAGTGCACTCTGGGAATAAACAGTCACTGTGATGTCACATTCCCTGACCAGTGTATATGAATATGTATCTGTACATGTGTATGTGAGTGTATACACGTGTGCACGGCAGTGGTAGAGTAGCGGTTAGCATGCTGTGTTACGAACCAGGCGACCCGAGTTCGATTCTCGCTCACAACCAACATCAGTGGCGAATATCTGAACTGGTCCTGGGCCTCCCCTAGGTCATCTCAGCCTCAAATGAGTCCCTGGTCCGGTTTGTAAATCACGCGCACTGGGGAGACAAAGCCGGCCATGCCTGGTGCTGGCAACCCACCCCGTCTCGTGTGCCCTGCCGGCTTTCATCGGTGCTTGTTAACAGTGCTTGACCCAACAATCTGCTCAAGGCTATATGGGAGCCTTTGTCTATGTGTATGTGTGTGTACAGTAGGGGGCACAGGTGGTGCATCAGCCAGTCATCTCAGTCAGTCGACCCGTGGCACTTGCTGGGTCTGCCCCGTGACCTCCTGCCAGCGGGCGTTCGACACTTCACGTGGCCTCAAGGTGCACATAGCCTGGCACAAGCGTCGTGGTGACGTCACCGCCACTTAGTGGTGAATGGCGGTTGTTGTTGTTGTTCGTTGTTGTGTGTGTGTGTATGTGTGTGTAAGTGAGTGTGTGTGTAAGTGAGTATGTGTAAGTGAGTGTGTGTGTAAGTGAGTGTGTATGTGTGTAAGTGTGTGTGTAAGTGAGTGTGTGTGTAAGTGAGTGTGTGTGTGTAAGTGAGTGTGTGTGTAGTGTGTGTGTGTAAGTGAGTGTGTGTGTAAGTGTGTGTGTGTGTGTAAGTGAGTGTGTGTGTAGTGTGTGTGTGTAAGTGAGTGTGTGTGTAAGTGTGTGTATGTGTGTAAGTGAGTGTGTAAGTGTGTGTATGTGTGTAAGTGAGTGTGTAAGTGTGTGTATGTGTGTAAGTGAGTGTGTGTGTAAGTGAGTGTGTGTAAGTATGTGTGTGTGTAAGTGAGTGTGTGTGTAAGTGAGTGTGTGTAAGTATGTGTGTGTGTAAGTAAGTGTGTGTGTAAGTGAGAGTGTGTCTGTGTGAGTGTGGCAATACACACCAAGGCTCTCTCTCGGTGCAGCAGTAAATTAATGAGCCCCTGCAAAGAGAAGAAAACCCGCCCCAGCGTCAAAACGTGCGGCACAGCAACTGAGAACCCCAAAGTCTGGTGAAGCTGTATATGCGTTTACCCTTTCTGGCAATAAAACAGGTTGTGTTAAGATGTTCAAACAATAAATAGAAACATTTTGCTAGGAATCAAGTTACCGCGTTAACCAGGCACGGTACCTGTGGTGAACATGCAAACACAAACATGTCCTGATTATATATTATAATACTGGTAGGAACCTCCTGGTTACACCAGCCCACAGGGGATTATTGTGTCCGTCGTGCAGGGAGGGGTTGGGTGGGGAGGGGAGGGTGGGGAGGGGCTGGGTGGGGAGGGTGGGGATGGGTGGGGAGGGTGGGGAGGGGTTGGGTGGGAGGGGTGGGGCTGGGTGGGGAGGGGCTGGTCACTCCGTGGTGCCCTTATAAAACTCAACGTTTAACCTACTCACGCCGGCTTGTGCCCGCCCTCACAGTCGGGCAGATTTGCGGAATACACCACGCCCTGGCCGTTGACCCTGGCCATTGACCGAGCAACCCAACGTTCCTACCAGCTCCCTCCGCAAGACAATGTGTTTTATTGTCTTTGCAATTGATTCGCCTACACCAGAGGCAGCAGCCTTCTTTATAGCCTCGTCTCACCGCCAGCGTCAGACCAGAGAACGGCACAAAGACGTAATACCGGTAATGGTTTTTGGGGGTTGGATCGCGTAAATATAAACGTGTCGTTAAACCTGCCACCACCCGACACAGCCAAACACCGTGTGGCGGCCTCACCGTGTGGTGGTCGGCGTGCATGTGCGACACGAAGACGGCGCGCAGGGCGCACAGCGGCGCGTCCACCGCCTCGCCAAAGTGCCGGCTCAGCTGGCCCAGCGTCCCCTCCCCGCAGTCCAGCATCACCGCTCGCTCGGCGCTGAACACGCACGTGCACACACACGCACGCACGCACACACACGCACACACACACGTACGCACGCACACACGCGCACGCACGCACACACTCACACACACACACGCACACACACACACTCACACGCACACACGCACGCACACACACACGCACACACGCACTCACACACACACGCACGCACGCACACACGCACGCACACACGCACGCACGCACGCACACACACGCACACACACGCACGCACACACTCACACGCACACACAGACACGCACGCACAGGCACCTTTGATGAGCACGGTTGGCTACGTACGGTGAACGAACGCATAACCAGAGTACTCATTTAAACTACAGGAGGAATTCCGATGAACTATCAAAACCCTTATGAGACCTCCTTTACCAGTAGCAAAATATAGTAATAGGTTTTTACCCTTTAAACTGGTACAAAAACTGACACCTTTATACAAGGTACGCCTTTTGGCGTCATCTGGTGCAACACCAATGGAGACTAGGGGCTCTAAGAAAAGCCGTCTCGGGTGTGGACCAATCAACTTCAAGGACAGTGCATATCATTATCATCATCAGAGTTGTTTCTTTTTGTTTGCATTTTGACTGCTTGTGTTGTGGTTATTGCAAACATGATGCCTTGCATAAAGGTGTCAGTTTTGGTGCCAGATAAAAGGGTAAAAACCTGTTACTATCAAAACCCTTGTTCATCGATGTGCACAGTAGGGGGCCATGGTGGGTGGGGCTGGGGGGGGGGCCGGGGGGGGCCGTGGTGGGGGGGCCGGGGGGGGCGGCTCTGACCTCACGCGCAGGAGGGTGGCGCTGACGTTCCGCGTCTTCATCGGCATCGCGGAGCCCGTGCCCAGGAACACGACCTCCGGCCACCGTGAAGCTCCCTCTGAAGACGCGGACACACAGAGAGAGAGAGAGCAGAAGGACACACAGAGAGAGAGAGAGCAGAAGGACACACACAGAGAGAGAGCAGAAGGACACACACACAGAGAGAGAGAGAGCAGAAGGACACACACACAGAGAGAGAGCAGAAGGACACACACACAGAGAGAGAGAGAGCAGAAGGACACACACACAGAGAGAGAGCAGAAGGACACACACACAGAGAGAGAGAGCAGAAGGACACACACACACACACCGAGAGAGAGCAGAAGGACACACACACACACACACAGAGAGAGCAGAAGGACACACACACACAGAGAGAGCAGACGGACACACACACACACACAGAGAGAGCAGAAGGAGACACACAGAGAGAGAGAGAGAGCAGAAGGACACACACAGAGAGAGAGAGAGAGCAGAAGGAGACACACAGAGAGAGAGAGCAGAAGGACACACACACACAGAGAGAGAGCAGAAGGACACACACACACACAGAGAGAGAGCAGAAGGACACACACACAGAGAGAGAGCAGACGGACACACACACACACAGAGAGAGCAGAAGGAGACACACAGAGAGAGAGAGCAGAAGGACACACACACACACAGAGAGAGCAGAAGGAGACACACAGAGAGAGAGAGAGCAGAAGGACACACACACACACACAGAGAGCAGAAGGACACACACAGAGAGAGAGAGAGCAGAAGGACACACACACACAGAGAGAGAGCAGAAGGACACACACACAGAGAGAGAGCAGAAGGACACACACACACCGAGAGAGAGCAGAAGGACACACACACACACACAGAGAGAGCAGAAGGAGACACACAGAGAGAGAGAGAGCAGACGGACACACACACACAGAGAGAGAGCAGAAGGACACACACACAGAGAGAGAGCAGAAGGACACACACACAGAGAGAGAGCAGAAGGACACACACACAGAGAGAGAGCAGAAGGACACACACACACCGAGAGAGAGCAGAAGGACACACACACACACACAGAGAGAGCAGAAGGACACACACACACCGAGAGAGAGCAGAAGGACACACACACACAGAGAGAGAGCAGAAGGACACACACACAGAGAGAGAGCAGAAGGACACACACACACCGAGAGAGAGCAGAAGGACACACACACACCGAGAGAG
>NC_136332.1:2627943-2927943 GCF_964198595.1 Lampetra fluviatilis | reverse complement strand
ACTTGGGCCGTAGCCCTTTAACACTGGGCTCAAGCACGCTGCCATTACCCCTATTGACACGTGTGGGATGCTGGCTGACGGCATGGGGAGTGCACAATGACACCTCGACACATCCACAGCCTCCCCACCCCGGGGGGGGGGGGGGGGGGGGGGCTGGCCTCACCTCTGCATCCAGTCCTGGTAGAGCGGGTGGCAGACCACGTGGTCTGGCGCCATGTGCACGACCAGGGAGAGGCGGCTCCGATCCCCGCCCGCCTGGTGCCTGCACGGCGGCGGCGGAACGACAACGTCTCAACGCCAGCGACGTCGCTAACTCTCTCCCCCACCCCCACCTCCTCCTCCTGCCAGATCCAGCGGCTCTCAACGTTCAGCCGACGTTGACTGTGCGTCGGCGGCCGTCTGGAACGCCTCTCTTCCTCCTTCCGCTATTAGGGAGCCGCTGGGAGCCACGCAATTTTAAATCATCAAGATTTTAAAAGACTCGTTTCTTTAGAACTGCCGATTGTGTTTTAATTTGTTGACCCCCCCCGACCCCCGATTAGCAAGGTTGGCTACGTATGGTGCGAAAGAAGTTCAACACACACACACATAGCTACCCCATCACTACACCCACCACTACCCCCACCACTACCCCCATCACTACCCCCATCACTACCCCCACCACTACCCCTATCACTACCCCCACCACTACCCCCACCACTACCCCCATCACTACCCCTACCACTACCCCTATCACTACCACTACCCCCACCACTACCTCCTGTCACTAAGATAATGGGCGAGCCCTGCACGAGCTTGGCCGAGTGCGGCGAGCGAGGCTCGTGGCGGCTGACCGTACCGGTGGAGGGCGGCGTTGGAGGTGACGGGGCTCACGAAGGATGCGTCCGGACATTCCACGACCAGGAACATGGGGCCCGGGTCCGAGGGAGTCAGCACCTCCTCAGGACGGATCTGCACAACAGAGATTCCCGCACGGTGGTCTGAGACCCGGTCTCCTGGAGCCGAGTCTCAAGACGCTGAGACCCGGTCTCCTGGAGCCGAGTCTCAAGACGCTGAGACCCAGTCTCCTGGAGCCGAGTCTCAAGACGCTGAGACCCGGTCTCCTGGAGCCGAGTCTCAAGACGCTGAGACCCGGTCTCCTGGAGCCGAGTCTCAAGACGCTGAGACCCGGTCTCCTGGAGCCGAGTCTCAAGACCCTGAGACCCGGTCTCCTGGAGCCGAGTCTCAAGACGCTGAGACCCGGTCTCCTGGAGCCGAGTCTCAAGACCCTGAGACCCGGTCTCCTGGAGCCGAGTCTCAAGACCCTGAGACCCGGTCTCCTGGAGCCGAGTCTCAAGACCCTGAGACCCGGTCTCCTGGAGCCGAGTCTCAAGACGCTGAGACCCGGTCTCCTGGAGCCGAGTCTCAAGACCCTGAGACCCGGTCTCCTGGAGCCGAGTCTCAAGACGCTGAGACCCGGTCTCCTGGAGCCGAGTCTCAAGACGCTGAGACCCGATCTCCTGGAACCGAGTCTCAAGATGCTGAGACCCGATCTCCTGGAGCCGAGTCTCAAGATACTGACACCCGATCTCCTGGAGCCGAGTCTCAAGACGCTGAGACTCGGTCTCCTGGAGCCGAGTCTCAAGACAACAGACGCAGACACACACACAACACACGCAGAGACACGCAGACACTTGCACAAGACACGCAGACACGCACGCAGACACGCACGCAGACACGCAGACACAACACACGCAGACACACGCACAACACACACAGACACACACACACAACGACACACGCAGAGACACACAGACACACACGGAGACACACACACAACACACGCAGACACACGCAGACACACACAACACACACACACAACACACGCAGACACACACACAACACATGCAGACACACACACGCAGACACACACACAACACACACAGACACACACACAACACACACAGACGCACAATGCACCGACCTCTCGTCCGTTGAACACCACAGACTTGCCGTTTTTAAAATCTGTGACCATGGGTCCCAGGTCTTTAGTTCCTCTGCAAACAAAAATCAAACACGGCGGTTGGGAGAGTTCATCCGTCCCTTCCCACTTACTGACGCATGTCACAGACAAAGCTCCCGCCAACAAAACGAGCAGACCCACCTGACACCTCGGCCAAGCGAACGTGGATGGTCCAGCGCTCACTTGCGGGTGCGTCTGGGATGGACTGGTGGGTCAGGCGTTCACAACGGCCGTGTCAGACGTGCTAAAGCCAGCAACACTGAGATCCTGGGGTCTGGCAATTTTCAGACAATTATAATTGGTGTTTTACCCTTTTATCTGGCAACCAAACTGACACCGTTTTTTACAAGGAGTCATGTTTGCATTGACCACAAAACCTGCGGTCGGAATGCAAACAAAAACACAACTCTGATAAAGTATGCACTGTCCTTGAAATTGATTGGTCCACACCCGAGACAGCTTTCTTTAGAGCCTAGTCTCACATGGTGTTGGACCAGATGACGCCAAAAGGCGCACAACTCAAAGACAATGCACCATCAGAGTATGAGAGCTCGGGGTAAGCATTTACACCATTGGAACCTCATTTGCCAGTAGCAAAATATGAGACTAGGCTCTAAGAAAGGCTGTCTCGGGTGTGGACCAATCAATTTCAAGGACAGTGCATATCATTATCAGAGTTGTGTGTTTTGTTTGCATTCCGACCACAGGTATTGTGCTCAATGCAAACATGACTCCGTGTAAAAAAGGTGTCCGTTTTGTTGCCAGATAAAAGGGTAAAAAATCATTATCATATTTTGCTACTCGCAACGGAGGTTCCAATGGTGTAAATCCTGAGGTCTCTCTGTGTATCACAAGGTTCACAACGGCCGTGGAACAGACGCTGAACCAGCAACACTGAGAACCTGGGTTCAATCCCAGGGCCTGGGTGTCTCTCCCTCTCAGGGTTCACAATGGCCATGTCAGACACACTACACCAGCAACACTGAGATCCTGGGCTCAATCACTAAGCCCGGGTGTCTCTCCCTCTCAGGGTTCACAATGGCCGTGTCAGACACACAAAGCCAGCACCACTGAGATCCTGGGTTCAATCACTAAGCCCGGGTGTCTCTCCCTCTCAGGGTTCACAATGGCCGTGTCAGACACACAAAGCCAGCACCACTGAGATCCTGGGTTCAATCACTAAGCCTGGGTGTCTCTCCCTCTCAGGGTTCACAATGGCCATGTCAGACACACTACACCAGCAACACTGAGATCCTGGGCTCAATCACTAAGCCCGGGTGTCTCTCCCTCTCAGGGTTCACAATGGCCGTGTCAGACACACTACACCAGCAACACTGATATCCTGGGTTCAATCACTAAGCCTGGGTGTCTCTCCCTCTCAGGGTTCACAATGGCCATGTCAGACACACTACACCAGCAACACTGAGATCCTGGGTTCAATCACTAAGCCCGGGTGTCTCTCCCTCTCAGGGTTCACAATGGCCGTGTCAGACACACTACACCAGCAACACTGAGATCCTGGGTTCAATCACTAAGCCCGGGTGTCTCTCTCTCTCTCTCTCAGGGTTCACAATGGCCGTGTCAGACACACAAAGCTAGCACCACTGAGATCCTGGGTTCAATCACTAAGCCTGGGTGTCTCTCTCTCTCAGGGTTCACAATGGCCGTGTCAGACACACTACACCAGCAACACTGATATCCTGGGTTCAATCACTAAGCCTGGGTGTCTCTCCCTCTCAGGGTTCACAATGGCCGTGTCAGACACACAAAGCCAGCACCACTGAGATCCTGGGTTCAATCACTAAGCCCGGGTGTCTCTCCCTCTCAGGGTTCACAATGGCCATGTCAGACACACTACACCAGCAACACTGAGAACCTGGGTTCAATCACTAAGCCTGGGTGTCTCTCCCTCTCAGGGTTCACAATGGCCGTGTCAGACACACAAAGCCAGCACCACTGAGATCCTGGGTTCAATCACTAAGCCCGGGTGTCTCTCCCTCTCAGGGTTCACAATGGCCGTGTCAGACACACAAAGCCAGCACCACTGAGATCCTGGGTTCAATCACTAAGCCCGGGTGTCTCTCTCTCTCTCTCAGGGTTCACAATGGCCGTGTCAGACACACAAAGCCAGCACCACTGAGATCCTGGGTTCAATCACTAAGCCCGGGTGTCTCTTTCTCTCTCTCAGGGTTCACAATGGCCGTGTCAGACACACTACACCAGAAACACTGAGATCCTGGGTTCAATCACTAAGCCCGGGTGTCTCTCTCTCTCAGGGTTCACAATGGCCGTGTCAGACACACTACACCAGCAACACTGAGATCCTGGGTTCAATCACTAAGCCTGGGTGTCTCTCTCTCTCAGGGTTCACAATGGCCGTGTCAGACACACAAAGCCAGCACCACTGAGATCCTGGGTTCAATCACTAAGCCCGGGTGTGTCTCTCTCTCAGAGTTCACAATGGCCGGATCAGACACACTACGCCAGCAACACTGAGATCCTGGGTTCAATCACTAAGCCCGGGTGTCTCTCTCTCTCTCTCTCAGGGTTCACAATGGCCGTGTCAGACACACAAAGCCAGCACCACTGAGATCCTGGGTTCAATCACTAAGCCTGGGTGTCTCTCTCTCTCAGGGTTCACAATGGCCGTGTCAGACACACTACACCAGCAACACTGATATCCTGGGTTCAATCACTAAGCCCGGGTGTCTCTCTCTCTCAGGGTTCACAATGGCCGTGTCAGACACACTACACCAGCAACACTGAGATCCTGGGTTCAATCACTAAGCCCGGGTGTCTCTCTCTCTCTCTCAGGGTTCACAATGGCCGTGTCAGACACACAAAGCTAGCACCACTGAGATCCTGGGTTCAATCACTAAGCCTGGATGTCTCTCTCTCAGGGTTCACAATGGCCGTGTCAGACACACTACACCAGCAACACTGAGATCCTGGGTTCAATCACTAAGCCTGGGTGTCTCTCCCTCTCAGGGTTCACAATGGCCGTGTCAGACACACGAAGCCAGCACCACTGAGATCCTGGGTTCAATCACTAAGCCTGGGTGTCTCTCCCTCTCAGGGTTCACAATGGCCGTGTCAGACACACGAAGCCAGCAACACTGAGATCCTGGGTTCAATCACTAAGCCTGGGTGTCTCTCCCTCTCAGGGTTCACAATGGCCGTGTCAGACACACGAAGCCAGCACCACTGAGATCCTGGGATCCAGGTTAAAGCCAAAAGTCTGGGTCTCTCTGTCTCACGATGGTCGTAATGGCCATGGAGCAGACGCTGAGCCAAGCCCTGGGCCTGGGTGTCTCTGTGTCTAGGCCTCGGCAAGGTCAAATGTCAAAGGTCAAAATGTCAAAGGTCAAAATGTCGAAGGTCAAATGTCAAAGGTTGAAAAAAGCAACGACCCTACCTTTACCCTACCTTTTACCTTACCACAATACAATCACTCTACCCTTACATTTTACCCTTTAGCAAGGTAAGGTAAAAGGTAAAAGGTCAAAAGCAACGAGCCTACCTTTACCCTACCCTTTACCTTACCCCTTAGGCATGTCGACACCTTTACCTTTACCCTTTTACCCGGTAAAAAATGGTAAATTACCTTACCTTGCCGAGGCCTACCCAGGCGATTCGTAATGGCCGTGACAAGAGATGACCTCGTGAGCGCGATGTGGGTGAGGCTGTCGCGTGGGATGGGCACGCGAACTCACATGGGCAGTCCCAGGGCCTTGGCGTTCGTCAGAAGGAAGCTGCCTTTGCGTTCATGGAGCTGTTGGGACACGAAGATCCACCGTTTAAGCCTCAACAGACTGTTGGGGCAAGCGCAGTTAGCGAGTAGCAGCAGCAGCTGTGAAGGCCTGCACGGCACACGAGGGGGTGGGTGGCCAGCACCACGCCCGGCCGCCTTTGTCTCTCCAACGGTGATGTTTTACACACACCCCAAAAGGGACTAATTTAATGCCGAGTCGACCTAGGAGAAGACCAGGACCGGTTCAGATATTCGCCCATGGTAAAACTGGACTTCCATGGTAAAACTGGACTTCCCATGGTAAAACTGGGCTTCCCCTGGTAAAACTAGACTCCCATGGTAAAACTAGACTCCCCATGGTAAAACTGGCCTTCCCATGGTAAAACTGGGCTCCCATGGTAAAACTAGACTCCCATGGTAACACTGGACTTCCCATGGTAAAACTAGACTCCCATGGTAAAAAAACTGGACTTCCCATGGTAAAAAAACTGAACTCCCATGGTATATCGACGCACACAGCCAAATCCGCCGGCTCCAGGAGACGAATGTTTGACAGGCGCTGCACTCCAATTACCTTGCACAGATACGCCACAGTCAGCGAAGGGTCGTCAGTCTTTGAGTCGTCTCCTGCAGATAGAATTCATCGTCAGTCAACAACGATGTGCACGTCGGCGCCAAGATCCTCTGCAAATGACGTTAGCGAGCACCTATCAACGCGCACAACACCAGCCGCCATTCCTCCAGCACGTGGTGGTGACGTCACCACGGCGCTTGTGCCAGGCTAGGTGCACCCCGAGGCAATGTGAGGTGTTGATGGCGCGCTGGCTGGAGGAGGTCACAGGGCAGTCCCAGCTGCTATGGCTTGACTGAGATGACTGGCAGATGCACCACCTGTACCCTCCTCTAATGTGCCAACTTTCACACACAATCACACGCATTCACACGCAATCACACGCAACCACACACACTCACACTCAATCACACGCAATCACACGCACACTCACACGCAATCTCACAACACTCACACACCATCACACACCATCACACAGTCACACACACAACCACACACACACGCACTCACACAATCACACACAACCACACATTCACAGAATCACACACGCGCCATCACACATTTACACGTGCAAAAATATGCACAAAAACAAAGATCCCCCGTGTAGCCTTAACAGACTGTAGGGGCAAGTGCTGTTAGCGAGCACCTATGAAAGCTGGCACGGCACACGAGGGGGTGGGTGGCCAACACCACACCCGACCGCCTTTGTCTCCCCAGTGGCGATGTTTACACACCGCACCAGGCACTCATTTGAGGCCGAGTCGACACACACACACAATCACACACACACCCAATCTCACACATTCATACTCTCGCACGCACGCATGCACACGCACGCACACACATAATCTCACACACACACAATCTCACACATTCATTCATAATAAAGGTTTTTGGGTCAGATCGCGTTATTTATAAATGTGTCGTAACCATCCACCACCCGACACGGCCAAACAGTAAAAAATGTGTCACGTTTTCAAAGGACAAAATAATTCACTTCTTTAGCCCACCGGTGTGCTGAAGAGAGAATCAACAGCATTTAAAAATTTGAGTAGCACGACGTTTCACTGATAATTACAATCAGTCGGGTGGTGGAGGGTTACGACACATTTATAAATAACGCGATCTGACCCAAAAACCTTTATTATGAATAATATTGGTCGCGAAAGCCTACGTGTTAAATCACACATTCATACTCACGCACGCACACGCACGCACACACACGCACGCACACACACCCAACCTCACACATTCATACTCTCGCACGCACACGCACGCACACACACACAATCGCACACACACGCACAATCGCACACAAACCCAATCTCACACATTCACTCTCGCACGCACACGCACGCACACACACCCAACCTCACACATTCATACTCTCGCACGCACGCACGCACACACGCACACACGCACACACACGCACAATCGCACACAAACCCAATCTCACACATTCACTCTCGCACGCACACGCACGCACACACACACACAATCGCACACACACCCAATCTCACACATTCACTCTCGCACGCACACACGCACACACACAACCGGCGCAGACAGACAGACACAAACACCATCTCGCGCATTATCACTCTCTCACTATCGCCGGTGGTCCCGAGGCCCGTAACGGACATTCCACATTTCTGGGGCAGGATCGAACCACCGCCACTGCACCAAGCAGCGTCCTCACCGAGGATGGGGATCTGTTGCACCGCCATCGTCTCATCCACCGACTCCATCTCCGTGCACGGCTCCACCACTGCCAAACAAAACACAGCAGGGACATCATCCCAAGCTGCCCCCCCCCCGCCATTGCTCCCTTCCTGCTGCCAGATTCCACACACCGATGTACCAGCGACACGTCCCACCAGGATCACTGCATCACTACCATCATCATCATCACCATCAATCGTCTTCATGGCCACCTGGCTTCAGGTCTTCCCCTTGTCACAGAGAGACACCTGAGCCAGGAGTTGAACCTTCGACCCAGCAACTCGGCAGTGCCGGCTCCGTGCCCCTGCCGTGGCCATTATGAGCCCCCCAGGACAGAGAGAGAGAGACACCCATACCCAGGGCTTCAATCTTGAATGCAAAATTCTCTCTCAGCGGTGATGTCTCTGTGGCACTAACACGGCCATCGCGACACCGTGAGAAACCCAGACATCCAGACGAAGCGATTGAAACCTTCGATCTAGAAACTCGGCAGCGCCGGCTGGAGCCACTAACGTGGCCATTATGAACCTCCTTGCAGACACCAAGCCTCTAGAGTTGAACCCAGGATGTCAAGACGTTTAGCGTCCATCGCATAGCCATGATGAAGCCCTTGAGAGAGAAATGCTGAAGCCAGGATGGTCAGCAGTGCCAGGCACAGCAACTCCGACACGGCCAATATAACTCACCCGAGTCATCTGACCTCCTTTATAACCACACTAGCTGTACTACCCGGCTTCGCCCGGGACTTGGATTCGCCACGCCCGGCCGCCTTTGTCTCCCCAGTGGCGATGTTTACACACTACACCAGTTACTCGTTTGAGGCTGAGTCGACCTAGGGGAGGCCCAGGACCGGTTGAAATAATCATCACCGGTGGTGGCCGTGAGCGGGAATCGAACTCGGGTCGCCGGGTTCGTATCGCGGCGCGCTACCCGCTACACTACAATGCGTTACGCTTCCACACGCGCGGGTCACGTGACAGATTTGACGTCACAGCTCACTTGCCGTGCAAAAAATATCTGCATTATTGAGCTCCCCCCCCCCACCAAAAAAAAGTTAATTTTCATAACTTTTGCATGGTGTACAGTCTGGAAAGTACCCACATGGCAAATTTCAAGTTTGTTGCATGTTGGGAAGTACGCTAAACATTTTGAACAGACACACATAATCACAACTTTGCCTTTTATATTTATGGAGATATATTTTTGTTACAATCACGAAAGCATCGGAAAATCTGATTAACACACCGTTACAACGATATACACGCATATACTCTTTGGTTCTTTCAGGTAAAGTCACGTAGTTAGAAATAAAATAAAACAAATCACGATGGGACAACCACAGCAAGAAACAATTGCTGATGACGGATGCTTGTGTTGCGCCCAAAACGTCGTGATTTGTTTTATTTTATTTCTACCCACGTGACCTTACCGAAAGAACCAAAGAGTATGGATCCCTGCAGTCACGAAAGCTTCAAATTATTATATACTTTGCACGCCGCAGTGGCTATGAGATGTTGACTACCTCGCCTGGTATGCAGGAGGTCGTGGGTTCGATCCCCCTGTGGTCGTGTGGATTTTTCTCCGGGTCCTCCGGGTTTTCCCTCCACATTTAGAAGCGTGCACGCGACGATAAGCCCACTTCGTCGAGCTATCATTTGCGAAAGCCAGGTCGCTTCTGAAAACGAGCTACCTAGCTCAGTGGGCCTTACCTGGCAAAATAAAATAAAATGTTTTTTAATAGTTTAGTTATTTTAGCGGAGAGGATGGCGGCATTTGAACTGTCAGACCTGCTGCTTGGCAGGCAAATGTGGTGGAGAGAGGGGGGGAGGGGGGCGGGGGGGTGAGGAGTGGGGGGCAGTCACCTACCCAACTTGAGGTCGTGGATGTTGGCAGCAAACACGTTGACACCTTCCAGATACCTCTCCTGCGGGAGACACACGCCGCACCGCCCGCTCACCGCCGCACGTCAATTCCACGGACCGTCGCGATAAAGCGCCTCCGATTGGCACGGTTGGCTACGCGCAGCGTACGCGCGCGCGTGCATACGCGCAAAGAGGGATCGGAGGGAAAGCAACTCGCGGCTTGACAACGAGATCGATAAACATTTTGCGCGAAACGTAAATCGGCGTCAGGCAATGCAGTCCCTGCGGTGCGAGCCGGCTCGCGCGGATTGTGTTTAGGATGAGCGGAGACGCAACTGCAACATCGAGTTACAGAAACGTGAAAAGGAAATTGGGGTGACCAAGGAAATTAAAACTCAACACGGCTCTCACCGGTTCTCTGTTCATGCCCCAAAACAACAGAAATTCCATCGTGTCAAGCTGATGGAATTACAGAGACCCACAAACTCACACGGAGACCCACAGACTCGCACGCATAGCCACACACTCACAGACTCACACAGAGACCCATAGACTCACACGGAGACCCACAGACTCACACGGAGACCCACAGACTCGCACGCATAGCCACACACTCACAGACTCACACAGAGACCCATAGACTCACACTGAGACCCACAGACTCACACAGATAGCCAGAGACTCATACAGAGACCCACAGACTCACACGGAGACCCACAGACTCACACGGAGACCCACAGACTCACACGGAGACCCACAGACTCACACGGAGACCCACAGACTCACACGAAGACCAACAGACCCACAGACTAACACGAAGACCCACAGACTCACACGGACAGCCACAGACTCACAGACTCACACGGAGACCCACAGACTCACAATGAGACCCACAGACTCACACGGACGTCTCTGCCCGGTGAGTTATTTCCTTAGACTGTCGCTCCATCGTTAGTCTCGACCGCTAGCCGACATCCCCTGCCATGCTTCACCACGGCGGGTCAGCGAGGGTTGATAAAGGCGCAGGAGACACCCAGGACGGGTTGCAATACAATCGTCCCCTGATGTTAGCCACGGCCGGGCATCAAACTCAGATGGCTGGGCTAGTAGCCCAGTGGCGCTAACCACCGCGTGTCACAGCTTCTCACACGCACAGGGACGCAAGCATATATGAGCACAATGAATGTACGATGATGATACTGCTACTGGCACTGCTGCTGCTGATGCCACGACTGGTTTTGCTGATGAAGCTTCTGCTTCTACCGATGATGATGATGATGATGTGGATGCTGACGATGCCAACTGAGTTTAACCCTAATTGGGAATCGAACTCACGCTCTTATCATACTTGGGGGGGCGGTGACAGTAACTCGTACTCACAAGCTGCGGGGGTCCAAACAAGCTGCACTCGGGAATGTTGATGTCTTTCATGGTAAGAATCATTCCTGCAAAACAATCACACAGCAAAACCAGGTGACAACCAGCTCCAGGAGACCGGGTCTCGGGGTCTTGAGACTCGGCTCCAGGAGACCGGGTCTCAGGGTCTTGAGACTCGGCTCCAGGAGACCGGGTCTCAGGGTCTTGAGACTCGGCTCCAGGAGACCGGGTCTCAGGGTCATGAGACTCGGCTCCAGGAGACCGGGTCTCGGGGTCTTGAGACTCGGCTCCAGGAGACCGGGTCTCAGGGTCATGAGACTCGGCTCCAGGAGACCGGGTCTCAGGGTCTTGAGACTCGGCTCCAGGAGACCGGGTCTCGGGGTCTTGAGACTCGGCTCCAGGAGACCGGGTCTCAGGGTCATGAGACTCGGCTCCAGGAGACCGGGTCTCGGGGTCTTGAGACTCGGCTCCAGGAGACCGGGTCTCAGGGTCTTGAGACTCGGCTCCAGGAGACCGGGTCTCAGGGTCTTGAGACTCGGCTCCAGGAGACCGGGTCTCAGGGTCTTGAGACTCGGCTTCAGGAGACCGGGTCTCAGGGTCTTGAGACTCGGCTCCAGGAGACCGGGTCTCAGGGTCTTGAGACTCGGCTTCAGGAGACCGGGTCTCAGTGTCTTGAGGCTCGGCTCCAGGAGACCGGGTCTCAGGTTCTTGAGACTCGGCTCCAGGAGACCGGGTCTCAGTGTCTTGAGGCTCGGCTCCAGGAGACCGGGTCTCGGGGTCCTGAGACTCGGCTCCAGGAGACCGGGTCTCAGTGTCTTGAGACTCGGCTCCAGGAGACCGGGTCTCAGTGTCTTGAGACTCGGCTCCAGGAGACCGGGTCTCAGGGCCTCGAGACTCGGCTCCAGGAGACCGGGTCTCAGGGCCTCGAGACTCGGCTCCAGGAGACCGGGTCTCAGCGTCTTGCGACTCGGCTCCAGGAGACCGGGTCTCAGTGTCTTGAGACTCGGCTCCAGGAGACCGGGTCTCAGGGCCTCGAGACTCGGCTCCAGGAGACCGGGTCTCAGGGCCTCGAGACTCGGCTCCAGGAGACCGGGTCTCAGGGTCTTGAGACTCGGCTCCAGGAGACCGGGTCTCAGGGCCTCGAGACTCGGCTCCAGGAGACCGGGTCTCAGGGCCTCGAGACTGGCTCCAGGAGACCGGGTCTCAGGGCCTCGAGACTCGGCTCCAGGAGACCGGGTCTCAGGGCCTCGAGACTCGGCTCCAGGAGACCGGGTCTCAGGGCCTCGAGACTCGGCTCCAGGAGACCGGGTCTCAGGGCTTCGAGACTCGGCTCCAGGAGACCGGGTCTCAGGGCCTTGAGACTCGGCTCCAGGAGACCGGGTCTCAGAGCCTCGAGACTCGGCTCCAGGAGACCGGGCCTCAGGGCCTTGAGACTCGGCTCCAGGAGACCGGGTCTCAGAGTCTTGAGACTCGGCTCCAGGAGACCGGGTCTCAGTGTCTTGAGACTCGGCTCCAGGAGACCGGGTCTCGGGGTCTTGAGACTCGGCTCCAGGAGACCGGGTCTCAGGATCTTGAGACTCGGCTCCAGGAGACCGGGTCTCAGGGTCTCGAGACTCGGATTCCAGGAGACCGGGTCTCAGAGCCTCGAGACTCGGCTCCAGGAGACCGGGTCTCAGGGCCTCGAGACTCGGCTCCAGGAGACCGGGTCTCAGGGTCTTGAGACTCGGCTCCAGGAGACCGGGTCTCAGAGTCTTGAGACTCGGCTCCAGGAGACCGGGTCTCAGTGTCTTGAGACTCGGCTCCAGGAGACCGGGTCTCGGGGTCTTGAGACTCGGCTCCAGGAGACCGGGTCTCAGGATCTTGAGACTCGGCTCCAGGAGACCGGGTCTCAGTGTCTTGAGACTCGGCTCCAGGAGACCGGGTCTCAGGGTCTTGATACTCGGATTCCAGGAGACCGGGTCTCAGTGTCTTGAGGCTCGGCTCCAGGAGACCGGGTCTCAGGGTCTTGATACTCGGATTCCAGGAGACCGGGTCTCAGGGTCTTGAGACTCGGCTCCAGGAGACCGGGTCTCAGTGTCTTGAGGCTCGGCTCCAGGAGACCGGGTCTCAGGGTCTTGATACTCGGATTCCAGGAGACCGGGTCTCAGCGTCTCGAGACTCGGCTCCAGAAGACCGGGTCTCAGTGTCTTGAGGCTCGGCTCCAGGAGACCGGGTCTCAGGGTCTTGATACTCGGATTCCAGGAGACCGGGTCTCAGGGTCTTGAGACTCGGCTCCAGGAGACCGGGTCTCAGAGTCTTGAGACTCGGCTCCAGGAGACCGGGTCTCAGAGTCTTGAGACTCGGCTCCAGGAGACCGGGTCTCAGGGCCTCGAGACTCGGCTCCAGGAGACCGGGTCTCAGGGCCTCGAGACTCGGCTCCAGGAGACCGGGTCTCAGGGCCTTGAGACTCGGCTCCAGGAGACCGGGTCTCAGAGCCTCGAGACTCGGCTCCAGGAGACCGGGTCTCAGGGCCTTGAGACTCGGCTCCAGGAGACCGGGTCTCAGGGCCTCGAGACTCGGCTCCAGGAGACCGGGTCTCAGGGTCTTGAGACTCGGCTCCAGGAGACCGGGTCTCAGAGTCTTGAGACTCGGCTCCAGGAGACCGGGTCTCAGTGTCTTGAGACTCGGCTCCAGGAGACCGGGTCTCGGGGTCTTGAGACTCGGCTCCAGGAGACCGGGTCTCAGGATCTTGAGACTCGGCTCCAGGAGACCGGGTCTCAGGGTCTTGAGACTCGGCTCCAGAAGACCGGGTCTCAGTGTCTTGAGGCTCGGCTCCAGGAGACCGGGTCTCAGGGTCTTGATACTCGGATTCCAGGAGACCGGGTCTCAGCGTCTCGAGACTCGGCTCCAGAAGACCGGGTCTCAGGGTCTTGAGACTCGGCTCCAGGAGACCGGGTCTCAGAGTCTTGAGACTCGGCTCCAGGAGACCGGGTCTCAGAGTCTTGAGACTCGGCTCCAGGAGACCGGGTCTCAGAGTCTTGAGACTCGGCTCCAGGAGATCGGGTCTCAGAGTCTTGAGACTCGGCTCCAGGAGATCGGGTCTCAGCGTCTCGAGACTCGGCTCCAGAAGATGCCATATTTACCAGAAAGTCCTCCCACGTTGTTCCAGCTCATCCTCGTGAAGAAAATCTTGTCAAGCCGAGACATTTTGAGCCTAAACATGGGATGAGGAAATCATAAGACACACACAAAAAGACAAAGACCCCCCGTATAGCCTTAACAAAATGTCGGGCCAAGTTCTTTTAGCGAGCATCTATGAAGGCCAACCCAGTACACGAGGGGATGGGTGGCAAACTCCACTCCCGGCCGCCTTTGTCTCCCCAGTGGTGCAGTTTAGACACCACACCAGGTACACATTTGAGGCTGGGTCGACCTAGAGGAAGTCCAGGACCGGTTCAGACAATCGTCACTGGTGTTGGCCATGAGCGGGAATCGAACTCGGGTCACCGGGTTCGTAGCGCAGTTTGCTAAACGCTGCGCTATCGCTAGCACACAAACACATCGACAAGATACAGGGTGCGTCAAAAATGTTTTTAACACTTCTGAGAATTTGCTATCATATTCTTGGTTCTTTCGGTGAAGTCACGAAGAAGGAAAATAACAAAATAATAAAAATAAAACTATAAAATTATCACGACGTTTCTATTGCAACACAAGCGATCATCACCAGATGTGAAAACGGGTGTGGACCAAACAACTTCAAGGACAGTGCATACATTATCAGAGTTATGTTTTTTGTTTGCATAATGACTGCAGGTATTGTGGTCTATGCAAACATGACTCCTTGTAAAAAAAAGGTGTCAGTTTTGTTGCCAGATAAAAGGGTAAAAAACCAATTAGCACAGAGAGGACACTTACTTGTGTTCCATCATCACCCTCTGGACCCCTTCTCCACAGTTGAAGAGATATCTACGCGGCACAAAGCGAACGACAAACACACGGGGATCAGGGCAAGCGGGACGCTGCACTGGTAACGAGGGGGCTGGGCAAGAATCCTGGGGTCCGATCGGGGTTTCTGCCACGACTCGGCCGTGTTCTCGCAAGTTGGTGGTCTCAGCTCGGTCAACGATGACTACGCAACAAATAAAATATTTTAAAATACTTTAAAATAAGTATAACCCGTAAAAACAAAGTTTTTCACTATAAATCCTTTATGTGCGTGGCGGCTAGAGTCCTCTCGTCCTCTGGCTTGAGATGGCTGCCACCTATGAGTCAGATGATTGCATTGCACCATTAAGCAATTGGTAATTAAATATAATATTTTTGTCCTAAAAAGTGTAAAATTTTGGAAAAAAAATTTCACGAACATTAATTGTCACGCACAACGAGTCTGTGTGGAAAATGTCAGCTCGATTGGATCACAGGAAGTGGGTTAAAAAACGACCGAAAGATTTGCACGGTCCTAAGCAAGCAAGCAAGCTTGCAAACAAGCAAGCAAGCACGCAAGCAAGCAAGCACGCGAACTTAATATAAAGGATTTAATAAACACGCTTTAATGAAATGTACTGTCCGAGCTGCCCCTTCCCCTGCCCCCTTCCCCCATCGCCCCTCCCCCCTCCTTCCACACCCCCCGCCCCTGGGCGTGGCTCCCCGAGGCTTGCCATGACGTCAGGGACCACGTGGTGATTTACAGGCAACGTCAGTTGAGCGTGGATAATTAGAGCCGTTAAAAATATTGCTTAAAATTATTTATTTTTAAATTTTCAATGATAGAATATCGTGTTGTCATCAGTATGACATAGCTATATTAAGATTGCAGTCGATACGACATTGGGAATACGGTTGAAATTGAGTTACAAGATTTTTGGATACGACAACACACACAGTAAGTTAAATAAAAGCGTGTAAAAAGTTTTAAAATAAATGTTTTGGATTTTTTATGACAGAATATCGTGTTGTCATCAGTATGACATACCCATACCAGGTCCGCAGTCGATATCACATTGGGAAGTGTGTAAAAATTGAGTTACAAGATTTATTTTTTGAGGATGCAACAGACGAAGCGAGTTAAATAAAAGCATGTAAACCCCCCCCCCCCCGGTTCTGCCCTTTAATTGGGAATTAAAATGTTGCTTTGATGGTCACACGGAGCAGGCGGCAACGTTCCTTCCCCTCTACTCTGTGTGGAGCAGAGCGCCACCTCAAAGGGATCTCAAGCGGTAGTTCTGCGACATCCGCTTCTGTGAGCCGTTGTCCAACACAGAGGGTGTCACCGCAACACCGCAACATCCCAAATGGTTTCTTGTTCTTTCTTTGTGTGGGCATCTGCACTGGACGATGAAACTAAACTAATCAAAACTATTACAATTCCTTATAAGGGAAACAAATAGCAATGAATAACAATTGAATGATTACCAATCTATATAATTACATTCTAGATTTGAAGCTTTCGTGACTGCAAGGATTCATATTCTTAGGTTTTTTCGGTAAAGTCACGTAGGTAAAACATTAAAATTAATAAAAGTAAAATAAAAATAAAAATCACGACGTTTCGGAGGCAACACAAGCTTCCGTCTTCAGATTAAACCGTCACAGCCACGACAGCTACTTGATACAGCTGTCGTGGCTGTGACGGTTCCACCTGAAGACGGAAGCTTGTGTTGCCTCCGAAACGTCGTGATTTTTATTTTACTTTTATTAATTTTAATGTTTTACCTACGTGACTTTACCGAAAAAACCTAAGAATATATAATTACCATAGCCTCCCCCTCTTTGCCTCGAATCACTGCACCAGATTGAATTAAATGATGACGTCACCCTGATGCTGCTCTATTTAAGACCGGGAGCAACAGGAGCGCTTCACCATTCTTGCCCGATGAAGCTGATTGTAATTATCAGCGAAACGTCGAACTACTCAAATAAAAAAATGCTGTTCATTTTCTCTTCAACACACCGGTGGGCTAAAGAAGTGAATTATTTTGTCCTTTGAAAAATGTGACACATTTTTTACTGTTTGGCTGTGTCGGGTGGTGGAGGGTTACGACACATTTCTAAATAACGCGATCTAACCCAAAAACCTAATATTATGAATAATAATGGTCGCGAAAGCCTACGTGTTAAATTAATCTCAACTGTTTTTTTTTCTTTATTTTACCCGGTAAGGCCCACTGACCTATACGGCCACAAACAATTGCTCGACCACGTGGCTTGTCAAGTGGACATTTACAGCAGCCAAATACTCTCAAAGTATGCCATTTCTAATTGTGGAGAGGAAAAGCAGAGGACCCAGAAAAAAACTCATACAGCCATTGGGAGAGAGACACGCAAACTCCAAATATACAGATGTCAGGGTCGGGATCAAACCCACGACCTCCTGCATACCAGGCGAGGGTGGTAACATTTC
The DNA here is from genome assembly GCF_964198595.1 of Lampetra fluviatilis. Classification (NCBI taxonomy): domain Eukaryota; kingdom Metazoa; phylum Chordata; class Hyperoartia; order Petromyzontiformes; family Petromyzontidae; genus Lampetra; species Lampetra fluviatilis. The sequence continues at coordinate 2,910,276 of NC_136332.1, read as the reverse complement.
GCCACTATGGCATCTACCATCTATTTAAAAAAACGATTAACTCTTTTTTTTATTTTACCAGGAAAGGCCCACTGAGCTATGTAGCTCTTTTTCAGAAGCGACCTGGACCACAAATGATAGCTCGACGAAAGTGGGTTATCACGTGCAAATTTCTGGCATCCGTGTTTCCCAACGTTGATGTTTCCAAACGTGGAGAAACATCCACGCGACTACGGGGAGAGAGAGACACGCAAACTCCAAATATACAGCAGGCATCAGGGTCGGGATCGAACCCACGACCTCCTGTACACCAGGCAAGGTAGTTAACATCTCCTAACCACCGTGATGATGATGAGAGAGAGAGACACATAAACTCCAAATATACAATCTTAATTTTAGAACTTTCGTGACTGCAGGAATTATTATTTGGTTCTTTCGGTTAAGTCACGTCTAAAGATAAAATAATAAATTAAATTAAATAATAGAATACGACGTTTCGATTGCAACACAAGCAATCATCATCAGGTATAATGAAATAGCGACATAATATCTAACCAGAAAACTATAGACAGACATATTAGCAGACAGATATCACAAGATACATACATAGCGAGAGCAACACAGGTGACAGAGAGGGGTGATCGTCTCTGTGGGGTGGCCTTAAATAGACAGAGGGGGGGCGGAGGCAGAGAGAGGGAGGGGGGTTAGAAAAAATTAGCATATCAATGAGTGGTCCAAAAGAAAAAGAAAACGTGGTGCTGCGAGTACGATGGCACAGCAAGCAAGCCTGAAAATCAGGAGAAAGACACACTAAAATTAAATAACCTAGTAAAATATCGAAATGTAATGTAATACAACACAGAGGGTCGGTCAACACACAATTAACGCATAGCCTGGTTGATTACGTATTTCAAAGATTGCTAAGTTAGAATTTAAGTGTGAACATTCTAAAGAGGACACAGGCAGAGAAAACAAGTCGCCAGAGAGAGAGAAAAAAGATAAGCTTAAAACTTCCCCGTAGAAGTGGTTCAATCTTAATTTTAGAACTTTCGTGACTGCAGGAATTATTATTTGGTTCTTTCGGTTAAGTCACGTCTAAAGATAAAATAATAAATTAAATTAAATAATAGAATACGACGTTTCGATTGCAACACAAGCAATCATCATCAGGTATAATGAAATAGCGACATAATATCTAACCAGAAAACTATAGACAGACATATTAGCAGACAGATATCACAAGATACATACATAGCGAGAGCAACACAGGTGACAGAGAGGGGTGATCGTCTCTGTGGGGTGGCCTTAAATAGACAGAGGGGGGGCGGAGGCAGAGAGAGGGAGGGGGGTTAGAAAAAATTAGCATATCAATGAGTGGTCCAAAAGAAAAAGAAAACGTGGTGCTGCGAGTACGATGGCACAGCAAGCAAGCCTGAAAATCAGGAGAAAGACACACTAAAATTAAATAACCTAGTAAAATATCGAAATGTAATGTAATACAACACAGAGGGTCGGTCAACACACAATTAACGCATAGCCTGGTTGATTACGTATTTCAAAGATTGCTAAGTTAGAATTTAAGTGTGAACATTCTAAAGAGGACACAGGCAGAGAAAACAAGTCGCCAGAGAGAGAGAAAAAAGATAAGCTTAAAACTTCCCCGTAGAAGTGGTTCAATCTTAATTTTAGAACTTTCGTGACTGCAGGAATTATTATTTGGTTCTTTCGGTTAAGTCACGTCTAAAGATAAAATAATAAATTAAATTAAATAATAGAATACGACGTTTCGATTGCAACACAAGCAATCATCATCAGGTATAATGAAATAGCGACATAATATCTAACCAGAAAACTATAGACAGACATATTAGCAGACAGATATCACAAGATACATACATAGCGAGAGCAACACAGGTGACAGAGAGGGGTGATCGTCTCTGTGGGGTGGCCTTAAATAGACAGAGGGGGGGCGGAGGCAGAGAGAGGGAGGGGGGTTAGAAAAAATTAGCATATCAATGAGTGGTCCAAAAGAAAAAGAAAACGTGGTGCTGCGAGTACGATGGCACAGCAAGCAAGCCTGAAAATCAGGAGAAAGACACACTAAAATTAAATAACCTAGTAAAATATCGAAATGTAATGTAATACAACACAGAGGGTCGGTCAACACACAATTAACGCATAGCCTGGTTGATTACGTATTTCAAAGATTGCTAAGTTAGAATTTAAGTGTGAACATTCTAAAGAGGACACAGGCAGAGAAAACAAGTCGCCAGAGAGAGAGAAAAAAGATAAGCTTAAAACTTCCCCGTAGAAGTGGTTCAATCTTAATTTTAGAACTTTCGTGACTGCAGGAATTATTATTTGGTTCTTTCAGTTAAGTCACGTCTAAAGATAAAATAATAAATTAAATTAAATAATAGAATACGACGTTTCGATTGCAACACAAGCAATCATCATCAGGTATAATGAAATAGCGACATAATATCTAACCAGAAAACTATAGACAGACATATTAGCAGACAGATATCACAAGATACATACATAGCGAGAGCAACACAGGTGACAGAGAGGGGTGATCGTCTCTGTGGGGTGGCCTTAAATAGACAGAGGGGGGGCGGAGGCAGAGAGAGGGAGGGGGGTTAGAAAAAATTAGCATATCAATGAGTGGTCCAAAAGAAAAAGAAAACGTGGTGCTGCGAGTACGATGGCACAGCAAGCAAGCCTGAAAATCAGGAGAAAGACACACTAAAATTAAATAACCTAGTAAAATATCGAAATGTAATGTAATACAACACAGAGGGTCGGTCAACACACAATTAACGCATAGCCTGGTTGATTACGTATTTCAAAGATTGCAAAGTTAGAATTTAAGTGTGAACATTCTAAAGAGGACACAGGCAGAGAAAACAAGTCGCCAGAGAGAGAGAAAAAAGATAAGCTTAAAACTTCCCCGTAGAAGTGGTTCAATCTTAATTTTAGAACTTTCGTGACTGCAGGAATTATTATTTGGTTCTTTCGGTTAAGTCACGTCTAAAGATAAAATAATAAATTAAATTTAATAATAGAATACGACGTTTCGATTGCAACACAAGCAATCATCATCAGGTATAATGAAATAGCGACATAATATCTAACCAGAAAACTATAGACAGACATATTAGCAGACAGATATCACAAGATACATACATAGCGAGAGCAACACAGGTGACAGAGAGGGGTGATCGTCTCTGTGGGGTGGCCTTAAATAGACAGAGGGGGGGCGGAGGCAGAGAGAGGGAGGGGGGTTAGAAAAAATTAGCATATCAATGAGTGGTCCAAAAGAAAAAGAAAACGTGGTGCTGCGAGTACGATGGCACAGCAAGCAAGCCTGAAAATCAGGAGAAAGACACACTAAAATTAAATAACCTAGTAAAATATCGAAATGTAATGTAATACAACACAGAGGGTCGGTCAACACACAATTAACGCATAGCCTGGTTGATTACGTATTTCAAAGATTGCTAAGTTAGAATTTAAGTGTGAACATTCTAAAGAGGACACAGGCAGAGAAAACAAGTCGCCAGAGAGAGAGAAAAAAGATAAGCTTAAAACTTCCCCGTAGAAGTGGTTCAATCTTAATTTTAGAACTTTCGTGACTGCAGGAATTATTATTTGGTTCTTTCGGTTAAGTCACGTCTAAAGATAAAATAATAAATTAAATTAAATAATAGAATACGACGTTTCGATTGCAACACAAGCAATCATCATCAGGTATAATGAAATAGCGACATAATATCTAACCAGAAAACTATAGACAGACATATTAGCAGACAGATATCACAAGATACATACATAGCGAGAGCAACACAGGTGACAGAGAGGGGTGATCGTCTCTGTGGGGTGGCCTTAAATAGACAGAGGGGGGGCGGAGGCAGAGAGAGGGAGGGGGGTTAGAAAAAATTAGCATATCAATGAGTGGTCCAAAAGAAAAAGAAAACGTGGTGCTGCGAGTACGATGGCACAGCAAGCAAGCCTGAAAACAAATATACAGTAGCAGGCGTCAGGGTAAGGATCAAACCCACGACCTCCTGTGTACCAGGCGAGGTAGTTAACATCTCTTAGCCACCGTGATGATGATGAGAGAGAAACACCGCAAACTCCAAATATACAGCAGGTGTCAAAGGTCGGGATCGAACCCACGACCTCCTGTGTACCAGGCGAGGTAGTTAACATCTCCTAGCCAGCGTGGCCCAATGAAGCCACTGGGTAGAGGGTAGATGGGGGCAGGGCAGTGTTGGTGTCACCTGTTGAAGTCCGAGAACAAGAAGAGTGCTGGTCCGGACCCCCTCTGTCCAGAGTTCACCACCTGGGCGGACAGATTGACAAGCGAGGAAGTTATAATCAGAACATTCATTTATACAGAGAGAAAAATCCGATGAGCTATGAAGCTCTTGTGTTAACGATGTCCAGTAGAGGCAGGTCAGAACAACAAATAGAAAAACACGATAACAGTGCAAAGTATAGGAAATGCAAATAAATCACTTCATAAAATATACAAATAAATGTGTTTTTTTCTTATCTTACCAGGTAAAGCCCACTGAGCTATTAGCTTCTCTTTTTTTAGAAGCGACCTGGCCACAAACGATAACTCAAAGCAGTGGCTTATCGCGTGGAAATGTTTCGCAGCAAAATAGTCAATGACAATTTAAACGCTGCTTTTCTAAACGTGGAGGGGTTAAAACCGGAGGACCCGGAGAGAAAAAATCGATACGACCGTGGCGGTGAGGGAATTGTGACTCTGTACTTGGGGAACGATGGTGAGGATGGGGTCGAGGAGAGGGAGCTTGTTATGTTTATAGGGGCCGTGAGTGTCTGTGTATGTCTCTGTGTCCACGCTTCTGTAACAATGTATTTATGTGTGTACCTCCGCCTGTCTGCCTCTATCGCTTTCTCCCGTGTCGTCTACCGAGACCACATTGAGTTTTGTAACAATGAAAGTGGGCTTGGACAGGACGCATCACTACTCGTGTTATCATGGTTGGCTACGCACGGTGCGAAAGAAGTTCAACATACAGGACATGTGTAGTGACATAGAGTCGGCCACGTAGCAGCATAGCGCTGCCTGCTGGCAGGGAAGGGGATCTGCAGCTCACAGCAGCCCTCACTGACAGCAGGCCACGTGATAGACCAGAGAGGGATGTAGGGGAAAGGTCACGGAAGGGTCACATCGAGAACCCGCTGGAAGGTTCCAGAAGGGGGCGTGGCCGGGAGCGGAGCCAGGCCACGCTGGCAGTAAAAGAGGGGCCCTGGGAGGGGAGCTCAGGGCTGTCGTGTGGAGCGGGGTCCCGTTGTGCCGCTGGAATCTTCACCGTCACCAGTCAGGCAGTCTACCGGCTGTCCTGACTGGGAACCGTAGTCACTAAGTGTTCACTGTCAGGCCGTGTTAATAAACCAGAGTCAGTCACTACACATGTATCACTCATCTGTCATGTCTCTAACACCATCTCCACGACTCCCAGACATCTTCTCTCCAACATCTCTAATACTGAACCCCCTCTCACTCACCTCGCGGTGGCTAGGAGATGTTAACTACCTCGCCTGGTGTTCTTGGTTCTTTCGGTAAAGTCATGTAGAAGGGAAATAATAAAAATAAAACATATATCTGTCGGGGAGACAGACGCTGTCTCAGACGCTGTCTCCCCGACAGACCTGGTCTTCACCTGAGGACGGCTGCTTGCGTTGTGGCCGAAACGTCGTGAGAATTATTTTATGTTTTATTTTTATTATTTTATTATTTCCCTTCTACGTGACTTTACCGAAAGAACCAAGAAGATGAATCCCTGCAGTCACGAAAGCTTTAAATCGATACCTCGCCTGGTATACAGGAGGTCGTGGGTTTGATCCCGACCAAGACGTTTGATGTGTATTTGGAGTTTGTGTGTCTCTCTCTCATCATCATCACGGTGGCTAGGAGATGTTAACTACCTCGCCTGGTATACAGGAGGTCGTGGGTTCGATCCTGACCAAGACGTTTGCTGTGTATTTGGAGTTTGCGTGTCTCTCTCTCATCAGCATCACGGTGGCTAGGAGATGTTAACTACCTCGCCTGGTATGCAGGCGGTCGTGGGTTCAATCGCAACCCTGACGTCTGCTGTATATTTGTAGTTTGCGTGTCTCTCTCTCTTCCCGTGGTCGCGTGGATTTTCTCAGGGTCCTCCGGTTTTCCCCTTCACGTTCAGAATCTATATCACGCGTTTAGAGTATTTGGCTGCAATAAATGTCCACGCACATATGCCCCTTAGTTGCGCCATCATTTTAGATAGCCAGGTCACTTCTTGAAAAAGAGCTGCTTTCTAGCTCAGCGGGGGCTTACCTGGTAAATAAAAAAAATGCGTTAAGTTATTTTAGTCATCAACCATTAATGTATCTTCCCGTGCCACATGCATCACTCATCATCATCCTCCATCGCTCACCGTGCCAATTGAAGATTTGCATGCACAGGGAACTTGTCTTAAGTGTCCAAGCAGCCCAACCCTCTATACGGGGTTGCTTAATAAAAAAAATGTTGTAACACTTCTGAGAATTTGTCAACAATTCCACGATAGGAGACCACCTGGAGAAGATTCCAGGCACGCGTTGACAATTATGGTTTAGTGGGAGAATCTTTGACGTTTTGAAGCGATTAACTTTGTAAATGTTGTGGCTTGGCTCTCCAACACACCGGTGGTGCTGTACTAGAATAATACACTATACACTACACTATACATTATCCACTACACTAAACACTACACTAAACACTTTACAATACACTACACTACTATATACTACACTACTATATACTACACTACTACACACTACACTATACACTAGTGCTGTACTAGTATACACTACACACTACTATACACTACACTATGCATTACACTACTATACACTACTATACACTACACTATTACACCATGCACTACACTATACACTACACTACTACACACTAGTGCTGTACGAGTGACGAATTGGCCACGTTCTGTTTCCGTGACAACCCTTACTAGTTGGCTGTGTCGGGTGGTGGCGGGTTTCAACGACACAATTATATTTTCGCGATCTCACCCAAAAACCTTTATTGTGTATTAACATTACATTTGTTATCATGTTAACAGCGTACTATTATCCCCTCCTTTTTCCATTGAAAACGATATAGTCCCATATAAGTGTTAGAATTTCAAGAGCCGCCAATGCACGCACTGTGTGTGTGTGGCGATCACCACCACGACCTCGTCTAGAGAGAGTGACGGTGGCTGGGCCATCATCAGTGGGCAATGGTCACGACGCAGTCCCTCGAAAGAGGCCCCCCCCCCACCTCCCTTGCATGCGGCTCCGCGGGTTGTCGATCCCCTTTGTCCTCGGACCAGGGAGACCAGGGAGACCAAGAGGACCCCCCCCCCCCTTGAGGGCAGTAGGGGACCCCCCCTGAGGGCAGTAGGAGACCTCCCCTGAGGGCAGTAGGAGACCCCCCCTGAGGGCAGTAGGGGACCCCCCCTGAGGGCAGGAGACCCCCCCTGAGGGCAGTAAGGGACCCCCCCCCCCCGAGGGCAGTAGGGGACCCCCCCCCTGAGGGCAGTAGGGGACCCCCCCTGAGGGCAGTAGGAGACCCCCCCTGAGGGCAGTAGGGGACCCCCCCTGAGGGCAGTAGGAGACCCACCCTGAGGGCAGTAGGGGACCTCCCCTGAGGGCAGTAGGAGACCCCCCCTGAGGGCAGTAGGGGACCCCCCCCTGAGGGCAGGAGACCCCCCCTGAGGGCAGTAGGGGACCCCCCCTGAGGGCAGTAGGAGACCCCCCCTGAGGGCAGTAGGGGACCCCCCCTGAGGGCAGTAGGAGACCCCCCGAGGGCAGTAAGGGACCCCCCCCCTGAGGGCAGTAGGGGACCCCCCCTGAGGGCAGTAGGGGACCCCCACCTGAGGGCAGTAGGGGACCCCCCCCGAGGGCAGTAGGGGACCCCCCCCCCTGAGGGCAATAGGGGACCCCCCCCCTGAGGGCAGTAGGGGACCCCCCCCCCTGAGGGCAGTAGGGGACCCCCCCCCTGAGGGCAGTAGGGGACCCCCCCCTGAGGGCAGTAGGAGACCCCCCCCGAGGGCAGTAGGGGACCCCCCCCCCCCGAGGACAGTAGGGGACACCCCCCCCTGAGGGCAGTAGGGGACCCCCCCCCCTGAGGGCAGTAGGGGACCCCCCCCTTGAGGGCAGTAGGGGACCCCCCCCCCCCGAGGGCAGTAGGGGACCCCCCCCCCTTGAGGGCAGTAGGGGACCCCCCCCCTTGAGGGCAGTAGGGGACCCCCCCCCCGAGGGCAGTAGGGGACCCCCCCCCCCTTGAGGGCAGTAGGGGACCCCCCCCCCGAGGGCAGTAGGGGACCCCCCCCTGAGGGCAGTAGGGGACCCCCCCCCCTGAGGGCAGTAGGGGACCCCCCCCCCTTGAGGGCAGTAGGGGACCCCCCCCCCGAGGGCAGTAGGGGACCCCCCCCCTTGAGGGCAGTAGGGGACCCCCCCCCCCCTTGAGGGCAGTAGGGGACCCCCCCCCCGAGGGCAGTAGGGGACCCCCCCCCCCCGAGGGCAGTAGGGGACCCCCCCCCCTGAGGGCAGTAGGGGACCCCCCACCTTGAGGGCAGTAGGGGACCCCCCCCCCGAGGGCAGTAGGGGACCCCCCCTGAGGGCAGTAGGGGACCCCCCCCCTGAGGGCAGTAGGGGACCCCCCCCCCTTGAGGGCAGTAGGGGACCCCCCCCCCCCGAGGACAGTAGGGGACACCCCCCGAGGGCAGTAGGGGACCCCCCCCTGAGGACACCCCCCCCCACCGAGGACCCCCCCCCCCCGAGGACCCCCCCCCCCCCCCAGGACCATGCACCACCACTCGCCTGCAGGAAGACCGAGGACGGCGTGTGTGTGAGGGCATACACAGCGCCGGCCGTGCGCCTCTTGTCTCTGCTCTTCAGGTGCTTCAGGGTCGGCTGTGAGCCTGGAGTCGAAGCGGGGCCCGCGTTCATCTCGGCGGCGCTCGGGAACTTATTGGCGAGGCGAGACGCCGCCGCCGCCCACGACGCCGCAGCGCTTCGAGGCTGCGCGTCTCGCCGCGTCCCGCTGCTCAATCGCCGCAGGCTTTTCAGGCAACGCAGGCTTCTCACGGCCCGACCCGAGGCCCCGAGCGCTTTGGCGGCAACGAGCGGCGAATTCATCAAAATCTGTGCCGCCGCGCCCGGGCTCAGCGTGGCGACATTGCGTGGCTTGCAGACAGTTAAAGGTTGACGGGGGAGGAGGAGGAGGGCAAGGATTTGTTAGGGAGCGCGTTGCGTTGAGTGACACACAGACACACACACGCGCACGTGTCGAACAGCTGATTCCGGCTGAAGTGTCCGGGGGTCGCGCTTCGCCATTGGTCGGCTCGGCGTGACGTCACGATGACGTCGCGCGTCCGTGACCGCGTCCGGGCGGGAGGGCGAAGTCGACTTCCCCGCCGCCATATTGGGTAGGGGTGTGTAGGTGGGGGTGTGTGTGTGTAGGGGTGTGTGTAGGTGGGGGTGTGTGTAGGGGTGTGTGTCCGGCAAAACAACCTCCTACCTCCTCGCGGTGCCGGACGGGCAACACTGTCGTGGGCAGTGCTGTGGGGGGAGGGCCAATGCCCATTGGCCTCTCCCCTCATGGCGTCTGTGACCACCACAGTGGCTAAACGGGGGCTCTGGACGGGTGCGAGGGGCTGGTAACCCCTCCACCTTCAATTAACCACCACTAAACTACGAAGTAAACATAAACCTGTAATTAATAAGCTTGTGCCGGAGGCCCCGGGGGGTCAGGCTTTTATGACGTCTCCTGGCCAAACCCCATTTGGCGGAGCCAGGAGATTGAATTTTAACCCTCGGGGCTCCTCCAGAAACAACGAAAAACCATTGCGGATGGCCACGTGGAATGTTCGAACGCTCACTGCGGAGGAGAGGCTGCCACTCCTCTGTCGGGAGCTGGACCGGTACCGCCTGGATCTCTGTGGCATTCAGGAGGTCCGGTGGACCGGTTCTGGCTCCTGCCACCATGAGGGGTGGACAGTCCTCTACTCGGGGCAGGAGACTGCCAAACAACAGGGTGTGGCTCTTCTTCTGAACAAAAGAATGAAGGGGGCGTGGGAGCGTGGCGGTGAGGTGTGGGAAGCTGTAAGCCCCAGGATACTTTGGGCTCGCCTTCCCATCAACCAGAGGCGAGGAGTGGTGGTCGTGGTTACTTATGCCCCCACCGAAGACGAACATCCGTGGAGGGATGCAGGCAAAGCCGATGAGTCAGACGCTTTCTATGACCTACTGTCACAGGTGCTGGCTAAAGTGGCCACTCGGGACAGAGTCATCTTGTTGGGTGACTTCAATGCCCGAGTTGGTCATGATGCTGGCACCTGGTCTGGAGTGATTGGAAGGCATGGGCCAGATCAGCTCAATAACAACGGTAGGAGGCTGCTAGATTTCTGTGCAGCCCATGGGCTTGTAATTACCAACACGCTCTTCCGGCATCGGCGCATCCACACAACATCATGGATGCATGCCGGGTCCAAGCAAGAACATCTGCTGGACTACGTAGTGACGGACCAGCGGATGCGAGCCCATGTCCTTGACACCAGGACCTACCGTGGAGCTGATCTGCCCTCTGACCATCGACTAGTCATCTGTAAGATGCGCCTGCCATTCTTCCACTCCGGTGGTGGGTGTACACCCAGGATCCCATTCCAACCAAAAGTGGCCTGGTCTAAGTTAGCTGATGAAAGTTGCAAGCGAGAATTTCATCATCGCTTGCAGCTGGGGTTGGCATCGTCCCCCACTCCACCTGATGTCGAGGGTAAATGGGCGAGGTTTAAGACTGTGACTCATGCAGCTGCAATGGCTGCTTTGGGTACGCGGTCCAGACCTCCCCGGGAACCCTGGCTGACGGAGGAGGTGTTCAGGTTAATTGAGAAAAAGCGACAGGCCCACTCTCATCGCCTACAGCATCCCACGTCAGAGAATGAGGAGGTTTACCGCAGCCTTCGCTCGGAGGTTCGGAGAGCCGTAAGGCGCTGTAAGGATGGGTGGTGGTCGCGGGTTGCTGAGGAGATGGAGTCTGCCTCAGTGGCCCGCGATCACAAATCACTATTTAACTCCATCAAAAAAGTAACCTGCAGCGCCACACCTATTACCATCATTAGAGGAAAAAACGGTGATCCAATCTCCGACCCCCAGGAACAGGTTTGCAGATTTGCTGAGCATTTCTGTGAGGTCCTGGGGGAGGGAAAATCTCTCAGCCAGGAAAACATCATGGCACAAAGTGGGGATAACCCTGCTGAGGCTGCGGTGCCTCAAATATTGGAAGAGGTCACCCCCTGTGAGTGGCTGGCTGAGGTACCGGCTGTTGAGGAAGTACTGAGGGCGATCCGGAGTCTGAGACCAGGGAAGGCACCGGGCAGAGATGATCTCCCAGGCGAAATGCTGAGGGAGGGTGGCGTTTGTGCACAGACTGCCCTATATGACATCATAACAACAGTCTGGACCACTGGACGGGTTCCGCAGGACTGGAAGGATGCCCTGGTGGTCCCCCTCTTTAAGAAGGGGGACCGCACAGACTGTAACAACTACAGGGGCATCTCACTCCTCAGTGTGCCGGGTAAGGTCCTGGCAAGGATTATTCAACATCGCCTTGCTAGGCATGCTGAGGAGAGGCTTGCGGAGCCCCAATGTGGTTTCAGGAAAGGGCGGTCCTGCACAGATGCCATATTTTCTGTCCGTCTGCTACAGCAGAGGTGTAGGGAATTCCAAAAAGACCTACATCTCTGCTTTATTGACCTGGTCAAGGCCTATGATACCATCAGTAGGACTGGGCTCTGGGTTGTTCTTCGTGCTTTCGGAGTCCCTGACCCTCTGCTCACGATCATTAAGGACCTTCATGATGGTGAGCGGGCCCGGGTAAAACTACGTGGCCGGGAGTCGGAGCCTTTCCCTGTACACCTTGGGGTGCGACAGGGATGTCCTCTGGCTCCCACATTATTTAACATCTATTTCGACTGCGTAGTTCGTGAAGCCTTCAATAGCTGTACCGGGGGAATTACCATTTGGTACAGATATAATGGGAGGCTGATCGACGCCCGGGTGCGATCAAGGGATGGCTCCCTATTGGTCAACCACGTTATGTATGCCGATGATTTGGTAATAGCTGCTCATTCAGAAGAGGAGTTGGAGACGCTGCTGCTGAGGCTGGAGTGTGCCACTAAGAGGTGGGGCCTTACCATCAGCCCCACCAAAACTAAGCACCTGCCTGGGTATTTTGTACCATCGGGCACTCCGCCCCCACAACTCCCAATCGGTGATGGGGCAGTTGTGGAGAGAGTAGAGAGTTTCCCATACCTGGGCAGTGTGCTCATGACCAGCTCCAGTTTATCAGCAGAGGTCTCACTCCGAATCAGTCGAGCGGCAATATCTTTTCATCGGTTGCGTAACGCTGTGTGGAAGCTACCTGGTCTGTCGCTCCGCACGAAGCTTCAGGTCTTCTCGGCCACGGTCATTCCCTCCCTTCTCTACGCTTGCGAAACGTGGACCCCCCTAGTGGAGCATCTTCGCCGGTTGGAAACATTTAGGCTGGCCTGCCTACGATCCATCCTGGGTTTGACCAGGCTGGATTGTGTGAGGAGCTCACAAGTCCTTGAAAGATCTGGGCAAAGTCCCATCAGTGAGCTCCTCCGGCAGGCAAGGCTGCGTTGGCTGGGTCATGTAGCCCGCATGCCCAGCCACCGCATGCCTAAACAGCTTTTGTTCGGCCGGATCGAGGGGGCTAAACGGGCGCGGCACGGGCTAGAGAAGAGATGGAGTGATGTGGTACAGGAGGACGTGGAGCTGAGTGGACTTGCCGATGACTGGTACCAGCGGTGTCAAGATCGGCCTCAGTGGAGGAGGCTCGTGAAGGACGCTACTGGGCAGTTGGAGGCAGTCGCCCTCCAACAACAACGGAGGGCGGAGGAGCGACGCTCACAACAACGAGCGGAGCGCCGGGTGGCTCAAGCACAGCAAGTTGGCACAGTAGGGGGCACAGGTGGTGCATCAGCCAGTCATCTCGGTCATCTCGGTCAGTCGACCCGTGGCACCTGGGTCTGCCCCGTGACCTCCTGCCAGCGGGCGTTCGACACTTCACGTGGCCTCAAGGTGCACGTGGCCTGGCACAAGCGTCGTGGTGACGTCACCGCCACTTAGTGGCGAATGGCGGTTGTTGTGTGTAGGGGTGTGTGTAGGTGGGGGTGTGTGTGTGTAGGGGTGTGTGTAGGTGGGGGTGTGTGGTGGTGGAGGGGGTGGGGGTTGTGGTGGTGGGGGTGGTGGTGGTGGGGTTGGCCTGGGGGGTTGGCGGTGGGGGTGTTGGTGGAGGGGGTGGGGTGCGGTGGGTGGCGGTGGGGGTGGTGTAGTGGGGGAGGGTGATGGTGGGGGGGGTGGTGGAGGTGGGGGGGGGTGGTGGAGGTGGGGGTGGGTGGGGGATGGGGGTGGGTGGGGGGGATGGGGATGGTGGTGGGTGGGGGTGATGGTGGTGGGTGGGGGGGATGGTGGTGGGTGGGGGGGGGTGGGGATGGTGGTGGGTGGGGGGGGTGGATGGTGGTGGGTGGGGGGGGTGGATGGTGGTGGGTGGGGGGGGGTGGGGGAGATGGTGGTGGGTGTGGGGGGTGGGGGAGATGGTGGTGGGTGGGGGGGTGTTGCCGCGTGTGGAGCAACCTCACCACTACCGCCACCGCTCCTCTATAAATAGACGCGGAAATGGCAACGGAGGCGGCCGCTGGTAACGCGAAACATTTTCTCTCTTCGCGAATAAACTTTGTTGTTGCGTTTCGTGTTCAAGCCGCGAGACGACTCAATGTTTAACAGTTTAAAACCCACAACCTCACGGTCGTTTGCGCGCGTTCAAAGTTGTTGTTGTTGGTTGTTGTTGTAGTTGTTGTTGTGTATGGGGAGCGGTAGTGTGGCAGGTTCGCTCGCTGTCGACGATTTACCGAACCGTCCGCTGGACCTCCTCTAGGTAGACTGGGCCTCAAATGAGTCCCTAGCACGGCTGTGGTCGCTGGCCACCCACCCCCTCGCTGCTGGGACTCGCCAACAGCACTTGCCCCTACGGCCCTGCTAGAGGCTACCTGGGGGAGCTTTGTCTGTGTCTACTGGCTACTACTAACACAGCACTTGCCCCTAGAGCCTGGCACAGCCTACACGGGGTGGGGGGGGAGCTTTGTCTTTGGTGGGGTAAAATGTGTAGTGTACAGTAGTGTACAGTGTAGTGTACAGTAATGTACAGTGTGGTGTACAGTAGTGTGCAGTAGTGTACAGTGTAGTGTGTCGTGGCGTACAGTGTAGTGAATAATAGTGTAGTGTATAGTGTAGTGTATAGTAGTGTGTAGTGTATAGTGTAGTGTATAGTAGTGTATAGTAGTGTAGTGTATAGTAGTGTAGTGTATAGTAGTGTAGTGTATAGTAGTGTCGTGTATAGTGGTGTAGTGTACAGTAGTGTAGTGTATCTAACCTATATAATTCATTTTTTGTCTGTCTGTCTATCTGTCTGTCTATCTGTCTGTCCGTCCGTCTGCGTACGCTCCCTTGCGGGGGATGTAGCTCTCGGACCGTGGGGTTCGCCGAGATTAAATTTTGCAGGTGGGCACGCCCCCGGCCCCGCGGTAAACTTAGGCATTTCCGATTTTTCGTCTCTAAACTTTAAATCGGCCCGATTATCGATTTAGTGCGATTTCTCTTTATTTATATATTTAAAGCTTTATTTATTTAATATCGCCGACCGGCGCGGACCACGGCGGTTGCCCCTGGCAACGGGTAGCAACAACTTCGCTGCGGGGTGGACGCCATTTTTAATTTCCGTTAAAAATATGCGCACGCATTAACACGCGACTCTGAGGTAAATTCATCAAAGTTTCACGTCCTCTTCACTCCCCCCCACCCCAATGTGTGCAATTACTATTATAGGGTCGGTAGATAATAAAATTATAGAGATTAGACAGTATTATTGTAGCGCGGGGGGGGGGGTTAACGGCCCCAGTACCCAGCCTCAGCCGGGTGGGCAATCTAGGCGAGGCCGGAGGCTCTGCACGGTACTAGGCCTCGACACGCAAGTCTGTCAGGCGTCGACTTTGTGGTATAAACTCGATATACCCAGCGTTGCCCGGGGGAAAAATACATTTAAAATCTTCTGAAAACTTTAAAACATAACATCCCAATGAAAATACAACTGTGTAATTAAAACTCTAAACCCGACCGCGCCAAGAATCGATTCTCTGAATCGCGAAAAGGAATCGAAGGTTGTAGATTCATTTAGAATCGCCTTATTTCCGTTTAATATTAGTTGGTTATAGAGTTGATATAAACTGCTACGAATGGGAAATATCCGGCGTTGACCGGGGCTAAAATATAATTAAAAACTCCTGAAAACTTTAAAACATAACATAACAATGAAAATAAAACTCTGTAATTAAAAATGGAAACCTCCTATGCGCCAGGAATCGATTCTTTGAATCGCGCAAAGGAATCATCGAAGGTTGTAGATTCCTTTAGGATCGCCCTTAACATGTGGTGAGGGGGAGAGTGGCGAGGGGGAGAGTGGCGGTGGTGTGGGTGAGTGGCGGTGGTGTGGGTGAGTGGCGGTGGTGTGGGTGAGTGGCGGTGGTGTGGGTGAGTGGCGGTGGTGTGGGTGAGTGGCGGTGGTGTGGGTGAGTGGCGGTGGTGTGGGTGAGTGGCGGTGGTGTGGGTGAGTGGTGGTGGTGTGGGTGAGTGGTGAGGGTGTGGGTGAGTGGTGAGGGTGAGGTTGAGTGGTGAGGGTGAGTGGGGAGGGTGAGTGGTGATTGTTGAGGGTGTGATTGGTGAGGATGAGTGGTGAGTAGTGAGGGTGAGTGGTGAGGGTGAGTGGTGAGGGTGAGTGGCGGTTGTGAGTGCCACCACCACAATATGTACTCCTCTCATCATAGCAGATACCACCACAGCAGTATGCACTGCTGTAATCATAGCAGGTTCCACCACAATATGCACTGCTGTCATCATAACAGGTACCACCACAGCAGTATGCACTGCTGTAGTGATAGCAGGTACGACCTCAGTCGGTATGCACTGCTGTAGCGATAGTAGATACTGCTATCGAGTTGGTAGATACCGCTATAGTAAATACTAAAACAGTCAGTATATACCGCTACAGTCAGTCAATACTGCTACAGTCAGTATATACTACTATACAGTCAGTACATACTACCACGGTGAGTAGCTACTAGAGTCAGTAGATACTATTATAGAGTGAGTAGATACTGCTATAGATTTTGTAGTTACTACTATAGTCAGTGGATACAACTATAGAGTCAGCAGATACTATACAGTTAGTCGTTACGAGTATATAGTCGGTAGATACTACTGTAGGCCCAGTAAATACTACTATGGTCAGTAGTTATTACAGTCACTAAATACTACTACACAGGCAGTAGCTACTACTGGCTCAGTAGATACTACGGTACAGTCAGTAGATACTACTACAGAGTCAATAGATACCACTTCCTCTGTTGTATGTAAGGTGTTGTTAGTATATATACCTACGAGGGGTAAAGATATTTAATCTTAATTTGGGAGCTTTCGTGACTGCAGGAATTATTCTTTGGTTCTTTTCGGTTAAGTCACGTCTAAAAATAAAATAATAAATCAAAATAAAACAACACATTACGACGTTTGAGGGTAAAGATATTTTTTGAGGGGGGGGGGGGGAGACCGCAATTTTCGGAAACCTTTTGACATCAACTATTTACCCAACACTTTCTACAACTTTTTGGACTTGTGAAAGCCTCTTATATATTTGTTGGTGGAGAAATGTACAAACAGCCCACCGGGCTTTGACAATACCTTAGTATCTGTGTATATATATGCACGGTTTTTAAGAAATATATTTTTCACCCGGGCAAAGTAGTAGTATATAGTAGTGTACAGTAGTGCAGTGTATAGTGTAGTGTATAGTAGTGTATAGTGTAGTGTATAGTAGTGTAGTGTGTAGTAGTGTAGTGTATAGTAGTGTAGTGTGTAGTAGTGTAGTGTATAGTAGTGTAGTGTGTAGTAATGTATAGTGTAGTGTATAGTAGTGTAGTGTATAGTAGTGTAGTGTGTAGTAGTGTATAGTGTAGTGTATAGTAGTGTAGTGTATAGTAGTGTAGTGTGTAGTAGTGTAGTGTATAGTAGTGTAGTGTGTAGTAGTGTATAGTAGTGTAGTGTATAGTAGTGTAGTGTATAGTAGTGTAGTGTATAGTAGTGTAGTGTATAGTAGTGTAGTGTGTAGTAGTGTAGTGTATAGTAGTGTAGTGTGTAGTAGTGTATAGTGTAGTGTATAGTAGTGTAGTGTGTAGTGTGTAGTAGTGTAGTGTATAGTAGTGTAGTGTGTAGTAGTGTATAGTAGTGTAGTGTATAGTAGTGTAGTGTATAGTAGTGTAGTGTATAGTAGTGTATAGTGTAGTGTATAGTAGTGTAGTGTGTAGTAGTGTATAGTGTAGTGTATAGTAGTGTAGTGTATAGTAGTGTAGTGTGTAGTAGTGTATAGTGTAGTGTATAGTAGTGTGTAGTGTGTAGTAGTGTAGTGTATAGTAGTGTAGTGTATAGTAGTGTATAGTAGTGTAGTGTATAGTAGTGTAGTGTGTAGTAGTGTATAGTGTAGTGTATAGTAGTGTAGTGTGTAGTAGTGTAGTGTATAGTAGTGTAGTGTATAGTAGTGTAGTGTATAGTAGTGTAGTGTATAGTAGTGTAGTGTATAGTAGTGTAGTGTATAGTAGCGTAGTGTATAATAGTGTATAGTAGTGTAGTGTATAGTAGTTTAGTGTATAGTGTAGTGTATAGTAGTTTAGTGTATAGTATAGTGTGTAGTGTATAGTGTAGTGTATAGTAGTGTAGTGTATAGTAGTGTAGTGTATAGTAGTGTAGTGTATAGTAGTGTAGTGTATAGTAGTGTAGTGTATAGTAGTGTAGTGTATAGTAGTGTAGTGTATAGTAGTGTAGTGTATAGTAGTGTAGTGTATAGTAGTGTAGTGTATAGTAGTTTAGTGTATAGTATAGTGTGTAGTGTATAGTAGTGTCTAGTATATAGCGACGTAACCATCCACGTCGCTCCCGCACACTGAAACGTCCTCATCATCATCGTCACTTATTATATGTAGTAACAATATCACTGGGCGAGATAAAACGAGCACGACTGTTGGTGCCGGATGGACTGGTTTCCGTCGTGGGAATGTGGAATATCCACTGCTGGCTGAGACGAGCTATGAGAGAATTGTAATAGCCCGTGCTTCCGTGCGTGTTTGTTCAGGTGTGTGTGTGTGCACACCAGTACCATGGTTACTGTTACCTACAATCGCGTTCACCGATACAACCATTCATGCTTAGGACTTGGTCGACCAGGCTGACTGTTGCACGCTGTCCACGACTACACTGCAGGTCACAACACACTCCACTCGCTACTCATCCACTCACTCACCCACTCACTCAATCACTCACCTATTCACTCACCCACCCACCCACCAACCCAAACACTCACCCACTCACTCACCCACCCACTCACCTATTGACTCACTCACTAACCCACCAATCCACCCACACACTCACCCACCCACTCACCAGCCCAAACACTCACCCACTCACCCATCCACTCACTCACCTATTTACTCACCCACCCACTCACCAACCCAAACACTCATCCACTCACTATCCCATCCACTCACTCACCTATTCACTCACCCACCCACTCACTCACCTATTCACTCACCCAACCATTCCCCCACTCACCCACCAACCCACCCTCTCACCAACCCACTCACCCACTCACTCACCCATCCACTCACTCACCTACCCACTCACCAACCCAAACACTCATCCACTCACTCACCCATCCACTCACTCACCTATTCACTCACCCAACCATTCCCCCACTCACCCACCAACCCACCCACTCACCCACCCATTCACCAACCCAAACACTCACTCACTCAGTCACCCACCCACCCACTCACCCACTCACCTATTCACTCACCCACTCACCCACCCACCCACTCACCCACTCACCTATTCACTCACCCACTCACCCACCCACTCACTCACCAAATCACTCGCCCACCCACCAACCCAACCCCTCACTCACCCACCCACTCACCCACCCACTCACCCACCCACTCACCCACCCACCCACCCACCCACTCACCCACCCACCAATCCACCCACACACTCACCCACCCACTCACAAAGCCAAACACTCACCCACTCACTCAACCATCCACTCACTCACTTATTCACTCACCCACCCACCCACTCACTCACCCATCCACTCACTCACCTATTCACTCACTCACATATTCACTCACCCACCCACTCACTCATCTATTCACCACCCAACCATTCCCCCACTCACCCACCAACCCACCCACTCACCCACCCACTCACCCACCCATTCACCAACCCACTCACCCACTCACTCACTCACCCATCCACTCACCTATTCACTCACCCACCCACTCACTCACCCATCCACTCACTCACCTATTCACTCACCCACCCACTCACTCACCTATTCACTCACCCAACCATTCCCCCACTTACCCACCAACCCACCCTCTCACCCACCCATTCACCAACCCACTCACCAACCTACTCACCAACCCACTCACCCATTCCCTCACCCATTCACTCACCCACCAACCCACCCACTCACCAACCCACTCACCCACCCACTCACCAACCCACTCACCCACTCACTCACCCACTCACTCACCCACCCACTCACCCACCCACCCACTCACCCACCCACTCACCCACCCACTCACCAACCCACTCACCAACCCACTCACCCACCCACTCACCAACCCACTCACCCACTCACTCACCCACTCACCCACTCACCCATCCACTCACTCACCCTCTCACCCACCCATTCACCAACCCATTCACCCACTCACCCACCCACTCACCCACCCACTCACCCACCCACTCACCAACCCACTCACCAACCCACTCACCCACCCACTCACCAACCCACTCACCAACCCACTCACCCACTCACTCACCCACCCACTCACCCACCCACCCTCTCACCCACCCATTCACCAACCCATTCACCCACTCACCCACCCACTCACCCACCCACTCACCCACCCACTCACCCACCCACTCACCAACCCACTCACCCACTCACCCACCCACTCACCAACCCACTCACCAACCCACTCACCCACTCACTCACCCACTCACCCACTCACCCATCCACTCACTCACCCACCCACTCACCCTCTCACCCACCCTCTCACCCTCTCACCCTCTCACCCACCCATTCACCAACCCATTCACCCACTCACCCACCCACTCACCCACCCACTCACCCACCCACTCACCAACCCACTCACCCACCCACTCACCCACCCACTCACCAACCCACTCACCAACCCACTCACCCACTCACTCACCCACTCACCCACTCACCCATCCACTCACCCACCCACTCACCCTCTCACCCTCTCACCCACCCATTCACCAACCCATTCACCCACTCACCCACCCACTCACCCACCCACTCACCAACCCACTCACCAACCCACTCACCCACCCACTCACCCACCCACTCACCCACCCACTCACCCACCCACTCACCAACCCACTCACCCACCCACTCACCCACCCACTCACCAACCCACTCACCCACCCACTCACCAACCCACTCACCAACCCACTCACCCACCCACTCACCAACCCACTCACCAACCCACTCACCCACTCACTCACCCACCCACTCACCCTCTCACCCTCTCACCCACCCATTCACCAACCCATTCACCCACTCACCCACCCACTCACCCACCCACTCACCAACCCACTCACCCACCCACTCACCAACCCACTCACCAACCCACTCGCCCACCCACTCACCCACCCACTCACCAACCCACTCACCCACTCACTCACCCACTCACCCACTCACCCACTCACCCATCCACTCACTCACCCACCCACTCACCCTCTCACCCTCTCACCCACCCATTCACCAACCCATTCACCCACTCACCCACCCACTCACCCACCCACTTACCCACCCACTCACCAACCCACTCACCAACCCACTCACCCACCCACTCACCAACCCACTCACCAACCCACTCACCCACTCACTCACCCACCCACTCACCCTCTCACCCTCTCACCCACCCATTCACCAACCCATTCACCCACTTACCCACCCACTCACCCACCCACTCACCCACCCACTCATCCACTCACTCACCCACCCACTCACCAACCCACTCACCCACTCACCCACCCACTCACCAACCCACTCACCCACCCACTCACCCACCCACTCACCCACTCACTCACCAACCCACTCACCAACCCACTCACCCACCCACTCACCAACCCACTCACCCACCCACTCACCAACCCACTCACCAACCCACTCACCCACTCACTCACCCACTCGACCCACACGCTCGCCAACTCTGCGTGGGTCACCACACTTTCACCTTCGCTCCACGCGCTGCTCCACTTTGGGATTGACCTCCCAGCGCCTCGTTTCCCCGACGCTCTCGTCATAACCACGTCACTCAAGTGACCTCTTGAACTCTTCCATCTAGGACAGCTGTGGCAGCGCTGTGGCAGCGCTGTGGCAGACCGCTTGGTCTTTGCTCAGCAGCTCTGTACAAGCGTGTACCCTACACGTGTCTAGGCGAAGTGCACTGTGTTAAGACTGTCTGGATTTGAAGCTTTCGTGACTACAGGAATCCATACTCTTTGGTTCTTTCGGTAAAGTCACGTGGGTAGAAAATAAAATAAAGTAAATCACGACGTTCCATGCTCGTCCACCTGATGATGGACGCTTGTGTTGCTCCCGAAACGTCGTGATTTACTTTGTGTTAAGACTGTCTATGTGTGTGTGTGTGTGCACCACATTGTGTTAAGACTGTCTGTGTGTGTGTGTGTGTGTACACCACATTGTGTTAAGACTGTCTATGTGTGTGTGTACACCACATTGTGTTAAGACTGTCTATGTGTGTGTGTGTGTACACCACATTGTGTTAAGACTGTCTGTGTGTGTGTGTGTGTGTACACCACATTGTGTTAAGACTGTCTGTGTGTGTGTGTACACCACATTGTGTTAAGACTGTCTATGTGTGTGTGTACACCACATTGTGTTAAGACTGTCTGTGTGTGTGTGTGTGTACACCACATTGTGTTAAGACTGTCTATATGTGTGTGTGTGTGTACACCACATTGTGTTAAGACTGTCTGTGTGTGTGTGTGTGTACACCACATTGTGTTAAGACTGTCTATATGTGTGTGTGTGTGTGCACCACATTGTGTTAAGACTGTCTATGTGTGTGTGTGCACCACATTGTGTTAAGACTGTCTATGTGTGTGTGTGTGTGCACCACATTGTGTTAAGACTGTCTATGTGTGTGTGTACACCACATTGTGTTAAGACTGTCTATGTGTGTGTGTGTGTGCACCACATTGTGTTAAGACTGTCTATGTGTGTGTGTGTGTGTGCACCACATTGTGTTAAGACTGTCTATGTGTGTGTGTGTGCACCACATTGTGTTAAGACTGTCTATGTGTGTGTGTACACCACATTGTGTTAAGACTGTCTATGTGTGTGTGTGTGTGCACCACATTGTGTTAAGACTGTCTATGTGTGTATGTGTGTGCACCACATTGTGTTAAGACTGTCTGTGTGTGTGTGTGTACCCCACATTGTGTTAAGACTGTCTATGTGTGTGTGTGTGTGTACACCACATTGTGTTAAGACTGTCTATGTGTGTGTGTGTGTACACCACATTGTGTTAAGACTGTCTGTGTGTGTGTGTACACCACACTGTGTTAAGACTGTCTATGTGTGTGTGTACCCCACATTGTGTTAAGACTGTCTATGTGTGTGTGTGTGTGCACCACATTGTGTTAAGACTGTCTATGTGTGTGTGTGTGTACACCACATTGTGTTAAGACTGTCTATGTGTGTGTGTGTGTACACCACATTGTGTTAAGACTGTCTGTGTGTGTGTGTGTGTACCACATTGTGTTAAGACTGTCTATGTGTGTGTGTGTGTGTGCACCACATTGTGTTAAGACTGTCTGTGTGTGTGTGTGTACACCACATTGTGTTAAGACTGTCTGTGTGTGTGTGTGTTCACCACATTGTGTTAGGACTGTCTATGTGTGTGTGTGTACACCACATTGTGTTAAGACTGTCTATGTGTGTGTGTGTGTGTGCACCACATTGTGTTAAGACTGTCTGTGTGTGTGTGTGTGTGTACACCACATTGTGTTAAGACTGTCTATGTGTGTGTGTGTGTGCACCACATTGTGTTAAGACTGTCTGTGTGTGTGTGTGTGTGCACCACATTGTGTTAAGACTGTCTGTGTGTGTGTGCACCACATTGTGTTAAGACTGTCTGTGTGTGTGTGTGTACACCACATTGTGTTAAGACTGTCTATGTGTGTGTGTGTGTACACCACATTGTGTTAAGACTGTCTATGTGTGTGTGTGTACACCACATTGTGTTAAGACTGTCTATGTGTGTGTGTGTGTGTGCACCACATTGTGTTAAGACTGTCTGTGTGTGTGTGTGTACACCACATTGTGTTAAGACTGTCTGTGTGTGTGTGTGCACCACATTGTGTTAAGACTGTCTATGTGTGTGTGTGTGTGCACCACATTGTGTTAAGACTGTCTATGTGTGTGTGTGTGTGTGCACCACATTGTGTTAAGACTGTCTATGTGTGTGTGTGTGCACCACATTGTGTTAAGGCTAAACGGGGGGGGGGGGGTTTATCATTGTACACTCAGGTACAAAGTGACATATTCGACCGTCGAATAGTCGACCATCACGTGTCCACCCTGACCAGTTGGCCTCGCAGACCCCGTGCAGTATCTGCGATGTTTAACTGCGGATGTGTGGCACAGGAGGGAGCTGTATTCCATTGCACCGTGGGCAGGAGGCGAGGTGGGTGGATGTGATGTTACGGCATGACGTGTGATGTCCTGCCCCCCACCCCCGCAGCTCCAACTCGCACGGTCGGCTACGTGCGGTGCGAAAGAAGTTCCACACACATGATAATTGGTTGTTTACCCTTCTATCTGGCAACAAAACTGACACGCACATACTTGTGTTTGAACTTGTACGCAGCAAGTTGGCACAGGTGGTGCATCTGCAAGTTATCTCATGCGCCTTTTGGCGTCATCTGGTCCAACCCATGTGAGACTGGGCTCTAATAAAAGCTGTCTCGGGTGTGGACCAATCAATTTCAAGGACAGTGCATACATTATCAGAGTTATGTGTTTTGTTTGCATTCCGACCGCAGGTATTGTGGTCAATGCAAACATGACTCCTTGTAGAAAAACAGGTGTCAGTTTTGTTGCCAGATAAAAAGGGTAAAAAAAACAATTATCATATTTTGCTACTGGCAAAGGAGGTTCCAATGGTATTTTGAGTTTGAGTTAATTTCATTTATGACGTGGATTATTTCCAAACTTTGTTACAAGGCAGATCCGTGCTTGTACGTACGCATGTCGAACCCCTTTCGCGCCGTACGTGCGGAGCGAAAGGTCTCGTGCCTCGTGTAGGAGGAGGAGAGACGGGGCAGCGAGCGCGACTGAACGTGTGCCGTGTGGAGCACGACGCGACGATTTGACGACGATTCGTGCCGCGTGCAGGGGGAGAGTCGGCGAGCGAGCGGGACCGGGAGGAGCTGCTCAGGGAGGCGGCGTGCCTGGGGGACGTGGAGCTCGTCAAGAGGCTCGTGAACGAGGGCGTCGCCGTCAACTCGGCCAACGACCTCAACGGGTGGTGCGTGGTGTGCCGGGGGTCAGATGTGGGGAGCGGTGGTGTAGCGGTTAGCGCTACGCTGCGCTATGAACCCGGCAACCCGAGTTCGATTCCCGCTCACGGCCAACACCGGTGACGATTATCTGAACCGGTCCTGGGCCTCTCCTAGGTCGACTCAGCCTCAAATGAGTACCTGATGCGGTGTGTAAACATCGCCACTAGGGAGACAAAGGCGGTCGGGCGTGGTGCTGGCCACCCACCCCCTCGTGTGCCGTGTCGGCCTTCACAGGTGCCACCCGCTAACAGCGCTTGCCCCTGCGGTCTGTGAAGGCCACACGTGTGATCTCTGTTGCTGTGTGCGTGCGCTGGTCTTGGCGCGCACGCAGGACGGGGCTGCACTGGGCGTGCAAGCGAGGCCGAGCCTCCGTCGTCTCGTTCCTGCTGGAGTCCGGTGCCGACGGGGAGGCGCTCACCGCCAAGGGGGAGAAGCCGCAGCAGCTCACCAGCAACGCGGCCATCCTCTCGCTGCTCGGAGGTCAGCGCCGGCGTCGTTACGACGACAGCCGGGCAGGGCGAGCACACACGCACGCACACACGCACGCACGCATGCATGCACGCACACACACACGCACACACACACGCACGCACGTGCACGCACACACGCACGCACACACGCACGCGCACGCACGCACACACGCACACACACACGCACGCACACACACACACACGCACGCACACACGCACGCGCACGCACGCACACGCACGCACACACGCACGTGCCGATCCGGCGCTTGTGTGTGTGTGTGCGTGCGTGTGTAAAACTTGAAAACTGTTGAGCCGCACCTACGATTGAGCGCGGTTGGCTCCGTACGGTGCGAAAGAAGTTCACCATAAATATAAACTACTGTCAACTGCACACTACTATACACTACACTACTATACACTACTACACACTACACTACTATACACTACACTACTATACACTATACACTACATTATATACTACACTACTATACACTACTACACACTACGCTACTATACACTACACTACTATACACTATACACTACATTATACACTACACTACTATTCACTACATTACTATACACTACACTACTATACACTACACTATACACTACGCTACTATACACTACACTACACTATACACTACACCACTATACACTACACTACTATACACTACACTACACTATACACTACACCACTATACACTACACTACTCTATACTACAATATACACTACACTATACACTACACTACTCTCTACTACACTATACACTACACTACACTATACACTACACTACTATACACTACACTACTCTATACTACACTATACACTACACTACTATACACTACTACTCTATACTACACTACTATACACTACACCACTATACACTACACTATACACGACACCACTATACAATATTGAGAACTCCGATTGGCACGGGGGCGCCTTCCCGGCACAAATCTGCCACCGCAAGCGCCATCGCATTCACACGGAGGCGGCTGGGCGTGTCGGTGGCTACGCCGCCCCTCGTGGGCTGTGCTGGCCTCCGGACCGCTCGCTAGCGCCGCTCGCCCCGACACTCTGCTGCGGACACACACGATCTTTGCGATTCGCGATAGATACTTCTTTTTAAATCCTTTATATTAAGTTCACTTGCTTACTTGCTTGTGCGCTTACGACCGTGCAAATCTTTCGGTCGTTTTTTAACCCACTTCCCGTGATCCAATCGAGCTGGCATTTTGCACACAGACTCGTTGTGCGTGACAATGTATTTAGGAATTTTTTTAAAATATTTAATTACCAATTGCTTAATGGTGGCAGGCATCTCAAGCCAGCGGACGAGAGGACTCTAGCCGCCACGCATATAAAGGATTTATAGTGAAAAACTTTGTTTTTACGGGTTAATTTTTTCGGGTCAAATCTGAATATTTATTCGTGCCGGAGGAATCCGATGAGCATTCAAGATCCTTTTTCACGGATGTCCGGTAGCTCCACAGATGGGCACGATGCCCACTGTCGTAATTATCACGCTGAACAAACGCGTGCCGACTGCTTCTCCTGCGCGTCGAAGGGCAATCCGCGCGCGTCGATCAATTGGGCGCGACGTCTCGCTGGTAACCGTCGGGCGATTACGCTTGTCAACACACTTTTTCTGGCATAAGGTATTACAACGGTTGTAAGGTAATTTTGGGGTGCTGATTTCAAATCTGGCATCAGTTTTTGTCTATAACATCAGGTTTTTAAGATATCAAATATTTCTAGATTTGAAGCTTTCGTGACTGTAAGGATTCATATTCTTAGGTTTTTTCGGTAAAGTCACATACGTGACTTTACCGAAAAAACCTAAGAATATATCAAATATTACATTTTCAATAAAAACTAAATAAATAAATGTGGATATCTTCATAAAATGATATTATAAACACAATATCCTAAAAATACAGCACCATATTTTAACACTAAAGCAGTCACTGACTCGCAACAACTTGCAATCATAAGTGACAGAGTTAATTTCGGGTAAAATCAATGAAAATGGGGTATGCCGATAGCATAAAAATGAGATGTGATAGAGCAAATCTGAGATCAGATTTGGAATCGGCACCCTGAAATTAGTCTAGAACAGCTGCAAAAGTCCAGGCCAGAAAAAAATGTTTTTTGTTGTTGTTGACCAGTGCTATCAGTCCACCTCACAGAGGCGTGGGGGGGTGGTCAATCTTCTTTCATTCTCTTTGTTTTTTCGGTAAAGTCACGTAGATAATTAAAATTTATTTTAATTTCATTTAGAAAAATTTTAAATTGATTTTTATTTCATTAAAATTGTATTAAAATTTATTTCATTAAAATACATTTTAATTTCATTTTTTTTTTACCTACGTGACTTTACCGAAAAACTAAGAGTATGAATCCTTGCAGTCACAAAAGCTTCAAATCTAGAATGAATCTTCTTTGCCGCAGTGGAAGAGAACGGCCACCGTGAGCCGGCGCCAGCGGAGGGCGAGCTGCCCATCGTCCCCAACTACCTGCAGAGCCCCGTGCTGGGCTACGTGAGCGACGCGGGGAGGAGGGTGGACGCGGAGATGCGGAGAGATTCGGCGCGGGACTCCGCGTCATCCGCCTGCTCGTCCGCCTCCTCCAATAACAACGACAATGACGACTCCACGGCTCTCCCCGTGAGTCACGGGGACCGCCAACACGACGGGCGGTGTGTGTGTGTGTGTGCGGCGTGTGTTGTGGTTGTGTGTGTGTGTGTGGCGTGTGTTGTGGTTGTGTGTGTGTGCGGCGTGTGTTGTGGTTGTGTATGTGTGTGTGCGGCGTGTGTTGTGGTTGTGTGTGTGTGTGGCGTGTGTTGTGGTTGTGTGTGTGTGTGTGTGCGGCGTGTGTTGTGGTTGTGTGTGTGTGGCGTGTGTTGTGGTTGTGTGTGTGCGGCGTGTGTTGTGGTTGTGTGTGTGTGTGCGGCGTGTGTTGTGGTTGTGTGTGTGTGTGTGTGCGGCGTGTGTTGTGGTTGTGTGTGTGTGCGGCGTGTGTTGTGGTTGTGTGTGTGTTGTGGTTGTGTGTGTGTGTGTGGCGTGTGTTGTGGTTGTGTGTGTGTGTGGCGTGTGTTGTGGTTGTGTGTGTGTGTGTGCGGCGTGTGTTGTGGTTGTGTGTGTGTGTGCGGCGTGTGTTGTGGTTGTGTGTGTGTGTGTGTGCGGCGTGTGTTGTGGTTGTGTGTGTGCGGCGTGTGTTGTGGTTGTGTGTGTGTGTGTTGTGGTTGTGTGTGTGTGTGTGTGCGGCGTGTGTTGTGGTTGTGTGTGTGTGTGTGCGGCGTGTGTTGTGGTTGTGTGTGTGTGTGTGTGCGGCGTGTGTTATGGTTGTGTGTGTGTGTGTGTGCGGCGTGTGTTGTGGTTGTGTGTGTGTGCGGCGTGTGTTGTGGTTGTGTGTGTGTGCGGCGTGTGTTGTGGTTGTGTGTGTGTGTGTTGTGGTTGTGTGTGTGTGTGTGTGTTTGTGTGCGGCGTGTGTTGTGGTTGTGTGTGTGTGACGTGTGTTGTGGTTGTGTGTGTGTGTGTGTGTGCGGCGTGTGTTGTGGTTGTGTGTGTGTGTGTGACGTGTGTTGTGGTTGTGTGTGTGTGTGTGTGCGGCATGTGTTGTGGTTGTGTGTGTGTGTGTGTGTGCGGCGTGTGTTGTGGTTGTGTGTGTGTGTGTGCGGCGTGTGTTGAGGTTGTGTGTGTGTGTGTGCGGCGTGTGTTGTGGTTGTGTGTGTGTGCGGCGTGTGTTGTGGTTGTGTGTGTGTGTGTTGTGGTTGTGTGTGTGTGTGCGGCGTGTGTTGTGGTTGTGTGTGTGTGTGTGTGCAGCGTGTGTTGTGGTTGTGTGTGTGTGTGTGGCGTGTGTTGTGTGTGTGTGTGCGGCGTGTGTTGTGGTTGTGTGTGTGTGTGTGTGCGGCGTGTGTTGTGGTTGTGTGTGTGTGCGGCGTGTGTTGTGGTTGTGTGTGTGTGTGCGGCGTGTGTTGTGGTTGTGTGTGTGTGTGCGGCGTGTGTTGTGGTTGTGTGTGTGTGTGTGCGGCGTGTGTTGTGGTTGTGTGTGTGTGTGTGCGGCGTGTGTTGTGGTTGTGTGTGTGTGTGCGGCATAAACCTGTAATTAATAAGCTTGTGCCGGAGGCCCCGGGGGGTCAGGCTTTTATGACGTCTCCTGGCCAAACCCCATTTGGCGGAGCCAGGAGATTGAATTTTAACCCTCGGGGCTCCTCCAGTAACAACGAAAAACCATTGCGGATGGCCACGTGGAATGTTCGAACGCTCACTGCGGAGGAGAGGCTGCCACTCCTCTGTCGGGAGCTGGACCGGTACCGCCTGGATCTCTGTGGCATTCAGGAGGTCCGGTGGACCGGTTCTGGCTCCTGCCACCATGAGGGGTGGACAGTCCTCTACTCGGGGCAGGAGACTGCCAAACAACAGGGTGTGGCTCTTCTTCTGAACAAAAGAATGAAGGGGGCGTGGGAGCGTGGCGGTGAGGTGTGGGAAGCTGTAAGCCCCAGGATACTTTGGGCTCGCCTTCCCATCAACCAGAGGCGAGGAGTGGTGGTCGTGGTTACTTACGCCCCCACCGAAGACGAACATCCGTGGAGGGATGCAGGCAAAGCCGATGAGTCAGACGCTTTCTATGACCTACTGTCACAGGTGCTGGCTAAAGTGGCCACTCGGGACAGAGTCATCTTGTTGGGTGACTTCAATGCCCGAGTTGGTCATGATGCTGGCACCTGGTCTGGAGTGATTGGAAGGCATGGGCCAGATCAGCTCAATAACAACGGTAGGAGGCTGCTAGATTTCTGTGCAGCCCATGGGCTTGTAATTACCAACACGCTCTTCCGGCATCGGCGCATCCACACAACATCATGGATGCATGCCGGGTCCAAGCAAGAACATCTGCTGGACTACGTAGTGACGGACCAGCGGATGCGAGCCCATGTCCTTGACACCAGGACCTACCGTGGAGCTGATCTGCCCTCTGACCATCGACTAGTCATCTGTAAGATGCGCCTGCCATTCTTCCACTCCGGTGGTGGGTGTACACCCAGGATCCCATTCCAACCAAAAGTGGCCTGGTCTAAGTTAGCTGATGAAAGTTGCAAGCGAGAATTTCATCATCGCTTGCAGCTGGGGTTGGCATCGTCCCCCACTCCACCTGATGTCGAGGGTAAATGGGCGAGGTTTAAGACTGTGACTCATGCAGCTGCAATGGCTGCTTTGGGTACGCGGTCCAGACCTCCCCGGGAACCCTGGCTGACGGAGGAGGTGTTCAGGTTAATTGAGAAAAAGCGACAGGCCCACTCTCATCGCCTACAGCATCCCACGTCAGAGAATGAGGAGGTTTACCGCAGCCTTCGCTCGGAGGTTCGGAGAGCCGTAAGGCGCTGTAAGGATGGGTGGTGGTCGCGGGTTGCTGAGGAGATGGAGTCTGCCTCAGTGGCCCGCGATCACAAATCACTATTTAACTCCATCAAAAAAGTAACCTGCAGCGCCACACCTATTACCATCATTAGAGGAAAAAACGGTGATCCAATCTCCGACCCCCAGGAACAGGTTTGCAGATTTGCTGAGCATTTCTGTGAGGTCCTGGGGGAGGGAAAATCTCTCAGCCAGGAAAACATCATGGCACAAAGTGGGGATAACCCTGCTGAGGCTGCGGTGCCTCAAATATTGGAAGAGGTCACCCCCTGTGAGTGGCTGGCTGAGGTACCGGCTGTTGAGGAAGTACTGAGGGCGATCCGGAGTCTGAGACCAGGGAAGGCACCGGGCAGAGATGATCTCCCAGGCGAAATGCTGAGGGAGGGTGGCGTTTGTGCACAGACTGCCCTATATGACATCATAACAACAGTCTGGACCACTGGACGGGTTCCGCAGGACTGGAAGGATGCCCTGGTGGTCCCCCTCTTTAAGAAGGGGGACCGCACAGACTGTAACAACTACAGGGGCATCTCACTCCTCAGTGTGCCGGGTAAGGTCCTGGCAAGGATTATTCAACATCGCCTTGCTAGGCATGCTGAGGAGAGGCTTGCGGAGCCCCAATGTGGTTTCAGGAAAGGGCGGTCCTGCACAGATGCCATATTTTCTGTCCGTCTGCTACAGCAGAGGTGTAGGGAATTCCAAAAAGACCTACATCTCTGCTTTATTGACCTGGTCAAGGCCTATGATACCATCAGTAGGACTGGGCTCTGGGTTGTTCTTCGTGCTTTCGGAGTCCCTGACCCTCTGCTCACGATCATTAAGGACCTTCATGATGGTGAGCGGGCCCGGGTAAAACTACGTGGCCGGGAGTCGGAGCCTTTCCCTGTACACCTTGGGGTGCGACAGGGATGTCCTCTGGCTCCCACATTATTTAACATCTATTTCGACTGCGTAGTTCGTGAAGCCTTCAATAGCTGTACCGGGGGAATTACCATTTGGTACAGATATAATGGGAGGCTGATCGACGCCCGGGTGCGATCAAGGGATGGCTCCCTATTGGTCAACCACGTTATGTATGCCGATGATTTGGTAATAGCTGCTCATTCAGAAGAGGAGTTGGAGACGCTGCTGCTGAGGCTGGAGTGTGCCACTAAGAGGTGGGGCCTTACCATCAGCCCCACCAAAACTAAGCACCTGCCTGGGTATTTTGTACCATCGGGCACTCCGCCCCCACAACTCCCAATCGGTGATGGGGCAGTTGTGGAGAGAGTAGAGAGTTTCCCATACCTGGGCAGTGTGCTCATGACCAGCTCCAGTTTATCAGCAGAGGTCTCACTCCGAATCAGTCGAGCGGCAATATCTTTTCATCGGTTGCGTAACGCTGTGTGGAAGCTACCTGGTCTGTCGCTCCGCACGAAGCTTCAGGTCTTCTCGGCCACGGTCATTCCCTCCCTTCTCTACGCTTGCGAAACGTGGACCCCCCTAGTGGAGCATCTTCGCCGGTTGGAAACATTTAGGCTGGCCTGCCTACGATCCATCCTGGGTTTGACCAGGCTGGATTGTGTGAGGAGCTCACAAGTCCTTGAAAGATCTGGGCAAAGTCCCATCAGTGAGCTCCTCCGGCAGGCAAGGCTGCGTTGGCTGGGTCATGTAGCCCGCATGCCCAGCCACCGCATGCCTAAACAGCTTTTGTTCGGCCGGATCGAGGGGGCTAAACGGGCGCGGCACGGGCTAGAGAAGAGATGGAGTGATGTGGTACAGGAGGACGTGGAGCTGAGTGGACTTGCCGATGACTGGTACCAGCGGTGTCAAGATCGGCCTCAGTGGAGGAGGCTCGTGAAGGACGCTACTGGGCAGTTGGAGGCAGTCGCCCTCCAACAACAACGGAGGGCGGAGGAGCGACGCTCACAACAACGAGCGGAGCGCCGGGTGGCTAAAGCACAGCAAGTTGGCACAGTAGGGGGCACAGGTGGTGCATCAGCCAGTCATCTCGGTCATCTCGGTCAGTCGACCCGTGGCACCTGGGTCTGCCCCGTGACCTCCTGCCAGCGGGCGTTCGACACTTCACGTGGCCTCAAGGTGCACATGGCCTGGCACAAGCGTCGTGGTGACGTCACCGCCACTTAGTGGCGAATGGCGGTTGTTGTGTGCGGCGTGTGTTGTGGTTGTGTGCGGCGTGTGTTGTGGTTGTGTGTGTGTGTGTGCGGCGTGTGTTGTGGTTGTGTGTGTGTGTGTGTGCGGTGTGCGTTGTGGTTGTGTGTGTGTGTGTGCAGCGTGTGTTGTGTGTGTGTGCGGCGTGTGTTGTGGTTGTGTGTGTGGCGTGCGTTGTGGTTGTGTGTGTGTGTGTGGCGTGTGTTGTGGTTGTGTGTGTGTGTGTGCGGCGTGTGTTGTGTGTGTGTGCGGCGTGTGTTGTGGTTGTGTGTGTGTGTGTGTGCGGCGTGTGTTGTGGTTGTGTGTGTGTGTGTGCGGCGTGTGTTGTGGTTGTGTGTGTGGCGTGCGTTGTGGTTGTGTGTGTGTGTGCGGCGTGTGTTGTGGTTGTGTGTGTGTGTGTGCGGCGTGCGTTGTGGTTGTGTGTGTGTGTGTGTTGTGGTTGTGTGTGTGTGTGTGCGGCGTGCGTTGTGGTTGTGTGTGTGTGTGCGGCGTGTGTTGTGGTTGTGTGTGTGTGTGTGCAGCGTGCGTTGTGGTTGTGTGTGTGTGTGTGCGGCGTGCGTTGTGGTTGTGTGTGTGTGTGTGTTGTGGTTGTGTGTGTGTGTGTGCGGCGTGCGTTGTGGTTGTGTGTGTGTGTGTGCGGCGTGTGTTGTGGTTGTGTGTGTGTGTGTGCGGCGTGCGTTGTGGTTGTGTGTGTGTGTGTGCGGCGTGTGTTGTGGTTGTGTGTGTGTGTGTGCGGCGTGTGTTGTGGTTGTGTGTGTGTGTGTGTGCGGCGTGTGTTGTGGTTGTGTGTGTGTGTGTGCGGCGTGCGTTGTGGTTGTGTGTGTGTGTGTGCGGCGTGTGTTGTGGTTGTGCGTGTGTGTGCGGCGTGTGTGTCAATTGGGGGCAGTCGCCCTCCAGCAACAACGGAGGGCAGAGGAGCGACGCTCGCAACAACGAGCGGAGCGGCAGGCAGCTGCAATGCACCTAGCCTGGCACAGCAGGGGGTACAGCTGGTGGTGTATCTACCGGTCATCTCAATCAGCCAACCCATGGCACCTGCTGGGTCTGTGCCGTGACCTCCTCCTGCACCTAGCCTGGCACAGTAGGGGGTACGGCTGGTGGTGCATCTACCGGTCATCTCAATCAGCCAACCCATGGCACCTGCAGGGTGTGTCCCGTGACCTCCTGCCAGCGAGTTGTCAACACTTCACGTGGCCTCGGAGTGCACGTAGCCTGGCACAAGTTCCGCGGTGACGTTACCGCCGCGTGCTGGCTGCTGTTGTTGTTGTTTACACTTGGCGTGGCCTCAAAGTGCGCCTGGCGTGGCACGGGTGCGGTGGTGACGTCACCGTCACTCCGTGGCGAATGGCGGGTATTGGTGTTGGTGTCGGTGTGTGTGTGGTCTCTGGTGTATCGGGAGCGGTCAGCGCGCTACGCTACGAACCCGGTCACGCAAATTCGATTCCCGCTCAGGGTCAACACCGGGGACGATTATCCGAACCGGTCCTGGGTCTCCCCTAGGTCGACTCGGCCTCAAATGAGTACCTGGTGCAGGTGTGTTAGCGTCGCCACTGGGTAGACAAAGGCGACCGGGCGTGGTGTTGGCCACGCACTTGCCCCGTCGGTCTGTTAAGGCTACACGGGGGACCTTTGTCTTTGATGCAGGCCGGGGTGACGGCACCGCAGGCGAGGGCTGTGGAGGCGGCTGCCGTCACCAACGGCACTCCGCACGGCGCTCCGCACGGCATTGCGGCTCCCTTCCATCCCGTCTTCTTCCCAACGGCCTACCCCCTCATCAACCAAGGTAACCACGGTGACAGTGGTAACCACGGTGACCACGGTGACGGCCGCGACGGTGACGACGATGGTGACGACGATGATGATGGCGGTGATAGCGACGACGATGACGGTGGTGACGGTGATGGCGGTGATAGCGACGACGATGACGGTGGTGACGGTGGTGACGATGACGACGACGATGATGACGGTGACGATGATGACGACGACGACGGCGGCGGTGACGGTGACGACGTGAATGTCACCGACAGTCGTCTATTATTGACCAGCTCTAGTGTGTAGTGACCAGCTCTAGTGTGTAGTGACCAGCTCTAGCGTGTAGTGACCAGCTCTAGTGTGTAGTAAAGGACACTCCCAGTGGTGGCACAAGGTGACTTCAGCACCTGTCCTGAAAGCGGACACGAGTCGGGCAGTCGGGCAATTTTAAAGTAACATTTGGGTTTCAGTCTTAGCATCGTCATCGTTGGTGCAAATCACGTCGCTCGCAGTCGCCGGGGAAGGCGGCGGCAGTCAGGCTGTGAGCCGTCGCTACCAACCACCCGTTGTCCAAGCTTTGCATTCCTCCACGTGTCACGATGTTTTGGACTAATGAACCAGTGCTTGTACCTTCTTGGTTCTTTCGGTAAAGTCACGTAGAAGGGAAGTAATAAAAATAAAACATAATAAAATAATTCTCACGACGTTTCGGCCGCAACGCAAGCAGCCGTCCTCATTCAGACGCTGTCTCCCCGACAGACCTGGTCTTCACCTGAGGACGGCTGCTTGCGTTGTGGCCGAAACGTCGTGAGAATTGTATTTTATTATGTTTTGTTTTTATTATTTTATTATTTCCCTTCTACGTGACTTTACCGAAAGAACCAAGAAGATGAATCCCTGCAGTCACGAAAGCTTTAAATCGAAAAAAAATATTATTTTATTAAAAGATTTTATTCTATTATTTTATTATATTATTATATGATATTATTTTATTATATTAGTTTATTATTTTATTTTATTACATTATATTATTTTATTATATTATTTTATTATGTTTTATTTTTATTATTTTATTATTTCCTTTCTACGTGATGACTTTACCGAAAGAACCAAGAAGTCACGAAAGAAGCTTTAAATCGAAATTCAGTGCTTGTACATTTAATTAAGGTGGTGGCGATGATGACGACGACGATGTTGATGGCTATGACGATGTTGACGTTGGCGCAGAGGAGCTGGTGGTGAAAGTGCGACTCCAACCGGGATGCACGACAGCGCCCGTCGACGTGGACTTTGTGGAGGTGGAGTTGAGTCGGCGGGGCCTCACGATGGCCTCCCTGGTGCACACCTGCAGCCTGGAGCTCGGGGTGGATCCCGGCAAGGTGACACGCGTGCGCAAGCTGCCCAACACGCGGCTGCGCAAGGTACGGAACGAGCAATGCCGGCGTCACGGGCTCGGATGGGCGCGCACAAGCACGTGACACTTCATCTTCTTGGTGCTCTCGGTAAAGTCACGTGGAAGGGAAATAATGAAATAATAAAAATAAAACATAATACAATTATAAAAATAAAACATAATAAAATTTCGATTTAAAGCTTTCGTGACTGCAGGGATTCATCTTCTTGGTTCTTTCGGTAAAGTCACGTAGGAGGGAAATAATAAAATAATAAAAATAAAACATAATAAAATACAATTCTCACGACGTTTCGGCCACAACGCAAGCAGCCGTCCTCAGGTGGAGAACAGGTCTGTCGAGAAGACAGAGTCTGAATGACACACCACCAGGCTTGGAGCGTCTATTTAAGCTGGGTTGGAGGGGGAAGAGCGCCTTGACAAAATAATTTGCATATCAAGAGGAATTTAGCATATTTATGGGAAATGCAGATATGCGATTAGTACTGCTTGTGAAATGCGTAGGAGGTGGGTGGGGGGTTTAAAGTCATATTATGCCCGTGCATTATGCAGGATTAGCAGCATCAAAGGGAGGGGATAGGGGTAGCATTAATAAAGGGAAGGAATGTTAATAGTATGTAGCTGCAGTAACTAAAACCACCACGTAAACAACTAAAGTATAAACTACATAGCATCATCAGTATACTAAATATACTCTCCAATAAGCTGAGCTACTAACAGTAAGTAATACATTACAATTCTACGTCGCAAAAATATAATATGCTTCCAGCTAAACTTTTTTCTCTTACATCACACGGGTCTACCCCGTACTATATATTGCCATAGACAAACCCAACATTAAATTACATACTGTATTACTATACACCACCCTATACACTTAACGTAGGGTGGTGACCACCGACCCACTCCGACTAGCGCACACCGTCGCTCGCTAACACGGACTCACGGACTCGCGGTGAGCGTGGGCTACTGGCGGGTGCGCCGACTGGAGGCTTGACTCTTCTTCTTGGGAGGGCGTCTTCGCGATGCGTCTCCATTCTTGACGCGGGAACCTGGAGGCCCGTGAGGAGGCCGTTTATGTCGGCCTCGGCGCGCCCCGGGCCCCACCCCGGCCACGCCTCCCTTGGAGACGCCCCTCCAAGCTGCTCGGCTGTCCACGTGGCCCCCCTTCCAAGGTGCCCCCGGCCCCCCCCCACCTTGATCCGGTCACGTGTCCAGCCGGGTTCACTCCATAGCCTCATCCCCACGGCCGCCGGATCCCTGAACCCGACCCTGATGTCATTCCTGCCTCCAGACGGGATGACATCGTGTGAGTGTGTGTCCAGTAGTGACGTTGCCAGGCACTACACCAGTAGCCGCCATTCGCCACTAAGTGGCGGTGACGTCACCACGGCGCCTGTGCCAGGCCAGGTGCACCTTGAGGCCACGTGAAGTGTGGAAGGCTCACTGACAGGAGGTCAAGGGACAGACCCTGCAGGTGCCACGGGTTGGCTGACTGAGGTGACCGGTAGATGCACCACCAGCTGTACCCCCTCCTGTGCCAGGCTAGGTGCAGGAGGAGGTCACGGGACAGACCCAGCAGGTGCCATGGGTTGGCTGACTGAGATGACCGGTAGATGCACCACCAGCTGTACCCCCTCCTGTGCCAGGCTAGGTGCAGGAGGAGGTCACGGCACAGACCCTGCAGGTGCCATGGGTTGGTTGACTGAGATGACTGGCACACACATGCATATGCACTCAGACACACAGGCAAACGTTCGCTTGTGTAGCCTGTAACAGGCTGTAGGGGCAAGTGCTGTTAGCGAGCAGCACCTATGAATGCCGCCACGGCGCACGAGGGGGTGGGTGGCCAGCACCACGCGATGTTTACACACCGCACCAGATACGAATTTGAGGTCGAGTCGACCTAGGGGGAGACCCGGGACCGGTTCAGATAATCGTAATCGGTGTTGGCCGTGAGCGGCAATAGAACGCGGGTCGCCGGGATCGTAGCGCAGCGAAGTGCTAACCGCCACACTACTGCTACCTAAAGGCAAAGACAAAGATCCCCCGTATAGCCTGGACAGACTGTCGGGGCAAGTGCTGTTCACGAGCACCTGTGAATATTGGCACGGCACACTGGAGGGTGGGTGGCCAACACCACGCCCGGCTGCCTTTGTCTCTCCAAGTGGCGATGTTTACACACTGTACCAGGTACTCATTTGAGGCTGAGTCGACCTAGGAGAGGCCCCCGGACCGGTTCAGATATTTATCACGAATTTTGTCCGTGTGCAGAAATCGTACTCCAGGTCGTTGGGTTTAAAACGCAGCGCGCTAACCACTGCACCACCACTCCCCCTTAAGGCATGGAACACACAGATACAATCGGGTTAAGGAATGACCGTGCTATTGAAGAAGCTTGCTTTTATTCTCCGTACCACAGTCTCTGTAGCTACAAAACAATCACCACTGCTGCTGTACACAGCGCGGATTTGCCCGCAGTTGGAAAATTCTGCTGCTGTCATAGCCAGGGTGGAGTGGCCAGTGCCTACCTCACTGCTGCACCGGGGAGACGGTCAGGGTGAATGATGCATAATCGAGGTTTTGTTGGGTTCGATGGCGTAGATATAAATGTGTCGTTAAACCCGCCACCACCCGACACAGCCAATCAGCAAGGTTTGTCACGTAGACAAAACGTGGCCCAATTCGTTACTAGTACAGCACACACACCGGTTGTGTTGGAGAGTAAACCCACTACAACATTTACAATTATAGTGTAGTGTGTAGTGTAGTGTATAGTGCAGTGTGTTGTGTATAGTGTAGCGTATAGTTTAGTGTATAGTGTAGTATATAGTGTAGTGTATAGTGTAGTGTATAGTGTAGTGTAGAGTGTAGTGTATAGTGTAGTGTATAGTAGTGTAGTGTATAGTGTAGTATACTAGTTCAGCACACACCGGTTGTGTGTTGGAAAATAAACCCACTACAACATTTACAATTATAGTGTAGTGTGTAGTGTATAGTGTAGTGTATAGTGTGGTGTATAGTGTGGTGTATAGTGTAGTGTATAGTAGTGTAGTGTATAGTGTAGTATACTAGTGTAGTAATTACTCAGGAGGCTTGACGACGGGATCGGAGGCACACTTATTTATTAACACAACTTGTATACAGTTAGCGAGTATACACAGGACCTAAGGGGTAACGTCCCCTTACTCGGCTAACAGGGAGACACAACATCTAAGCCCCGCTAACCTAAGCCCAAGTCCTCCACTAGGGAGCTAGGGGAGGCTACCTGTCCCAGCCCTGGTCAAGCTGGGATCCGACCCCCTGAGTTCCCAGACCTGCTCGTCAGTCTGGGCTCTCGGGGCCACGCCACCGGCTTGCCCTGGTCGGCCCTTATAAGGACAGCGAGCCAGGGGAGCTCCGGGGCCTATTCTAGCTGGTCTTCCGTCTTCGCTGGTTAAAGCTGATACCTCGACCTCGAGCCCTCCGGCTCACCCCCTCTTATAGTCCGCGGCCCCCCCGGGAGGGGCCCGTGGGGGATGCAGGTGCGGACGTCGGTGTGGCCACCTCCTATGTGTACGGCCCTAACCACGCCCCTTGTGTTTGTTTGCCATCCGCTCCCATACACAATTACACCTCTACATCACCCCCCCCTGTACAGCTCGCAGCCGTCCCCGGCTGCAACAAAACCAGAATAAAGGTGCATGCCTCCCCAAAACCGTGTGTGCCTCGCGTAAATTTAACAAGAACGATAACAGTCATAACAACAACAACAACAACAGGAACAGGTAGAAGAAGAAAGAGAAAAAAATAACCCGGCGCACCCTCCCGAATAAATACCCCATTCCGCAAACCCAACATATATACACGCGCTCCGGATGTCCCTCCCCCACTGTCCGCAAGGGCCCCCCAACGGCCGACCTCACAATAGTCTGCGCGTTTTGGCGCGCGTTCTCGCGGCGGGCCCGTCACAAGGGCTCGACCCGGCACGCTCAGTGGTGGTTGGTGACGGTCCGGGTGCAAGAGAGTCTGGCGTCGCTGCCGAGTGACCCCCGACCCCTCCGGGAGGGGTTGGCGGGCGTGGACCCGTCACTCCTGTTGCACCTGGAGATGGAACAGTTGACGTCATGTTAGGCGAGAGCAGCGACGTCGGGGAGTCGGCGGACCCCTCACACGTTTGGCCATGCGTGTGTGTGTGTGAACCACGGGCCGGCGCAATGAACGGTTTCAACCTTGAGGGGTGCACGTACCACCGACGCCTCCCCCATTTGACGCGAACACATTGCGGCCGTAAGACCTGTACGACCTCCACTGGCCCCCGCCACGGCCGTACCAACTTTGACGAGGTTGCCAGTGGCACCTGGGGACAGTGCAACCATGCCCTGTCCCCTGGTTTCCATTTGAACACATGTACCCGCCCCAGCCGAAGCCTCTCGTTCGCCTTCTGGCGGAGTTCAGAATTTTGCACGGCCGCTTCCCGCGCCTCAGACAATTTGCTGATGTTAAATTTAACGTGTTCGGACAAGGTAGACTTCGCCTGAGGCGCCGAGAACTTCAGCTGGGTCGTCACAGGGGGGTTAGCCTCGCGGCCATACATTAAAAAGAAAGGGGAAAATCCGGTGG
Organism: Lampetra fluviatilis; assembly: GCF_964198595.1. Classification (NCBI taxonomy): domain Eukaryota; kingdom Metazoa; phylum Chordata; class Hyperoartia; order Petromyzontiformes; family Petromyzontidae; genus Lampetra; species Lampetra fluviatilis. Next base: position 2,869,632 of record NC_136332.1, on the reverse strand, counting down.
CCGCATGGGGAGCCATCCTGTAGGCCTGCAACACACCGGCTATGCGAAGGTCCCAATCTGTCTGGGATTCGGACACCTGTTGGGACAGCATAGACGTGATGGTCCGATGTAGCCGTTCCACCATCCCGTCAGTTTGAGGGTGATACGGGGAGGTCCGAATTTTTTCCGTACCCAAGAGGTCGCACACCTCGCGGAGGAGTTTTCCCGAAAAATTCTTACCCTGGTCAGTAAGCAGCCGTTCCGGAGCACCTTTGTCGAGGACATAGCCCTGGACAAAGGCCTCCGCGATGGCTGCTGCCGACTGGTTGGCCAGGGGCCAGGCCATAGGCCATCTCGTGAAGTATTCGACCCCTGTCAATAAATACCTATTCCCCCTGGGTGTAGCGGGAAATGGGCCGAGTATGTCTAGCGCAACGAGCTCGTTAACCCGGGAAACCTTTATGGACTGCAGCGGAGGGTTGGACCCCCTAGCTGGTGGCTTTCGCTGCGCGCATTGCGTGCACGACCCCAGGAGATCCCCCACGTCCTTTGCCATGCCCGGCCAGAAGAAATCGAGCTGGAGCGTGGCAAAGGTCTTGTGAACCCCCAAGTGCAGAAGCCGCTCATGAACAGCCCATACCACCTTACCCCTCAATGCTGCAGGCACCACGAGCTGCTGGCGGCGGGTTTTTCCGTCCCAGTGCATTAAAAGACCCTGGAACAACCCCCACGAGTCAATGTTCGCCACCCCCTGCCCAACCCCCCCTGCGCGACGGCGCAGAGCGAGGAGGGAGGTGTCCTCCATTTGGAGGCGTCCCCATTCCGCGACCGACAACCCCAGCAACGAATCCCTCCCTTCTTGCTCGATAGGACCCGAAGCCAAAGGCGCATCGGCGGCGGCCACGAGGACCGAATCGGTGGTGACGTTCGGGGGCCTACAACGCCCCGAACCCAGGAGGCAAGCGCACTCCGAAGTGGGTGGCAACCGTGACAGGGCGTCAGCGTTCGTGTGGCGGACGCCCTTACGATATGTGGTGACAAAGTCGTAGTCCTGGAGAATCTCCAACCATCGAGACAACTGGCCCGATGGTTGTTGAACCCGCAGAGCGTACTGTAGGGCCGCATGATCTGTACGGACGGTGAAACGCCGACCGTACAGATATGGGCGGTACTGCTGAATGAAATAAACAATTGCCAATAATTCCCGACGGGTAACGCAGTACCGTTGTTCCGCTGGAGACAGTACCCGACTACCGTAAGCCACCACATGCTCTACGCCCCCAATGAGTTGGGACAGCACGCCCCCGATGCCCGTGTTACTTGCATCTGTATCGAGCAAGAAGGGTTGTGAGAAGTCGGGGTAATTCAACGGCGGAGCCCCCACCAGGGCATTCCGGAGGGCGTGAAAAGCAGCCTCCTCCTCCAGCCCCCAATGAAACCTGACTCCCTTGGACGTCAAGGCATGCAATGGTTTCGCGATCGTAGCGAAGTCAGCCACAAACCGTCGATAGTACGACGCGAACCCAATGAAACTCCTGACCTCTCCCACCGAGGTGGGAGTCGGCCAGGAGCTGACGCATTCTGTTTTGGCGGGATCAGTGGATATCCCCGAGCGCCCAACAATGTGACCCAAATACCGCACCGATTCGCGGAGCAAATGGCACTTCTGCGGTTTAAATTTTAAATTGGCAGCCCGCATTTTGAGAAAAACAGCACGCAGCCTCTGGAGGTGTTCCTCGAAGGATTTGCTAAAGACGATGACATCGTCCAAGTAAATTAAACACGAATCCCATTGCAAGCCTGCCAAGACCAGTTCCATTAACCGCTGAAAAGTTGCCGGCGCAGAATGTAAGCCCATCGGCAAGCGGTTAAATTGGAAGAGACCTTGCGGTGTCCGAAAAGCAGTTTTAGGTTTTGATTCGTCATCCAGAGGAAGCTGCCAGAATCCAGATAGTAAATCGAGGGTGGAAAAGAATCGCGCCCCCGCCAAGGCATCGAGCGACTCATCCATTCGAGGAAGCGGGTACGCATCTGCCACAGAAATTTTGTTCAATCGCCGAAAGTCGACACAAAACCGCAGTGAGCCGTCGTGTTTTTTCACCAAAACGATCGGTGCGCCCCACGGGCTGTTGGAAGGGGAAATGATATCGGCGGCTAGCATGTCATCAACAGCCGATTTGACATGATCCTTTTCGGCGGGACTGAGCCGAAAGGGATTCTGGCGGATTGGCGCGCTGTCACTCGTGTCAATATGGTGTCGCAGCAATTTAGTACAACCAATATCAAATTTGTGTTTACTAAAAACGTCGTCAAATTCTTTCAGGAGAACTCGCAGCTGCGCACGCTGCGTGTCGGACAGATCCACAGATCCCGCGCAAAGTGCATCCAGCCATCCGTCATCACAGTCCGAATGCGGTCGCGACGGAGGATCGGTGGTTACCTGACCCACGAGTGGTTCCTCATAGGGCGCCGGCGTTGCGTGTGCAAGCACGGTCCCTTGAGGAACCACGGCCGTTCGCGATCCTACATTAAGGACTGCAATGAAGGGGTCCCCATCCCCTTTCACCATGGTCTGAGCCGCTAGCAAATCGGGTCCATTGACCCCGGCCCGAGATGGTCCCAACAAGACCCCCCGATCCGCAACCCCTTTAGCAAACGGCCGACGCAACCTAAGAGGGACGAGCATCTGAGCCCCCGGGGGTACGCGCACAGTTTTTGTCACGAGCGCCTGCACGGTGGCAAACGCCCGACGCTCCGTGGTGGGGGAAGACAAAAATGTAACACGTCGGCCCGATGGGAGCTCGATGCACCCCTGGTCAATCAAGATACGGATGGGCATTTTGGCCAAGAAATCCGTCCCCAACAGGCACGGAACCGCGAGTGAGGAGGAAACCAAAACAGGCCCGGATAATTTAATGTCTCCAATGCAAATTTTGGCGCGGATTTGCCCAATAATGCCCAGCGAGCCCCCGTTAGCAGCATAGCATGGCACGTCAACAGGGAGCAAGGGACGACTTTGAACGGGAAGGATGTTATAAATCAAATCAGATATAATGGTCGCCGATGCCCCTGTGTCAATTAAAATCCGCACCTCTACCCCATCAATATGACCGACCACAACCGATGATCCCGCCGACGCAGCAACGACACGATGGGCGAGCTCCGACCACTGACCCGGTTGGAGCGCTCGCCGCATTTCAGAACAATCGCGCGCGATGGGCGGCGATTTTCGAACCCTGTTCAGTTGAGCGCGTGAGTGTGTGTCGGATGTGTGCATGGGCCAAACGTGTGAGGTGCCACGACTCGCCGTATTTCTCTGCTGGAGCTTGGGTGGAGACGGCGTGGCGTCCTGACGAGGTGTCGCTCCGCGCTGACGGGGAGCCCGGCATCCTGACGCAACGTGGCCTTGCAGGCCACAGTTGTAGCAACGTGTGAGCGCCCCAGATGGCCTGGGCTGCTCCTGGCGGCTCGGTCCATTCCGAGCCTGCGGTGCCGCCGATCTCCATTCCCCCCGCCGCTCCACCCCGCAGACCTCCTCTGATGGGAGGGCGGTGGCCGCCATGGCATGGCCGGCCACCCCCTTGGCAGCCTTGCGACGCAGGGACCGCAAGCCCCCGTGGATGTGGCGCGCGACCAGCAGGGACGACATCTCTCCGTCGTCTTGAGCCAAGACGGCGATGTCCAGCTCATCGGCGAGTAGCAGCAGCTTTTCAGCCACCATGGCGTCCACTCCCTCCTCGTCCATCCGCGGGAAAGCTGCCTTTGCCAGGGCCAGGAGAGCCGTTCGGAAGGCCAGGGGCGATTCGTTGGCGCCCCGATGCCGATCGTGGAACAGCTGCCTGCAGTCCGAAGGCGGCCCATAGACGGCTGACAGCAGCTGCAGCGCCAGGTGCAGCGTGGCGCGCTTTTCCTTAGGCGCCGAGGTGAGGGTAGCCAGGGCGTCGTCGTCCAGCATCGCCGGCAGCGCGCATAGTGCCTCGGCGTCCGTCCAGTTCGCCATCTCTTGATGAGCGATGAACCGCCTTTTGAAGCCACCCCAATCTCCAGCCGCTCCCACGAACTCCTTGAGAGGCGGCAGTCGCTGTTGTAAGGCGACGTCCGTGGCTGCGGATCTCGCTCCCTCGTTCCCAGCCGACGTTACAGTGTGGGCGGGCTGTGAGCATGGCATCGCCGGTCGCTCCGTTGTTGACGCGCTGGCCGGCGTTGATGATGTCACGGCTCGTGCTTGGCCCTCAGCAGTCACCTGACGCAGGCCGGCCCCGCCCTCTGCTCGCACTGTAGTGATGGCGGGAAATTTAACCGCGAGCCGCGTCGGGGTGGCGGGAAATGCCGGCGTGCGTCGGCTGCTGCCGTCTTCCCGCGCAGCCCCTCCAGCTCCCAGCCGCGTGATCTCCTCCAACACGGCGGCCGCGGCGTAGAGCAGCTCCGCCAGGCGGGAGTGAGCCAGCCGAAGTCCCTCGGCCGACGCATCCCCCCCCTCCTGTCGTAGCGGCGCGGGTGTACTCGGCCCCGGCTGCTCCGATCCGACCTCGGCCATCTCTGGTGGTGATTCGGCCGCGGTGTCCTCCCTCTCCGACTCCCTGGTACGTGTCGTCCCTCGTGTGTCCATCTTTGGACGTTTTACTTCTGACACCAGATGTAGTAATTACTCAGGAGGCTTGACGACGGGATCGGAGGCACACTTATTTATTAACACAACTTGTATACAGTTAGCGAGTATACACAGGACCTAAGGGGTAACGTCCCCTTACTCGGCTAACAGGGAGACACAACATCTAAGCCCCGCTAACCTAAGCCCAAGTCCTCCACTAGGGAGCTAGGGGAGGCTACCTGTCCCAGCCCTGGTCAAGCTGGGATCCGACCCCCTGAGTTCCCAGACCTGCTCGTCAGTCTGGGCTCTCGGGGCCACGCCACCGGCTTGCCCTGGTCGGCCCTTATAAGGACAGCGAGCCAGGGGAGCTCCGGGGCCTATTCTAGCTGGTCTTCCGTCTTCGCTGGTTAAAGCTGATACCTCGACCTCGAGCCCTCCGGCTCACCCCCTCTTATAGTCCGCGGCCCCCCCGGGAGGGGCCCGTGGGGGATGCAGGTGCGGACGTCGGTGTGGCCACCTCCTATGTGTACGGCCCTAACCACGCCCCTTGTGTTTGTTTGCCATCCGCTCCCATACACAATTACACCTCTACACTAGTTCAGCACCACACCGGTTGTGTGTTAGAGAGTAAACCAGAGGTGTGGACTCGAGTCATGTGACTTGGACTCGAGTCAGACTCGAGTCATGAATTTGATGACTTGCGACTCGACTTGGACTTGCATAACAATGACTTTGTCCCACCTATGAGATGTGGACTCGAGTCATGTGACTTGGACTCGAGTCAGACTCGAGTCATGAATTTGATGACTTGCGACTCGACTTGGACTTGCATAACAATGACTTTGTCCCACCTCTGGAGTAAACCCACCGCTATTTAAGACCGAAACAGGAGGAGGATTTCTCCACATCTCCGTGGCTGTCGCCTGATGATGCGAGTTGTAAATCCTGGCGAAGCGTCGTACTCGAATTGTAAACGTTGTGGTGGATTTCCTCTCCAACACACAATTGGTGTGTGCTGCACTAGTGACGAATTGGCACGTTTTATTTACATGACAAACTCCTTACTAATTAGCTGTGTCGGGTGGTGGCGGGTTTAACGACACATTTATATATTCACGCGATCTAAGCCTACTGCGTGTTAAACGGAGCGAATGGTGGTCCAGCACTCACCGATCCACTCCGTTCGCTCGCTCACCAGCGGTCAATCGCCTCCCCATCACTCTTCCACCGCTACTAACAAAGATGCCGTCACCACGACAGTAACCACAGACGCGCCTGGTGACCCATCGGCTGACATTGGACCCATGGACTGAATGCATTCCCCGTGTCCGTCTCGCCGTGTCTCCGTGTGCCGCCACCTCTCAGGACAAGGACCTGACCCGCCTCGCCGACTTCCAGGAGCTGGAGCTCGTCCTGGGTGGGGGCGTGGGAGGCGAACTGGGGGAGCTGTCGGTGGTGGGCTCGCAAGACTCGCTCGCCGAGAAGCCGTGCTTCAACGCGCGGGCCTCCAAACTCACCTATTAGACATTAGCCTAGCCCTAGCCTAGCCCTAGCCTAGCCCAGCCCTAGCCTTAGCCTTAGCCCTAGCCTAGCCCTAGCGTAGGCCTAGCCCTAGCCCTAGCCTCGCCCTAGCCTAGCCCTAGCCTAGCCTAGCCCTAGCCTTAGCCTTAGCCCTAGCCTAGCCCTAGCATAGGCCTAGCCCTAGCCTAGCCCTAGCCTAGCCCTAGCCCTAGCCTAGCCCTAGCCTAGCCCTAGCCCTAGCCTAGCCCTAGCCTAGCCCTAGCCTAGCCTAGCCCTAGCCCTAGCCTAGCCCTAGCCCTAGCCTAGCCCTAGCCTAGCCCTAGCCTAGCCCTAGCCTAGCCCAGCCCTAGCCTAGCCTAGCCCTAGCCCTAGCCTTGCCCTAGCCCTAGCCTAGCCCTAGCATAGCCCTAGCCTAGCCCAGCCCTTGCCTAGCCTAGCCTTGCCCTAGCCCAGCCCTAGCCCTAGGCCTAGCCTAGCCCAGCCCTAGCCCAGCCCTAGCCCAGCCCTAGCCCAGCCCTAGCCCAGCCCTAGCCTAGCCCTAGCCTAGCCTTAGCCTAGCCTAGCCCTAACTAACCCTAGCCTAGCCCCAGCCTAGCCCTAGTGTAGGCCTAGCCCTAGCCTAGCCCTAGCTCAAACCTAGCCCAGCCCTAGCCCAGCCCTAGCGCAGCCCTAGCCTCGCCCTAGCCTAGCCCAGCCCTAGCGTAGGCCTAGCCCTAGCTTAGCCCTAGCCCTAACCTAGCCATAACCTAACCCTAGCCTAGCCCCAGCCTAGCCCTATCCTAGCCCTATCCTAGCCCTATCCTAGCCCTAACTTTATCCTTAACCTTCACTTTACCTCTCTCTGTAACTGTAACCTCAGCCTAAACCTCTAACAGGCACTGTTACCGCTACGCCGAAGTGTAACCCCACTGCTACCCTGAGGCCTGGCCTAAACCCCAAACCCTAACTAGCCCTAGCCTAAACCCATGAACCTAACTAGCTCAATCACCTCGCCCTAACAATCCCCGAATGCAAACCGAACTCAGATCTCCACCCATAGCACTCAAACATATCCATCGCTGCAACAACTAACCCTAACCCTGACTCCTAACATTAACTCTCACCCAAACCCACCCTCTAACCACAAGTTGTTACTTAACCTCAACCCAAACATTCACCCTTCATCTAACATTAACCCTCAACATCACCCCAACACCTGACATTAACTCTAATCTCATCATACCCCTAGCGCTAACAACTCACCCCCACCTCTAACCCCATCCCTAACCCCAGACTCAAACCCAAACGATAACCTCCATCAGACCCCCTAACTCTGACCCTAACCCTGGCTTAAACCAGTTGCACCGTAAACCCCACATCTAACCCCCGTCTCCAACCGTAACATTCACCATCGTACAAACCCTGACCCTCACCTGACGGCAAGCATTAGACGTTGCCTTTGGGCAGTTTTACAATTTTTTAACGACAATTGCAGTGATCAAGAGGTCAGTCTTTCTCTCTCTCCCTTTCCGAGGCTGAGATCTTTGATTTCAGTACCCGTTTCAGCTGCCTGTGAGTTACGAATCTCAGCCTGGCCTCTGGTGATGGCACAAGATAGAAATTGTTTGAATATTAAAATGAATGGCGGTTATTGTAATATATGCATATACATATAAATAAAATTGAGGCATTATAATTTATCGCCTTGGGGATCTTTCCAATATATTTGGTGTTTTTAAGTTTGCTGTGAAGAAAATGATGACGATGGTGAGGTCTTAAAGCCATGTATTCTCTTAGATATCCAGGAACCTGGAGCCGAGTCTCAAGACACTGAGACCCGGTCTCAAGACGCTGAGACCTGGTCTCCTGGAGCCGAGTTTCAAGATCCTGAGACCCGGTCTCCAGGAGCCGAGTCTCAAGACGCTGAGACCCGGTCTCCTGGAGCCGAGTCTCAAGACTCGGAGGCCCGGTCTCCTGGAGCCGAGTCTCAAGACCCCGAGACCCGGTCTCCTGGAGCCGAGTCTCAAGACGCTGAGACCCGGTCTCCTGGAGCCGAGTCTCAAGATCCTGAGACCCGGTCTCCTGGAGCCGAGTCTCAAGATGCTGAGACCCGGTTTCAAGACGCTGAGACCCGGTCTCCTGGAGCCGAGTCTCAAGATCCTGAGACCCGGTCTCCTGGAGCCGAGTCTCAAGACGCTGAGACCCGGTCTCAAGACGCTGAGACCCGGTCTCCTGGAGCCGAGTCTCAAGACGCTGAGACCCGGTCTCCTGGAGCCGAGTCTCAAGATCCTGAGACCCGGTCTCCTGGAGCCGAGTCTCAAGATGCTGAGACCCGGTTTCAAGACGCTGAGACCCGGTCTCCTGGAGCCGAGTCTCAAGATCCTGAGACCCGGTCTCCTGGAGCCGAGTCTCAAGACGCTGAGACCCGGTCTCAAGACGCTGAGACCCGGTCTCCTGGAGCCGAGTCTCAAGACGCCGAGACCCGGTCTCCTGGCGTGTCGATATGGAGTTTGGTAAATTGTTCTGAATGTCGGTGTGGGCAACTTTTTTAAAATTAATTTGGAGCAATAAAATTTAAGTACTGAAACGATAATGGTCACAGGCGCTCATCATTGGTTTATATTTAAGTCGCCCATAATGGCCTCTACCCCCCCCCCCCATGCCTGTGCTGAGCCAAGGCGTGAACGAGCAGTTTCAGGGCTGTGCCTTTATCCTCGCATATGAAGAGGTGGGCGGCGCTGTCAGAGATCCGAAGGTGATGGCGAGGAGTGACGTAGCGATGTGCCTGTGTTTGATCGGCACGCAAACCCCCACCGCTGTGACACGCGGTCGAGTGACACGCGGTCGAGTGACACGCGGTTGAGTGACACGCGGTCGAGTGACACGCGGTCGAATGACACGCGGTTGAGTGACACATGGTAGTATACTGCACTATACACTACTATCGACTATACCCTACACTATCATTTTAAATATTGTAGTGGCTTCACTCTGCCAACAGACAACCGGCGGTGAGTGCTGAACTAGTATACTACACTACACGACTATACACTACACTATACACTACACTATACACTACACTATAAACTACACTATACTATACACTACACTATACACTACACTATACTATACACTATTTAATACTATAAACTACACTATACACGACTATACACTACACTATACACTACACTACACTATACACTACACTATACTATACACTACACTATACACTACACTATACTATACACTACACTATAAACTACACACTACACTATACACTACACTATACACTACAATTGAACCTCATGGCGGTACCCCGGGGTACCATAGCACCTCGGCTCTCGCAAGATGTCCGTGATGCAGTCACTTTTAGTCTGTCGATGGTCGGCGATGCGGCGATCGACTCGTCTGGACGAGCTGTACTCACGATGCACCACTACGGTGCGTACGAGTGTAGAGGAGAGATACACGCGGTGCGCGCTGTTAGGCGCATGCAACTGATGTCGAACAGAGTTGTGCGTTGCACCACGAGGTTTGCGCCGAAAAACTGCCAGTAATGAAGGCGAGAAGCGGGTGCAGTCGAGGTCGAACAGATAGCTGCGCTGTGAGCGGCGGTGAGAGATGGGGGGTGGTGATGGATTAATGGGGCAACAGGCGTGGGGCTGGTGGCGAGAGTCAGGAGTTGTTACTCTTAGGTTTTTTTGGTAAAGTCACGTAGATTAAAAGATAATAAAAAATAAAATAAATGAAAATAAATCAATTAAATCACGACGTTTCGGAGGCAACACGAGTCTCCGTCTTCAGGTGGGACCATCACAGCTAATTTTACCTACTAGACTTTACCGAAAAAACCTAAGAGTATGAATCCTTGCAGTCACGAAAGCTTCAAATCGGGAGTTGTTGTTGTTGCCGGGGACGAAGAGTGAAGACGTCTCACCGCTGCCGCTGCAGCCGTCAACGGGACCTCGACCCTCACGCCGTCGCCGGGCGGGTGTTGGCTGAACCCCCGCCCGGGACAGACGGGCGAGCGGGTCTGAGGGAGCGTAGCTGAGGGCAGCGGTGGAGATGCGGAGTTGCTGTGTGCGGAGCTGCTGTGTGCGGAGCCGCTGAGTGCGAAGACGCTGTGTGCAGTCGCTGAGTGCAAAGACGCTGTGTGCGGAGTGGCTGAGTGCGAAGACGCTGTGTGTGGAGTGGCTGAGTGCGAAGACGCTGAGAGCAAGATAAGTGAGGTGCAGAGTAGATAAGAGCGGGGAGAAGTCGAGTGTCTTGTGACCCCACAGATACAACTGGCGCGTGAACAGGTGAAATCAAGTGAAAGCAGGTGACTTGTTACGACGTGTCGGTGTGAGTGATTTAACAAGATGATACACGGGCATTCAGGGTTTCGGCGCAATCGTCCTCGCTGCGTTTCGACATCGCGAAGTAGCACGGATGTCGGATTGATTGGTGCCCCAATCGTAGAGTGAAGTTACACCCCTGGAAACAATAGTGGCCCTGAAATAGAAAATCTAATTGCCTCGGCCATTTTGTATTATTTGGTGCCCCGGGGTTCCGCCATGAGGATCAATTGTAAATGATGTAGTGGCTTCACGCTCCCAACAACCAGCGGTGAGTGCTGAACTAGTACACTACACTATACACTACACTATACACTACACTATACACTACACTATACACTACACTATACACTACACTATACACTACACTATACACTACTATAATTGTAAATGATGTAGTGGCTTCACTCTCCCAACACAACCGGCGGTGATTGCTGAACTAGTATACTACACTATACATTACACTATTTAATACTATCGACTACACTATACACAATAATTGTAAATTCTGTCGTGGCTTCACGCTCCCAACACAACCAGCGGTGAGTGCTGAACTAGTATACTACACTATACACTACACTATTTAATACTATCGACTACACTATACACTACACTACTATACACTACACAATACACTACACTATACACTACACTACTACACTATACACTACACACAATACACTACACACTACACTATACACTACTATATACTACACTATACACTACAGTACACACTACACTACTATACACTGCACTATACACTACACTACTACACTATACACTACACTATACGCTGCACTATACACTGCACTATACACTGCTATAGACTACACTACACACTACACACGACACTACACTATACACCACTATTTTATTATTTTTGATTATTATTTTATCATTTCCCTTCTATGTGACTTTACCAAAAGAACCAAGAAGACTATACACTACACTATACACTACACTACTATACACTATACAATACACTACACTACTATACACTACACTATACACTACACTACTATACACTACATTACACACTACTACACAATATACTACACTACTACACAATACACTACACTATACACTACTACACTATACACTACACTATACACTACTACACTATACACTACACTATACACTACTACACTATACACTACTACACAATACACTACACTATACACTACACTATATACTACACTACTATACACTACACTATAGACTACTACACAATACACTACACTATACACTACACTATATACTACACTATACACTACTACACAATACACTACACTATACACTACACTATACACTACACTATACACTACACTATACACTACACTATACACTACACTATACACTACTACACTATACACTACTATACACTACACTATACACTACACTATACACTACTATACACTACACTATACACTACTATACACTACACTATACACTACTATACACTACACTATACACTACTATACACTACACACTGCACTCTACACTACACTATACACTACTACACACTACTACACAATACACTACACTATACACTACACTATACACTACTACACTACACTATACACTACACTATACACTACACTATACACTACACTATACACTACACTACTACACTATACACTACTATACACTACACTACTATACACTACACTATACACTACACTGTACACTACTATACACTATACTACTATACACTACTATACACTACACTATACACTATACTGTATAATTGTAAATGCTGAAGCTCCCTACACAAATCGGGCCACGTTAACCGAAACACAGTCGACGGTATCGATTTACAGTAATCGATGACGATTAAAATGAAGTTAACGATTCCCGTCGAATGAATGGGTGTCTGGATCGATAAAAAATACTTCCCCCCACCACTCTCCACCGTGCAATCTTTTTTATGAATTGTAAACGATAAATTATCCTCGTAAGTATCGAGGGGAAGTCCGTTTAAATCGAAGGGGGATCGATAAATGGCCGTTTAAGATCGAAACACTCGCAGCATCGTTTCAACTGGATCGGGCACAGATTTCGATTCCCCCGTTGCGTTCAAGAGGAATCGAAACTGAATTTTCAAAAATTGGCGTTCGATTCCTCCTATTATTGGCTTGGGGTCAATGGGAATCGTCCCGGGTCCCGGAATCGTTTCGCGAATCGGCTTACCGATTCCTTTCAAGGCAACGTGGTTCGTGTGTGAGGGGAGCGGTCTTTTCCGAAAGCGAATTTCACGATCGCGATTTTTTCTTCTCTCGTCCCTCAAGAAACTCCCGACGAGGAGACGCGGGGGGCTGCTGCTGCAATGGCTCATTTCGTGGCGCCGTTGATCCAGGACAACCACAATGGATGGGGTCCCTGCGCGATTCCTGAGCAGTTTAAGGACATGCCCTACCAACCCTTCAGCAAGGCCGACCGCCTCGGCAAGGTGAGGAGAATAATAATTATACAACAACAGCAACAGACGCGTTAAAGAAGTCTATTTTTCTTGTGTTCTGCTAATTGTTCGGTGTTTCTTTGTTGTTTTTGTGGGTTCGTCTCAACGCGTTTGGGCGGGGGGGGGGGGGGTTAGGTTTGCGCAGGCTTCTCGTACAATGACCAGGCCTCAAAACGAAAGTTTAATTTTTTTAATTTAAATAAATAATCGCCCGCAAGTTTAAATTTTAACTAACGAACAATTAGTTGTTTAATATTACGTGCCGGGGTTTGTGGGGGCGGTGAGCGGTTGCTTGGAAGCGTTTAAAACTTTGTTCGATACATCGCTGGAGATAATTGCGTAAGCCTATCTCAGCAGGCCGCAGGCTGACATGCGCTCACAAGTCACGGCTTATTATGCCACATTCCGCTGTAAACAAGACTTCAATCGTCTTAAAGTTCACGATTCGTTGAACTGCGCGTGTCTCGTTGCACGCACTCGTTTGAATCGCTTACTCCGTGTCCCTCACGTGGCCAGAATTCACCTCCTGTGAGATGCACCCACGTCTTGGACTCGAACCTTGATCGCAGCATCTCAGCTGTGATGGTTCAGCGTCTCCAACTTGGCGATTATGAATCCCTTGAGAGAGAGACACCCACACCCAGGGGTTGAACCCTCAACCCAGCATCTCAGCAGTGATGGTTCAGTGTCTCTAACATGGCCATTATGAATCCCTTGAGGGAGAGAGAGACGCCTACACCCAGGGGTTGAACCCTCAACCCAGGAACTCAACAGCGATGGTTCAGTGTCTACAACTTGGCCATGAAGAATCCCTTGAGAGAGGGAGAGAGAGACGCTCACACCCAGGGGTTGAACCCTCAACCCAGGAACTCAACAGCGATGGTTCAGTGTCTCCAACTTGGCCATTAAAAATCCCTTGAGAGAGAGGGAGACGCCCACACCCAGGGGTTGAACCCTCAACCCAGGGTCTCAGCTGTGATGGTTCAGTGTCTCCAACTTGGCGATTAAGAATCCCATGAGAGAGAGAGACGCCCACACGCAGGGGTTGAACCCTCAATCCAGCATCTCAGCGGTGATAGGTCAGTGTCTCCAACTTGGCCATTATGAATCCCTTGAGAGAGGGAGAGAGACTCCCACACCCAGGGGTTGAACCCTCAACTCAGCATCTCAGCGGTGATGGTTCAGTGTCTCTAACTTGGCCATTATTAATCTCTTGAGGGAGGGAGAGAGACACCCACACCCAGGGGTTGAACCCTCAACCCAGCATCTCAGCAGTGAAAGTTGAGCGTCTCCAACTTGGCCATTAAGAATCCCTTGAGGGAGAGAGACACCCACACCCAGGGTTTGAACCCTCAACCCAGCATCTCAGCAGTGATAGTTGAGTGTCTCCAACATGGCCATTATTAATCTCTTGAGGGAGAGAGAGACGCCCACACCCAGGGGTTGAACCCTCAACACAGGGACTCAGCAGCGATGATTCAGTGTCTCCAACATGGCCATTATGAATCCCTTGAGAGAGGGAGACGCCCACACCCAGGGGTTGAACCCTCAACACAGGAACTCAGCAGTGATAGTTGAGTGTCTCCAACTTGGCCATTATGAACCCCAGAGAGAGAGAGAGAGACGCCCTGCTCCATTGTTTAAACCCTCAACCCCTGAGCTTAGCGGTAATGGCTCAGCACCTCTGACCCTGGCTACTATGAACGCCCTCATCTTGATTGTCATTTTGTTGCAGGTTGCCGATTGGACCGGATCCACGTACCAGGACAAGCGCTACACAAGTGCGTGCGATTAACTCGGTCGAAATATCACATTTACTCACAAATTGTGGTGGGGGGGGGTTAAATTAATAAAAAACATTCACAATAGTTTTTTTTTCTTTTAACCGATTAAATTAGTGCTTTGTAAAAAAAACATTAACTCACGAACTTACTCGCCACACTGCAGGTCACAACACTTGTCGTTTCTGCGTCATTTACCACACTGCAAGGCTCACTCAACCACTCGCACAAAGACTTTCAATCACATTAACTCACGAACTTACTCGCTACACTGTAGGTCACAAACACTTATTGTTCCTGCTTAATTTACTCACACTATTCCACACGTGTGACTTTGCTCAATTCAAGAAAAGTGTCAACACTCAACGATTACAACTTTAAGAGTGCTGTTTGTTGCTGGTCGTTTTCTGTCTGAGGCTCAGCAATTTTATTTAAAAATATATATATACAGTAGACTCCATTATCCGCATGGGATTTATCTGATTTGGGGATTAATTGCACACCTGAGATTTTGACATTAACAACTCATGGATTTTCACTACAGCCCAAATGAATAATCTTAAAGCAGTTACACATCGCTATTCTTGGAAATGTTTATTACAAGTTGCGTGCTTAAACGGAAGAAATATGTTTCTCCAGTTAACCCGAATTCTACGTGATCGCTTCTACAGTACAGTAGTTGCCATATCTTTACGACAGTGGGGCGTAGTTTGATTGATGTTGATTGGCGTGGCTCTGAAAGTATTATCACTGAGCACACACATCGATCGGTCGGTCATATTCGTTCTCAATCGAAACTTTACCAATGTTCGTGGATTTTGGCACAGAGATCCAGCGGAAAATGTTCATGAATTTGGATTATCCGCGATTTGGAATTATCCGCGGCCGTCTTCACCGTCATTAGCGCGGATAATCGGGAGTGCTGTTGTACTTAATTACTTATCACAGTTTTTTGCGTGGATGGTCGTAATTCATGTGTGCAAGATTACTGCTGACTGCTGTGTGTGTATGACTTGTAATATGTCGGTGTGTGTATGTGGTAGTACATCTGTGTGTGTATGACTTGTAATATGTCAGTGTGTGTTTGTGGTAGTACATCTGTGTGTGTATGACTTGTAATATGTCGGTGTGTGTATGTGGTAGTACATCTGTGTGTATGACTTGTAATATGTCGGTGTGTGTATGTGGTAGTACATCTGTGTGTGTATGACTTGTAATATGTCAGTGTGTGTATGTGGTAGTACATCTGTGTGTATGACTTGTAATATGTCGGTGTGTGTATGTGGTAGTACATCTGTGTGTATGACTTGTAATATGTCGGTGTGTATGTGGTAGTACATCTGTGTGTGTGTCTGCGTGTGTGCGCGTGTGAGTAGACAAGTATTCGTCCCAGTTTGGCGGGGGTAGTCAGTACGCGTACTTCCACGAGGAGGATGAGGGCAGCTTCCAGCTGGTGGACACCACCCGCGTGCAGAAATCCATCTTCCAGAAGAACCGCATGAAGTTCACTCAGGTCTTGTGCAGACACACGCGCACCTGTTGCCATGATTACTGTTGCTACGTTGTTTTTATAGCGTTATTTTGGTGATTTCGAAAATATCTGGGTAATCTAAATTGTATTATGGTTTTTTATTTTAATTTAATATTTTCACCTACGTGACTTTACCGAAAGAACCAAAGAATATGGATCCTTGCAGTCACGAAAACTTCAAATCTAGAATTAATCTAAATTATATTACGGTTGTTATTGTTTGACTTGCATCACACTGGGATTTTTGCACACAGCGTTGTAATACAGCGGGTTTTTTTTTGGAAGATTTGCTGGTTTTTCCCAGGATGTTTCTGTCGTGCGTCGTCACTTTAAGATGTTCTCTGTTCACATTTTGTTTGTTGCGGTTGCACCCGACTCAAGATCCGCATGGCTCACAGGGCAACACCTAATAAATGAAACTTGAAACGTAAACACACAAGTGTGTGTACACACACATCTATGCATTGCTGTCAACCCATACGGTTTAGCCGTATTCTTGTACAGGGAAATTGAGTTTTCAGGTCCGCACGGCGTGCAGCCGTTTGTCATATGACTTTGTAGGATGAACGTTGAGATTTATAAGAGGCACGGGGTGACCAGTAAGGTCTGAATTGATCCGTAATAAGGTAGGGCACTGATAAAGGGTTGACAGGTTTGTCTACCTACATAGATTTATATCCATAGCATTTTTTTGGGGGGGTTAGATTGCGTAAATATAAATGTGTCGTTAAACCCGCCACAACCCAACACAGTCAATTAGTAAGGTTTGTCACGTAAACCGAAACTTGCGAATTCGTTACTAGCTCAGCACACCAGTGTGTTCCAGAGTAAACACACTACAACATTTACGAAAGCCTACGTTTTAAACTGATACGTGCGTGTACGTATACGCATCCACACGTGTTTGCATACACACGCATACCCTTCCCCTTAACACCTCTAGCCCTGTGACCAACACAACTACTTTTTACTCTGCGATTACCTTCAATACAACCCCTACCACTAGCCCTGACGCTAGCCCGTCAACAAATACCACTACCTCTAGCCCCAACATGAACCTTGCACCACTAACACTATCCCTGCCTCGAACGCCTCCCCCTGGCGCTACGCCTAACACTACCGCCACCGTAACACGCTGTTGTGTGTGCGTGTCTCTCTCTCTCTGCAGCAACGTAACATGCGCCGTGAGAAGGAGCGCAGGCTGCAGATGCAGGCGCTGAACATGCAGACCCTGTCAAAGAGCGCCAAGCAGAAGGAGAGGTCCGCCCTTGTTACGATTCGTCGTTGCCCGGTGGCCATTCTGTTGCACGTGACGCAGCTTGTCGCCCTTCACGGAACTCGTCGTTGACTGTGGGACGTGTCCGTGTGTGTGTGGCGTGTGTGTGTGCGTGGCGTGTGTGTGTGCGTGGCGTGTGTGTGTGCGTGGCGTGTGTGTGTGCGGAGCGTGTGTGTGCGTGGCGTGTGTGTGTGTGCGTGGCGTGTGTGTGCGTGGCGTGTGTGCGTGGCGTGCGTGGCGTGTGTGTGCGTGTGTGTGTGCGTGGCGTGTGTGTGTGCGTGGCGTGTGTGTGTGCGTGGCGTGTGTGTGTGCGTGGCGTGTGTGTGCGTGGCGTGTGTGTGTGTGCGTGGCGTGTGTGTGCGTGGCGTGTGTGCGTGGCGTGCGTGGCGTGTGTGTGCGTGGCGTGTGTGTGCGTGGCGTGTGTGTGTGCGTGGCGTGTGTGTGTGCGTGGCGTGTGTGTGTGCGTGGCGTGTGTGTGTGTGCCCGGCGTGTGTGCGTGTATGTGTGTGTGCGTGGCGTGTGTGTGCGTGGCGTGTGTGCGTGGCGTGTGGGTGGCGTGCGTATGCATGGCGTGTATGTGTGTGCGTGGCGTGTGTGTGTGGTGTGTATGTGTGTGCGTGTGTGCGGTTGTTAGAGACCGGCAAAGGATTCAGAAACTGCAGAAGCAGTTTGGAGGGAGACAAAGATGGGATCAGAAGGGGCAGGTGAGACCATCAACGTGGTTGTCGTTGTTGTTGTTTGTGTGGTGCTGTGGGGAGCGGTGGGTGTAGCGGTTAGCGCGCTGCGCTACGAACCCGGCGACCCGGGCTCGATTCCCGCTAACGGCCAACACCGGTGACGATTATCTGAACCGGTCCTGGGCCTCTCCTAGGTCGACTCGGCCTCAAATGAGTGCCTGGTGCGGTGTGTAAACATCGCCGCTTGGGAGACAAAGGCGGTCGGGCGTGGTGCTGGCCACCCACCCCCTCGTGTGCCGTTCTGGCCTTCGTAGGTGCTCGCTAACAGCACTTGCCCCTACAGTCTGTTAAGGCTACACGGGGGATCTTTGTCTTTGTGTGGTGCTGGCCCACCTACCCACCCCCCCTGCGTGCAGTGCCGGCCTTGATAGGTGCTACTCGCTAACAGCACTTTGCCTCAGCAGTCTGTTAAAAGGCTGTACGGGGAGTACGTCTTTGTGGTGTATCTCAGTGAGTGTGCTCTGTGTGTGTATCTGAATGTGTTTATCTGTGTGTGTGTCTTTGTATCTCTGTTTTCTATATCCCTGTGTTTCTCGCTGTATATTCTGCATCTCTGGTACATGTGTATGTGTATCTCTATGTAGATCTGTCCTCTGTACATCCCTGTGTGTGTCTCTACATCCTGATGTGTTTATCTCTGTCAGTATCCGTGTGTGTGCTTGTCGTGCCTTATCTCGGCGTGTGTTTCTGTACATGTCTCTGGCTCTGCTCATGCGTTTATCTGCCTGCATCCCCCCGTCCGCGTCTCTGCGCGTGAGCAGCAGAAGCCCCGCGACTCCTCCGTGGAGGTCCGCAGCGACTGGGACGTCAAGGAGGAGATGGATTTCCCGCGCCTCATGAAGATGAGATACGTGGACGTGGCTGAGCCCGTTGACATGTGAGGCTCTCCTACTCCACAGCGTCGGCAGAATCGGCATCATCGTCGTCGGTAGCAGCAGCGGTATCGGTAGAAACGGTTGTAGCAACGGCGGTATCGTCATCATCAACACTATCATCAGCAGTAGTATCAACAGAAACAACACTAATATAGGTTTTTTTGGGTTACATCGCGGGAATATAAATGTGGTGCTGGCAACCCACTCGTGCGGCCTGCTGGCCTTCATAGGTGCTCGCTAACAGCACTTTCCCCAACAGTCTTTAAAGGCTATACGGGGGCTCTTTGTCTTTGTAGCGATTGGTCCGCTGCGCTATGAACCCGGCGATCCGAGTTCGATTCCCACTCACGGCCGATGCCAGTGACGATGATCTGAATCGGTCCTGGGCCTCCCCAAGTTTTACTCGGCCTCAAATGAGTGCTTCTAGATGTGAAGTTTTCGTGACTGCAGGGATCCATACTCTTTAGTTCTTTCGGTAAAGTCACGTAGGTAGGAAATAAAATAACAATAACTCAATCGCGACGTTTCGGAGGGAACGCAAGCTTCCGTCATCAGGTGGAACAACCACAGCATTTTTTTTTTCAATGTGATTAATTTGATAATATCCTAAATACCTCGGGGCTACAACAGTCTTAAACCCCCGCCCCCGACACCACACGCCGCCCCCCCCCCCCTGCATCCCTTCTCCCTGGCTCTTACCCTATATAATCGCTTCTCACATACAGCTCTCTCTGCCCACTACAGTAAAAACTATTTTGCTGGGGTCGTTCCACCTGATGACGGAAGCTTGTGTTGCCTCCGAAACGTCGTGATTTAGTTATTTTAGTTTCACCTACGTGACTTTACCGAAAGAACAAAATGAGTCCTTGGTGCGGCGTGTAAACACATCCCCGCTTGGGGAGACAAAGGCGGCCGGGCGTGGTCCTTGTAACCCACTCCCTCGTGCACCATGCCGGCCTTCATATGTGCTCGCGAACAGCACTTGCCCCAACAGTCTATTGGGGGGGGGGGGGAGGTCTTTATCTGTATGATTGTAATTGTGGCCTGTGTGTATGTGTCTGCGTGTGTCTGTGTAGAGAGTGTCTGGGGGAGCTGGAGCACTATGACAAGGCGTTTGACCGCATCACGACGCGCTCCGAGAAGCCGCTGAAAAGCATCAAGAGAATCTTCCACACGGTCACCACCACCGATGATCCCGTCATCCGCAAGGTCTCCTCCTCAGTGCAACAACAACAACCACCGCCATTCGCCACTAAGTGGCGGCGGCGACGTCACCACGGCGCGCTTGTGCCAGGCTAGGTGCACTTTGAGGACACGCCAAGTGTCGAAGGCGGGCTAGCAGGTCACACGACACCCAAGTGGGTCGACTGACTGAGATGAATGGCCGATGCACCACCTGTGCCCCCTACTCTGCCAACTTGCTGTGCTTTAGCCACCCGATGCTCCGCTCGTTGTTGTGAGCGTCGCTCCTTCTGCCCTCGTTGCTAGAAGGCAACTTCCTCCATCTGCCCAGTAGGATATTTCATTAGCCTCCTTCATAAAGGCTGATCCTGACACCGCTGATCTTTCTGTATCACATCAGCCGATCTTTTCTCTTGCGTGTGCCACGCCCCATTTAGCCCCCTCCATCCGGCGAAACAAGCTTCTTGGGCACGTAGTGGTTGGGCATGCGGGCTACATAACCCAGCCAATGCAGCCTTGTTTGTCAGATGAGCTCACCAGATCTCACACACGCACATGTGAAAACTTAATTTCTTTAGAACTGCTTCTTGTGTTCAGTTTGCTGTCCTTCCAAAGCACCTCCGATTAGCACCGTTGGCTGCGGACGGCGCGAAAGAAGTTCAACCTTCACTGCCGTTTCCTCGTCTGCGGAAACTTTGCAGCGTAGGAATATGAAAGTGTCAGGACACGCCGTGTCGTTCCGTTAAGTGCCTGTATAACATACCACTTATCGTTTAAACAACCCTAATGTGTGTGTACATCTTTGTGTGTGTGTCCGCGACTCCCCAGCTGGCTAAGAGCGAGGGGAACGTGTTTGCGACGGACGCGATCCTGGCGACGCTCATGTGCTGCACGCGCTCCGTCTACTCGTGGGACATCCTGGTGCAGCGCGTCGGCTCCAAGCTCTTCTTCGACAAGAGGGACAACTCAGATTTCGGTTTCTACCCCCCTCCCCCCCCCCCCCACGCATTCTCCTACACACCGGAGTTCTTGGTTGCAAGTGGCGGTGACGTCACTACGGTGGCCCCGTGGTGTCCTTCCCCTGGTGGCCTTTTAGTGCGGCCCCCTGACGTGCCCCCCCCTCCCCACCCCCGACAATACACAAATGTTAAAACGCCCTCCCCATCATCATCATCGTCGTCGTGCTGTCAAACGGCCATGGTTTCAAATTGCCCTCGCAGCGATGATGTCTTATCGACGAATGTGGCCCCCCCCCCCGACCGAAAAATTGGTGAAGAACGCTGGTGTACACGACGACAACGGTTCCCCCGTGTAGCCTTGGCAGGGACTGTTGGGGCAAGTGCTATTAGCGAGCACCGATGAAGACCTGCGCGGCACACGGGAGGGTGGTCACTCTCATTTAATTGCATCAAAAGAGTAACCTGCGGTGCCGCACCTATCACCCATCAGGGGAAAGAATGGTGATCCAATCTCGAAACCCCCCCAGGGACATATCTGCAGGTTTGCAGAGCATTTCTGTGAGGTCTTGGGGGAGGGGAAATCCCTCGGTTCAGGACACATCATGGGCAAGGTGGGGGTTGACCCCTGCTGGGGCTGCAGTGCCTCAAATATTGGAAGAAGTATCCCACCCCCAACGAATGGCGGGCTGAGGGGCCCTCCGTTGAGCGAGTACGACGGGCACGATCCACAGTGTTGAGACCACTTTGACGTGGCCTCAAAAGTGCCCCCGGCATGGCACAAGCGCCATGGTGACGTCACCGCCACTTAACGGCGGTCGTCGTCGTCGTCGTCGTCGGCGAAACGTCGTACTCTGATTGTGAATCTTGTGGCTTGGCTCTCCAACACACCGGTTAGTGCTGTACGAGTAACGAATTGACGCATTTGTATTTACGAGATCTAACCCAAAAAACCTCTTGTGGATGATATTGATCGTGAAAGCGTCCCGCCGCCACTACTTCTGCGTGTTAAACTCGTGTCGTGTGCGCGTCCGTCAGACCTGCTGACGGTGAGCGAGACGGCGAACGAGCCCCCGCAGGAGGAGGGGAACGCCATCAACTCCCCCCGGAACCTCGCCCTCGAGGCCACCTTCATCAACCACAACTTCTCCCAGCAGTGCCTCAAGATGGTGTGCCACGCACGGGCACGCGCAGGGACACGGCGGGGGGCTGGGGGCACACGGGGACACGTGGGGGGGCGAGATTAGAGACATAGGAACACACGGGAGGGAGATGGGAGACACACGGGCACACACAAGGACACATGAGGACACATGGGGGAGATGGAAGACACTCACACACAGGCTTACGCGGGGGCACACGGAGGGGAGATGGGAGACACACGGGGAGGAGATGGGAGACACGGAGACACACGGGGGGAGATGGGAGACACGGAGACACACGGGGGGTGATGGGAGACACGGAGACACACAGGGAGGAGATGGGAGACACACGGGGAGGAGATGGGAGACACGGAGACACACGGGGGGAGATGGGAGACACGGAGACACACGGGGGGAGATGGGAGACACGGAGACACACGGGGGGTGATGGGAGACACGGAGACACACGGGGAGGAGATGGGAGACACACGGGGAGGAGATGGGAGACACGGAGACACACGGGGAGGAGATGGGAGACACGGAGACACACGGGGGGAGATGGGAGGCACGGAGACACACGGGAGGAGATGGGAGACATGGAGACACACGGGGGGGAGATGGGAGACACGGGGGGGAAATGGGAGACACGGGGACACACGGGGTGGAGATGGGAGACACGGAGACACACGGGGTGGAGATGGGAGACACACGGGGGGGAGATGGGAGACACGGAGACACACGGGGGGAAGATGGGAGACACGGGAGGGAGATGGGAGACACGGAGACACACGGGAGGAGATGGGAGACACGGAGACACACGGGGTGGAGATGGGAGACACACGGGGAGGAGATGGGAGACACGGAGACACACGGGGAGGAGATGGGAGACACGGAGACACACGGGGTGGAGATGGGAGACACACGGGGAGGAGATGGGAGACACGGAGACACACGGGGGGGAGATGGGAGACACGGAGACACACGGGGGGAGATGGGAGACACGGAGACACACGGGGGGGAGATGGGAGACACGGAGACACACGGGAGGAGATGGGAGACACGGAGACACACGGAGGGAGATGGGAGACATGGAGACACACGGGAGGAGATGGGAGACACGGGGACACACGGGAGGAGATGGGAGACACGGAGACACACGGGGGGAGATGGGAGACACGGGGACACACGGGGGGGAGATGGGAGACACGGAGACACACGGGGGGAGATGGGAGACACGGAGACACACGGAGGGAGATGGGAGACATGGAGACACACGGGAGGAGATGGGAGACACGGGGACACACGGGAGGAGATGGGAGACACGGAGACACACGGGGGGAGATGGGAGACACGGAGACACACGGGGGGGAGATGGGAGACACGGAGACACACGGGAGGAGATGGGAGACACGGAGACACACGGAGGGAGATGGGAGACACGGAGACACACGGGAGGAGATGGGAGACACGGGGACACACGGGAGGAGATGGGAGACACGGAGACACACGGGGGGAGATGGGAGACACGGGGACACACGGGAGGAGATGGGAGACACGGAGACACACGGGAGGAGATGGGAGACACGGAGACACACGGGGGGAGATGGGAGACACGGAGACACACGGGGGGGAGATGGGAGACACACGGGAGGGAGATGGGAGACACGGAGACACACGGGGGGAGATGGGAGACACGGAGACACACGGGAGGGAGATGGGAGACACACGGGGGGAGATGGGAGACACACGGGCACACACAAGGACACATGAGGACACATGGGGGAGATGGAAGACACTCACACACAGGCTTACGCGGGGGCACACGGAGGGGAGATGGGAGACACACGGGGAGGAGATGGGAGACACGGAGACACACGAGGAGGAGACACGGAGACACACGGGGGGTGATGGGAGACACGGAGACACACGGGGAGGAGATGGGAGACACACGGGGAGGAGATGGGAGACACGGAGACACACGGGGAGGAGATGGGAGACACGGAGACACACGGGGGGAGATGGGAGGCACGGAGACACACGGGGAGGAGATGGGAGACACGGAGACACACGGGAGGAGATGGGAGACATGGAGACACACGGGGGGGAGATGGGAGACACGGGGGGGAAATGGGAGACACGGGGACACACGGGGTGGAGATGGGAGACACGGAGACACACGGGGTGGAGATGGGAGACACACGGGGGGGAGATGGGAGACACGGAGACACACGGGAGGAGATGGGAGACACGGAGACACACGGGGTGGAGATGGGAGACACACGGGGAGGAGATGGGAGACACGGAGACACACGGGGTGGAGATGGGAGACACACGGGGAGGAGATGGGAGACACGGAGACACACGGGGGGAGATGGGAGACACGGAGACACACGGAGGGAGATGGGAGACACGGAGACACACGGGGGGAGATGGGAGACAGGGAGACACACGGATGGAGATGGGAGACACGGGGACACACGGGAGGAGATGGGAGACACGGAGACACACGGGAGGAGATGGGAGACACGGAGACACACGGGGGGAGATGGGAGACACGGAGACACACGGGAGGGAGATGGGAGACACGGGGGGAGATGGGAGACACACGGGAGGGAGATGGGAGACACGGAGACACACGGGGAGGAGATGGGAGACACGGAGACACACGGGGGGAGATGGGAGACACGGAGACACACGGGGGGAGATGGGAGACACACGGGGGGGAGATGGGAGACACACGGGGGGGAGATGGGAGACACGGAGACACACGGGAGGGAGATGGGAGACACATGGGGGGGAGATGGGAGACACACGGGAGGGAGATGGGAGACACGGAGACACACGGGGAGGAGATGGGAGACACGAAGACACACGGGGGGAGATGGGAGACACGGAGACACACGGGAGGGAGATGGGAGACACGGAGACACACGAGGGGGAGATGGGAGACACGGAGACACACGGGGAGGAGATGGGAGACACGGAGACACACGAGGGGGAGATGGGAGACACGGAGACGAACGGGGGGAGATGGGAGACACAGAGACACACGGGGGGGAGATGGGAGACACACGGGGGGAAGATGGGAGACACGGGGAGGAGATGGGAGACACGGAGACACACGGGGGGGAGATGGGAGACACGGAGACACACGGGGGGAGATGGGAGACACGGAGACACACGGGGAGGAGATGGGAGACACGGAGACACACGAGGGGGAGATGGGAGACACGGAGACGAACGGGGGGAGATGGGAGACACAGAGACACACGGGGGGGAGATGGGAGACACACGGGGGGAAGATGGGAGACACGGGGAGGAGATGGGAGACACGGAGACACACGGGGGGGAGATGGGAGACACACGGGGGGGAGATGGGAGACACGGGGGGGAGATGGGAGACACACGGGGGGGAGATGGGAGACACGGAGACACACGGGGGGGAGATGGGAGACACACGGGGAGGAGATGGGAGACACAGGGACGCACGGGGGGGAGATGGGAGACACACGGGGGGGAGATGGGAGACACAGGGACGCACGGGGGGAGATGGGAGACACACGGGGGGGAGATGGGAGACACAGGGACGCACGGGGGGGAGATGGGAGACACACGGGGGGGAGATGGGAGGCACGGGGACATGGGCACGCGCGGGACACATGGGGGCGGGGGTCATGGGGATAACCAGCGGGGTGGGGGTACAGTGGACAGATGGGAGACGCGGGGAGGAGATGTGACAGTGGGGTATGAACGGATCGCCACCGACACTCAAACTTTGCCCATCGCGGGTTTTCCTTATCCCGGCTTTGACCGCTCACGCCACACGTGCTGAGGTACAGTTCTTACCCCATTGCGCCCCTGTAACGCGACCATCCGCGGGCTGGCCGCTGGTTTGCTGTGGGCATTAAAAACACATTGTCCTGCGGAGGGAGCTGGTAGGGACGTTGGGTTGCTCGGTCAATGGCCAGGGTCAACGGCGGCGTGGTGTATTCCGCAAATATGGCCGACTGTGAGGGCGGCACAAGCCGGCGTGAGTAGGTGAAACGTTGAGTTTTATAAGGGCACCACGGGGTGACCAGCCCCTCCCCACCCAGCCCCACCCCCCACCCAGCCCCACCCTCCCCAGCCCCACCCTCCCCACCCAGCCCCTCCCTCCCACCCAGCCCCTCCCCACCCTCCCCACCCAGCCCCACCCCTCCCACCCCCCACGCAGCCCCACCCTCCCCACCCAGCCCCTCCCCACCCAGCCCCCACCCAGCCCCTCCCCACCCAGCCCCACGGTGGACACGCCGCCTCCCGTAGCTCCGTATCGCCGAGTGGGACGGGGCTCTTTGTGGTCCTCGGTGAAGGAAGTCCTCGCGATGGCCGCGCGTCGTGCAGCAGCGGCGTGTAGCCGCCTGCCGGCAGAAGTTTGTCCCGAATTGGAAGACCCCCCCCCCCCGCATGCATGTGTGTGTGTTTGAACTTCTTTTGCACCGTACATACCCAACCGTGCTAAGCGGAGGTGCTGCAGCCAATGCCAACACAGACCCTCCGAGATCAGAGGAAGTTCGGCACGCCATCACGCCATCACGCCATCACGCCATCACGCCATCACGCCATCACGCCATCACGACAGAAGACACAAGTCCAGAACCGTGAACCAAAACCAGTTTATATCCCATTTGCCTTTGCGGCTATTTTCAAGAATGTAACCCCCCCCCCCACGATGGCCAGTGTGTTCGTGTATGTAAGCACGTGTGTGTGTGCACGTGTGTGTGTGTGTGTTCGTGTATGTAAGCACGTGTGTGTGTACGTGTGTGTGTGTACGTGTGTGTGTACGTGTGTGTGTGTGTACGTGTGTGTACGTGTGTGTGTACGTGCTTGTGGGGAGCGGTGTGGCAGTGGTTAGCGCGCTGCGCTATGAACCTAGCGACCCGGGTTCGATTCCCGCTCACGGCCAACACCAGTGACGATTATCTGAACCGGTCCTGGGCCTCCTCTAGGTCGACTCGGCCTGAAATGTGTACCTGGTGCGGTGTGTAAACATCGCCACTGGGGAGACAAAGGCGGTCGGGCGTGGTGCTGGCCACCCACCCCCTCGTGTACCGTTCCGGCCTTCATAGGTGCTCGCTAACAGCACTTGCCCCTACAAGTCTGTTAAGGCTACACGGGGGATCTTTATCTTTGTGCTGTGTTCAGGGTGCAGAGAAGTACAAGTTCCCCAAGCCCAACCCCTTCACGGAGGATGACCTCCAGGGAGCGGAAGTGGCGTCTGTGGGCTACAGGTGAGATCCTACCCCGACTTGTTTGTGCGCACGTGCACGCGTTTTACGTTTAACCACAAACTTAGATCTCAAACAGAATTCTGAAGCGCCGTGTAGGCAGGGTGGACCCGAAAGAAATCCGCGGATCCCAAACATAACTCTGTAGCGCCGTGTATCAGGGCTGGACCCGAAAGAAATCCGCGGATCTCCTTCCGAAATACGTGGAACCATTTAGATTATCTGTGGCAGATATACAGTGAGATTATGATCGGTGTTTATAAAAGAAAAGTGCAGTTAGTGAGCACCTATTAAGGCTGAGGGGAGGTGTGGTATGGCTAGCACCATGGCAGGCCTCCTTTGTCTCCCCAGTGCTGCTATTTACACACTGCAACAGTTGTTTAAGGCCGAGTGGACCTAGAGGAGGCCCAGGACGGTTCAGATATCGCTCCACTACTGGGTCGGATGTTTGTAAGCAATGCGCTAGCCACTGCTACAGCACTTGTTACACACAAAGATCCCCGTGTAGCCTTTAAGACTTGTTGGGGCAAGTGCTGTTAGCGAGCACCTATGAAGGCCGACACGGCACACGAGGGGTTTTGATGGCCAGCACCACGCCCAGCCACCTTTGTCTCTCTAGTTGGCGATCTTTACACACCGCACCAGGTACTCATTTGAGGCTGAGTCGACCTAGGGGGAAGCCCAGGACCGGTTCAGATAATCGTCACCGGTGTTGGCCGTGAGCGAGAATTGAACCCGGGCTGCTGGGTTCGTAGCGCAGCGCGCTACCCGCTACACTACCGCCCCCCACTGTTAACCAACACACACACACGCACACACACACACCTACATACACACACACCTACACACACACACACACCTACACACACACCTACACACACACACCTACGCACTCACAACAACGGCCGCCATTTGACACTTCGGCGGCAGGGATATCACCAGAGCGCTTGTGCCAGGCTACTTGCACTTTGGGAAGTGTGTTGTTCAGGCTCGCTGTGTGCAGGAGGTCACGGGGCAGACCCGTATGACCGACCTGAGATGACCGGCAGATGGCACCGTCTGTGCTCCCCACTCTGCCGCTCCGCTTCGTTCCAGATGCGTGGCGCTCCGCTCGTTGTTGCGAGCGTCACCCCCCCCCCCGCCCTTAGTTTTTGCCGTAGGGGCGACTGCCCCTAACTCCGCCAGGCAGCGTCCGTCGCGAGCCTCCCGATTCTCACGCGGCCACGTGGCCCTCTCCCTCCGTCCTCCCGCAGGTACCGCAAGTGGAAGCTGGGAGAGGACATCGAACTGATCGTTCGCTGCGAGCACGACGCCGTGCTGACCGGGGCCAACGGAGAGGTCTCCTTCATCAACATCAAGACCCTCAACGAGTGGGACTCGCGGGTGAGACGCGTGGCAGAGGTCGCAAACGGGTTTTGATTCCTTACCCGTACCCGGCCGCACCAGGGTCGCAAACGGGTACCCGTACCCTACCCGATACCCGAAAACCCGTACCCGGCCGGGTATCGGGTAGGGTACGGGTACCCGATTGCGACCTCTGGGATGAAGCCATGTTGCAGGCGCGGGTGGGTTGATTCTAGGAACTTGAATTGTGAGAAGAGACAAGACGTTGGGAAATGAGTGACAAACGGTGACTCACCAGTGACTCACGGCCTACCCGTACCCGGCCGCACCAGGGTCGCAAACGGGTACCCGTACCCGGCCGGGTACGGGTAGCCGGGTATCGGGTAGGGTATGGGTATCGGGTACCCGATTGCGACCTCTGACACGTGGACACGCGCTTAGTAATAGCCGGTCAGAGCGTCGTCAGGAGTTGTGTGTGCGTTTGATGTGTTTGTGTCGGTGGAGTGAGATAGAATGGGTCACTACGGCACCTAGCGTCAGTTACTGATAGAGAGCGGACCTGGGGAGTGTAGTAGCCCTCTCTGCCAGCAGGGCAAGCAATGTCACGGAACGGGTCCCTAGGGGGCGTAGTGCTGGTGGCTGGCAGAGAGGAGAGGGGGCATCTGAGGACGTAGCAGCCCCATTGGCTGGCGAGGGCACGTGACGGGCCAGGGTCAGGATGTGGGCCAAAGGTGACAGAAGGGACACGTGGGGTATGGCCCAGAACCTTCCGGGAGGTTACGGAAGGGGGCGGAACCAGGTTACGCTGGGGGGCATAAAAGGGAGGTCCTGAGGCTGGGTCGGGGCTGTCTGCTGGAATGGAGTCCTCATTGCTGCGTCTTCCCCTGGGTCGTCGTGCTCGGCATTGTGGGTCAGGCAGTGTGCCGACTTCCTGTTTATGTCGTTATCCCGTTGTGGTCCATCGAATAAACGTGTTGCCTTCAGAGTTAGTGTGTGTCTCTCAGTGAACCCACTATACTTGTATGTCTCTTTGTATCTACAGCTGTGTGTGTCTCAGTGAACCCGCTACATTTGTATGTCGCTTTGTATCTACAGTTGTGTGTGTGTGTGTCTGTGTGTGTATGTCTCTTTGTATCTACAGCTGTGTGTGTGTGTCTCGGTGAACCCGCTACATTTGTATGTCTCTTTGTCTCTACAGCTGTGTGTGTGTGTGTCTCAGTGAACCCACTATACTTGTATGTCTCTTTGTATCTACAGCTGTGTGTGTATCTGTGTGTGTGTCTCAGTGAACCCACTATACTTGTATGTCTCTTTGTCTCTACAGCTGTGTGTGTATCTGTGTGTGTGTCTCAGTGAACCCACTATACTTGTATGTCTCTTTGTATCTACAGCTGTGTGTGTATCTGTGTGTGTGTCTCAGTGAACCCACTATACTTGTATGTCTC
This sequence comes from Lampetra fluviatilis, assembly GCF_964198595.1. NCBI lineage: Eukaryota > Metazoa > Chordata > Hyperoartia > Petromyzontiformes > Petromyzontidae > Lampetra > Lampetra fluviatilis. Next base: position 2,839,234 of record NC_136332.1, on the reverse strand, counting down.
TTTGTATCTACAGCTGTGTGTGTATCTGTGTGTGTGTCTCAGTGAACCCACTATACTTGTATGTCTCTTTGTCTTTACAGCTGTGTGTGTATCTGTGTGTGTGTCTCAGTGAACCCACTATACTTGTATGTCTCTTTGTCTTTACAGCTGTGTGTGTATCTGTGTGTGTGTCTCAGTGAACCCACTATACTTGTATGTCTCTTTGTCTTTACAGCTGTGTGTGTATCTGTGTGTGTGTCTCAGTGAACCCACTATACTTGTATGTCTCTTTGTCTCTACAGCTGTGTGTGTATCTTTCTCTCCGTTACATAACTAACGAGGGTTGTGTTGTGTAACAGGGTCGAGTGGCATCAGAAGCTGTGTGTGTTTATGTCTATCCGTTTATTTGTGTATCAACAGCTGCGTGTGTATCTGTCATCCCACCTCGTTAGTTCTGCAACGGCGTGGAGTGGCGTCAGAAGCTCGACTCTCAGCGGGGCGCGGTGCTCGCCACGGAGCTCAAGAACAACTCGTACAAGCTCGCCAAGTGGACCTGCTGCGCCCTTCTCTCCAGCTCCGAGTACCTCAAGCTCGGGTGAGCGGCTCGTCCTGTGGAACTCCCTCTCGCTCTCTCGTTCTCGCCCTCTCGCTCTCTCGCTCTCTCTCCCTCTCGCTCTCTCGCCCTCTCGCTCTCTCTCCCTCTCGCTCTCTCGCTCTCTCTCGCTCTCTCTCCCTCTCGCCCTCTCGCTCTCTCTCGCTCTCTCTCCCTCTCGCTCTCTCGCTCTCTCTCCCTCTCGCTCTCTCGCCCTCTCGCTCTCTCTCCCTCTCGCCCTCTCGCTCTCTCTCGCTCTCTCTCCCTCTCGCCCTCTCGCTCCCTCTCGCCCTCTCGCTCTCTCTCCCTCTCGCTCTCTCGCTCCCTCTCGCCCTCTCGCTCTCTCTCCCTCTCGCCCTCTCGCTCTCTCTCGCTCTCTCTCCCTCTCGCTCTCTCTCCCTCTCGCCCTCTCGCTCCCTCTCGCCCTCTCGCTCTCTCTCCCTCTCGCTCTCTCGCTCCCTCTCGCCCTCTCGCTCTCTCTCCCTCTCTCCCTCTCGCCCTCTCGCTCTCTCTCCCTCTCGCCCTCTCGCTCCCTCTCGCCCTCTCGCTCTCTCTCCCTCTCGCCCTCTCGCTCTCTCTCGCTCTCTCTCCCTCTCGCTCTCTCTCCCTCTCGCTCCCTCTCGCTCTCGCTCCCTCTCGCTCTCTCTCCCTCTCGCTCCCTCTCGCTCCCTCTCGCTCTCTCTCCCTCTCGCTCTCTCTCTCTCGCTCTCTCTCGCTCTCTCGCTCCCAGGGCCTGGCGGGTGCGGTCTCTCGCACGATTCGTGCCACGATGTTGGTTTTGTTTCACGGCGCGACGGCAATCGGTGGGGCGGCGCGTGACGCGGGCGCCGGGCGGGTTATCGTGGTGACCTTCCGTCCACCCCCTCATCGTGCGTGCGCCGTGCCTGCCTTCATCGGTGCTCGCAAACAAACGACGCGGACCGTAACGATCTAGTTTTAAGGGGTGGACTTGGAATCTTTGAAATAATCGGGCTGCGTTTCGACCCCTCCGACCCTGGCCCCCGCCGTACCGCAGCTACGTGTCGCGCTACCACGTGAAGGACTCTGCGCGCCACGTGGTGCTGGGCACGCAACAGTTCAAGCCGGGCGAGTTCGCCAGCCAGATCAACCTGAACCTGGAGAACGCTTGGGGCATCCTGCGATGCATCGTCGACACCTGCATGAAGCTGCCGGAGGGCAAGTACCTCATCCTCAAGGACCCAAACAAGGTGGGACTGCCTCCCTGCCTCCCTCCCTGCCCCCCCTCCCTGCCTGCCTCCCTGCCTCCCTCCCTGCCCTCCCTCCCTGCCTGCCTCCCTGCCTGCCCTCCCTGCCTGCCTCCCTGCCTGCCCTCCCTGCCTGCCCTCCCTGCCCTGCCTCCCTGCCTCCCTCCCTGCCTCCCTCCCCCTCCCTCTGTTTTGTTGCGAACATTGAATCAACGAGACGGACGATAAGAATGGTGGTGATGATGATAATAATTGACGGTGGTGATGGTGTAGTAATAGGTTTTTACCCTTTCAACTGGTACAAAAACTGACACCTTTATACAAGGCATCATGTTTGCAATAACCACAACACAAGCAGTCAAAATGCAAACAAAAAGAAACAACTCTGATAATGAGTTGTACGCCTTTTGGCGTCATCTGGTCCAACACCAATGGAGACTAGGCTCTAAGAAAAGCTGTCTCGGGTGTGGACCAATCAACTTCAAGGACAGTGCATACATTATCAGAGTTGTCACTTTTTGTTTGCATTTTGACTGCTTGTGTTGTGGTTATTGCAAACATGATGCCTTGTATAAAGGTGTCAGTTTTTGTACCAGTTGAAAGGGTAAAAACCTATTACTATATTTTGCCACTGGTAAAGGAGATGTCTCATAGTGGTGACGGTGTTGTTGATGGTACTGCTCTGACTAATTCTGCCGCTCATGGTTGACGATGCTACTCTCTCTACGCCTTGTGGCGTCCTCTGGTCTAACACCGTTTGAGACGAGGCTTTCTTTGTCTCTGGTGTGGACCAATCAGTTTCAAGGACAATGCAAATATTATCAGAGTGTGTTTTGTTTGCATTCTGACCACAAGTATTGTGGTCAATGCAGACATGAATCCTTGTAAAAGGTTTCAGTTTGGTGTTTTAATATCTTAACACAACTTTTTTGTGCCAGATAAAAGGGGAAAACCTATTCTTTCATATTTTGGTACTGGCAAAGGAGGTCCAATGATGATGATGCTACTACCGATTGCAGCGATGATCGTGCCGATGCAGCGGTGGTCGTGCCGATGTCCGTGGCGATGTGAGTGGTGATGTTTGTAATGGACGTTGGTGGTGATGTTGGTGGCGTTTATGCTGTTGATGGGTGTTAGTGGTGACGTCGTTGGTGGTGATAGTGAGGATGGTGGTGATGGTGGTGATGGTGATGGTGGTGATGGTGGTGATGGTGGTGATGGTAAGGATGGTGGTGATGGTGAGGATGGTGGTGATGGTAAGGATGGTGGTGATGGTGGTGATGGTGGTGATGGTGGTGATGGTGAGGATGGTGGTGATGGTGAGGATGGTGGTGATAGTGAGGATGGTGGTGATGGTGGTGATGGTGAGGATGGTGGTGATGGTGGTGATAGTGAGGATGGTGGTGATGGTGGTGATGGTGAGGATGATGGTGATGATGGTGATGATGGTGGTGATGGTGGTGGTTATCGTCTTAGTGGTTGGGTCGATGGTGTTGGTGCTGATGTTGACGACGGCGGTGCCGATGTTGATATCGTCTCGCAGCAAGTGATCCGCGTCTACTCGCTCCCTGATGGGACCTTCAGCTCTGAGGAGGAGGACGAGGAGGACGACGATGACTTGGATGAGGAGGAAGAAGAAGCTGGTGAGATCATCCTCACCGTCATCATCGTCATCACCACACCACCATCACACCGTCATCATCGTCATCACACCGTCATCACACCGTCATCATCATCACCACACCACCATCACACCGTCATCATCATCATCATCATCACACCACCATCACACCGTCATCATCATCATCACACCACCATCACACCGTCATCATTAACGTCATCACACCACCATCACACCGTCATCATCATCGTCATCACACCACCATCATCACACCGTCATCATCATCGTCATCACACCGTCATCATCATCGTCATCACACCACCATCATACCGTCATCATCATCGTCATCATCATCATCACCACACCACCATCACACCGTCATCATCATCGTCATCACACCACCATCATCACACCGTCATCATCATCGTCATCACACCACCATCATACCGTCATCATCATCGTCATCATCATCGTCATCACCACACCACCATCACACCGTCATCATCGTCGTCATCACACCACCATCATACCGTCATCATCATCGTCATCATCATCGTCATCACCACACCACCATCACACCGTCATCATCATCGTCATCATCATCGTCACCACACCACCATCACATCGTCATCATCATCGTCATCACCACACCACCATTACACCGTCATCATTAAAGTCATCATCATCATCACCACACCACCATCACACCGTCATCATCATCATCATCGTCATCACACCACCATCATCACACCGTCATCATCATCGTCATCACACCACCATCATACCGTCATCATCATCGTCATCATCATTGTCATCACCACACCACCATCACACCGTCATCATCACACCACCATTACACCGTCATCATTAACGTCATCATTAAAGTCATCATCATCACACCACCATCACACCGTCATCATCACACCACCATCACACCGTCATCATTAACGTAATCATCATCACCACACCACCATCACACCGTCATCACCACACCACCATCACACCACCATCACACCGTCATCATCATCGTCATCATCGTCATCACCACACCACCATCATACCGTCATCATCATCGTCATCATCATCGTCATCACCACACCACCATCACACCGTCATCATCACACCACCATTACACCGTCATCATTAACGTCATCATTAAAGTCATCATCATCACACCACCATCACACCGTCATCATCACACCACCATCACACCGTCATCATCATCATCATCACCACACCACCATCACACCGTCATCATCACACCACCATCACACCGTCATCATTAACGTCATCATTAAAGTCATCATCATCGTCATCACCACACCACCATCACACCGTCATCATTAACGTCATCATTAAAGTCATCATCATCACACCGTCATCATCATCGTCATCACACCACCATCATACCGTCATCATCATCGTCATCATCATCATCGTCATCACCACACCACCATCATACCGTCATCATCACACCGTCATCATCATCGTCATCATCATCGCCATCACCACACCACCATCACACCGTCATCATCACACCGTCATCATCATCGTCATCATCATCGCCATCACCACACCACCATCACACCGTCATCATCACACCACCATTACACCGTCATCATTAACGTCATCATTAACGTCATCATCATCATCACCACACCACCATTACACCGTCATCATTAACGTCATCATTAAAGTCATCATCATCATCACCACACCACCATCACACCACCATCACACCGTCATCATCGTCATCACCACACCACCATCACACCGTCATCATCATCACCACACCACCATCACACCGTCATCATCATTGTCATCATCATCGTCATCACCACACCACCATCACACCGTCATCATCATCGTCATCATCATCGCATCACACCACCATCATCACACCGTCATCATCGTCATCACCACACCACCATCACACCGTCATCGTCATCATCATCGTCATCACCACACCACCATCACACCGTCATCATCACACCACCATTACACCGTCATCATTAACGTCATCATTAACGTCATCATCGTCATCACCACACCACCATCACACCGTCATCATCATCACCACACCACCATCACACCGTCATCATCATTGTCATCATCATCGTCATCACCACACCACCATCACACCGTCATCATCATCGTCATCATCATCGTCATCACACCACCATCATCACACCGTCATCATCGTCATCACCACACCACCATCACACCGTCATCATCATCGTCATCACACCACCATCATCACACCGTCATCATCATCGTCATCACCACACCACCATCACACCGTCATCATCACACCACCATCACACCGTCATCATTAACGTCATCATTAACGTCATCATCGTCATCACCACACCACCATCACACCGTCATCATCATCACCACACCACCATCACACCGTCATCATCATTGTCATCATCATCGTCATCACCACACCACCATCACACCGTCATCATCATCGTCATCATCATCGTCATCACACCACCATCATCACACCGTCATCACACCACCATCATCACACCGTCATCATCGTCATCACCACACCACCATCACACCGTCATCATCATCGTCATCATCATCGTCATCACCACACCACCATCACACCGTCATCATCACACCACCATTACACCGTCATCATTAACGTCATCATCGTCATCACCACACCACCATCACACCGTCATCATCATCACCACACCACCATCACACCGTCATCATCATTGTCATCATCATCGTCATCACCACACCACCATCACACCGTCATCATCATCGTCATCATCATCGTCATCACACCACCATCATCACACCGTCATCATCGTCATCACCACACCACCATCACACCGTCATCATCATCGTCATCACACCACCATCATCACACCGTCATCATCATCGTCATCACCACACCACCATCACACCGTCATCATCATCGTCACACCACCATCATACCGTCATCATTAACATCATCATCACACCACCATCACACCGTCATCATTAACGTCATCATCACCGTCATCATCATCGTCATCACCACACCACCATCATACCGTCATCATTAACGTCATCATTAACGTCATCATCGTCATCACCACACCACCATCATACCATCGTCATTAACGTCATCATTAACGTCATCATCGTCATCATCACACCACCATCATACCGTCATCATTAACGTCATCATCGTCATCACCACACCACCATCACACCGTCATCATTAACGTCATCATCGTCATCACCACACCACCATCATACCGTCATCATTAACGTCATCATTAACGTCATCATCGTCATCATCACACCACCATCATACCGTCATCATTAACGTCATCATCGTCATCACCACACCACCATCATACCGTCATCATTAACGCCATCATCGTCATCACCACACCACCATCACACCGTCATCATTAACGTCATCATCATCATCACCACACCACCATCACACCGTCATCTTTAACGTCATCATTAACGTCATCATCGTCATCACCACACCACCATCATACCGTCATCATTAACGTCATCATTAACGTCATCATCGTCATCACCACACCACCATCATACCGTCATCATTAACGTCATCATTAACGTCATCATCGTCATCACCACACCACCATCATACCGTCATCATTAACGCCATCATCACCGTCATCATCATCGTCATCACCACACCACCATCACACCGTCATCATTAACGTCATCATCGTCATCATCACACCACCATCACACCGTCATCATTAACGTCATCATCACCGTCATCATCATCGTCATCACCACACCACCATCACACCGTCATCATCATCGTCATCACCACACCACCATCATACCGTCATCATTAACGTCATCATCGTCATCACCACACCACCATCATACCGTCAACATTAACGTCATCATTAACGTCATCATCGTCATCACCACACCACCATCACACCGTCATCATTAACGTCATCATCACCGTCATCATCATCGTCATCACCACACCACCATCACACCGTCATCATCATCGTCATCACCACACCACCATCATACCGTCATCATTAACGTCATCATTAACGTCATCATCGTCATCACCACACCACCATCATACCGTCATCATTAACGTCATCATCGTCATCACCACACCACCATCACACCGTCATCATTAACGTCATCGCCCACATGGCCATCGGCACCACAACCAAAAACACCACCTCCATCACGACCACTACCACCGCTACCACCAAAGACAAAGATCCCCCATATAGCCTGGAACAGACTGTTGGGGCAAGTGCTGTTAGCGAGCACCTATGAAGGCTGGCACGAGTCATGAGGGGGTGGGTGACCAACACCACACCCGGCAGTCTTTGTCTCCCCAGTGGCGATGTTTACACACCGCACCAGGTACTCATTTTAGGATGAGTCGACTTGCCACCACAATCACCACGACCACCACCGTCTTCACCGCAATCATCACCACCGCCATCACCCCGCACCGCCAAGTCGCGACTAACACGCGACTAACACGCGACTAACACGCGACTAACACGCGACTAACACGCGACTAACACGCGACTAACACGCGACTAACACGCGACTAACACGCGACTAACACGTGACCAGCACCATCACTGCCATCGCCACGAGACCATCGCCACCGCCGTGTCGATGGCGGCGGTGCGAGGTGAGAGTTGGATTGCAAAACTTGTTTGCGAGAATCGCCCTTCCAATTCGCCGGTGATAGGCGAGGCCGACACGGTCAATAATCGTCGCGCCCTTGAAGGCTTTGCGCGCGACATTGACCTTGCACGTGACATTGACCTTGTGTGGCTGCGTCGGGAGGAGGGGGAGGGGCGGTGGGAGCGGGGTGTGGGTGGGCGTCTTATCAACACACACATGACGTGCGATCATTGCGTGGTGACCTAACCCCCAAATAGATGAGCTCAGGCAACTCGCCGCTGCGTTTTTCGTGTTGGAGAGTTGCCGACTTTTCTTTCATTCCGCCGTTCATTGATTTTTTTTGTTTTTCGGGGTCGGCTCGCCGCGTGAGCCACACTGCCAGCGTTTGTGTCGTGCGCCCTCCTCCACCCGACACGGTCAAGCACGGTCAGCGTAGTGGCCGGGCACGACGTTTGTTGCCGGCCAACATTGGTCACGTGACCACTCAATTTAACGGGCTGTCGGGCGGTGACGGAAGGGGGTTGCCCGCACGCACGCTGGCGTTCAGCTCGGGCGGCAATTTGGCCCAATAAATTTCCTGGCAGCGATTTAAGCCGCACCACCTCTACATAATAATAGGCTCAGTCAACCATTCTACACAACAAAGACTAATTTCCTGGCAGCGATTTCAGCCGCATCACCTCTACATTACAAAAACGCTCAGTCACTTTTACACGCACCTTTACATCATCTGCACCTAGTTTACACAACAAAGGCTCATTCCTAGCAGCGTGCTTCAGCCGCACCGAACCTCACAACAATAATATTCAGGGCCTGCCTTGGCTCCTCCCACCCTCAACCAGTATATATACAAATACGGTTTTCTTGGAATTTCTCTCACTTGATACAGCTGTCGTGCTGTGACGGTTCCACCTGAAGACGGAAGCTTGTGTTGCCTCCGAAACGTCGTGATTTTTATTTTATTTTTATTTAGCTTTTATTAATTTTAATTTTTTACCTACATGGTGACTTTACCGAAAAAACCTAAGAATATGAATCCTTGCAGTCACGAAAGCTTCAAATCTAGAATGGCCCAATAAAAACTAAAACTGACGATCGGTGCCACGTGTCTGTGGGGAGCCCCTCTCGCGTGTTGAACGACGTGGTTTGTGTTTGCTGCCATTGCAGGGGAGGAAGTCGCCGCATCCTAGACCAAGTGGTCACGTCGCAGTTCCACTCCAGCACCGTCGCCTCGTGCGTCGCAGCGTCATCGTCATCGTCAGCTTTGTCACGATATTATTTCTTTGCTGTTTCTGTGATGCCCCAAGCGACGAGTAGCTTACTGAGCAATCCCATTAACTACAGCGGTGGCCGGGGGATTCACAATACAGCGTGCTTCAAAGAAACGTTGACACTTATATGGGACCATCGTTTTTAATGGGAAAAGAACGGATGGTACGCTTACTCCTTGGTTTTTTCGGTAAAGTCACGTAGGTGAAACAATAAAAATAAATGAAAACAACTAAATTAAATCAGCACGTTAGATACAGCAAAATAACTGTCGCTACAGTTATTTTGCTGTGCCTTCTTACACCTGATGAGGGAGGCTTGTGTTGCCTCCGAAACGTCGTGATTTAATTTAGTTTTCATTTATTTTATTTTTATTGTTTCACCCACGTGACTTTACCGAAAAAACCAAAGAGTCTGAATCCTTGCAGTCACGAAAGCCTCGGATCTAAAGGGATTCTACGCTGTGACACGATAACAAATGTAACGTGAATAGCTTCAAAAAGTCAGTCTCCACTTAGTCGCCATCGTCGTCACCGCGTGCCTGGAATCTTCTCCAGGTGATCACCGGAGCGCGAAGGCGGCGCGTGTCTTGAGGTTATTGTCGCAAGTTCGCAGAAGTGTTCACGTTTTTTCTGAAGCACCCTGTCCGTATATTGGTGGGGGGAATGAGGAGCGTACATTGGCGAGATGTTAGCTACCTCGCCCCGTCTACAGGAGGGTGGTCGTGAGTTCGATCCCGACCCTGACGCATCTCTATTTGAAGTTTTCGTGTCTCTCTCTCCCCCTGGCGGTCACGGGGATTTTTCTCCGGGTCCTACAGTTTTTCCCCTCCACATTTGGATGGAATCTACGTGCGTTTAAAGTATTTGGCTGCTATAAATTCCCACGTGATAAGCCACTTTGTTGAGCCGTCATTTGTGGACAGATCGCTTCTGAAAAAAAATAATCTACCTAGCTCAGTAGGCCACACACCTGCCTGGTAAAATACAAATATTAATAGTTTAACATTACTATAATGTTAAACCCTCGTCTCATCCAACACAGCCCTCATCCTATACACAACATTTCTCTCTACCAAAGCAGAACCTTTGCAATGACGCGCTGTGATGGAGTTCGGTTGTGAACAGCGAAATTTGACATTTTCCTTAAAAAAAAACGAAAATCAATAAAAAGGAAAAATGGTCTTACTCCCACGTGTTTGTGAGCGTTATTTTGTGTTTTTTTGATTTGTGTCTGGGGGTGTGCATCTGTATAGGTGTATGTGTGTGTGTCAATGTGTCTGAGGGTGTGCATCTGTGTAGGTGTGTGTGTCAATGTGTCTGAGGGTGTGCATCTGTGTAGGTGGATGTGTGTGTGTCAGTGGGTCTGGGGGTGTGTCTGTGTGTGGGGGTGTGCATCCGTATAGGTCAGGGGTCTGCAACCTTTAAGACATAAAGAGCCACTTGGACCCGTTTCCGAAGGAAAAAATAAACTGGGAGCCGCAAAACCATTGCAACTATTAAAACAAATATAACACTGCATATATTGTTTCTTACCTTATTGCTATATACAGGATCGTGCAGTCAGCTGTCAATCTGAATAAAAAAATGACTTTTTCACTTAACAATGTAAAATATATTTTTGCAAATTAATAGCTAAATTACCTGGTTAATGGGATTTTTGCTCCTGAACCTCAGTGCACAGTGTCTGCACATCAGGGCTGTAAGACGTCACCTTCATTTTCACACAGGCTTGCAAGCTGTCATCTGTGAGGCGTGATCGATGTTTGTTTTTAATATAGTTCATGTTGGAGAAGACCTGCTCACATACATATGTGGAGCCGAAGATCGACAGGACTCCAAATGCATACTTTTTCATGTTTATATAAGTGTTGGGGATGGCATTCCATGTTTCGAATACAAGTTTGTCCTGTTTGGGAAGGTTTTCAATATCACTCCATTTATGATTCTGAGCCAGAATGGCCTTCTGACGGGCAACATCCTCAAGAGTAGCGGTCAAGCATTTGAACTTGGACACCCATATATCTTTGTCGGCTATATCGGCCAGTTCCATCTCAAGATCAGGTTGACTTACACCTGCAAATGCAGTCATATTCAATAGGGATGGATCGATCGCCAGGGGAGTGACAGGGAAGGATAATGTCGTTTTTTCCTCTCTGAACTCACAGAATCGTTTCCCAAACGAACTTTGCATTGTGGTGATTGCAGACTTGAAATATTCCAAATTTATCGTATCATGACTTTGTTTGAACTCTCTCAAAGAGGGAAAGTGAGACAGTGTACCTCTCTGTAAATCTTTGACAAACACTGTCAACTTGCGCTCGAATGCCAAAACCTCCTCCAGCATGTGCAGGGCTGTGCCTCCTTTCCCCTGAAGGGTTGTATTTAGCGTGTTTAGATGTGCTGTCATGTCTACCATAAAATGTAATTTTTCCAGCCACTCTGGCTGTTCCAGCTCAGCAAAGGTGAGCTCTTTGCTGCCCAGGAAGGTTTTTACTTCTTCCAAACATGTGACAAAGCAACGGCAACGTTATTGCCTGTCACCGGGCGGGCAGTGTGGAGCGGAGCGGCGACCTGTCAGCAGCGGCAACGCCACAGCAGGTGTCACAGTGCGCCTCCTCCCCTCGCTAGCATCCGCCCCGGAGCCGCGGTCAAGGTTCAAAAGAGCCGCATGCGGCTCCGGAGCCGCAGGTTGCCGACCCCTGGTATAGGTGGATGTATGTGTGTGTCAATGTGTGTGGGGAGCGGTAGTGTAGCGGTTATCGCTACGCTGCGCTATGAATCTGGCGACCCGGGTTCGACTCCCGCTCACGGCCAACACCAGTGACGATTATCTGAACCGGTCCCGGGCCTCCCCTAGGTCGACTCGACCTCAAATGGGAACCTGGTGCGATGTGTAATAAACATCGCCACTGGGGAGACAGGCGGGCGGGCGGGCGGGCGTGGTGTTGGCCACCCACCCCCTCGTGTGCCGTGCCGGCCTTAATAGGTGCTCGCTAACAGCGCCTTCCCTTGCAGTCTGTTAAGGCTACACGGGGGATCTTTGTGTGTAGTAGGAAGTGGTGGAGCAGCGGCTCGCGCATTGCTTTCAATATCCGACCCAGTAGTGGAGCGATATCTGAACCGTCCTGGGCCTCCTCTAGGTCGGCTCGGCCTTAAACAACTTGCAGTGTGTAAATAGCAGCATTGGGGAGACAAACGAGGCCTGCCACGGTGCGAGCCCCCCCCCTCAGCCTTAATAGGTGCTCACTAAATCTTAACTTGAAGCTTTCGTGACTGCAGGAATTCATACTCTGGGGTTTTCGGTAAAGTCACGTAGGTAGAAGAAATATAAAATAAAGAAAGATTTATTTATTATTTTTTTAATCTACATTACTTTACCGACAGACCCAAAGAGTCGGTGTTCACTAACTGCACTTTTTTTAAATAAATACCGATCATAATGTCATTGTATAGCCGCCACAGATAATTCTAATTATCTAAATGGTTCCACGTATTTCGGAAATAGATCCGCAGATTTCTGTCGGGTCCAGCCCTGCCCACACAGCGCTTCGGAGTTTTGTTTGGCATCCGCAGATTTCTTTGGGGTCCACCCTTCCTACACGACGCTTTAGAATTCTGTTTGGCATCCGCGGATTTCTTTCGGGTCCACCCTGCCCACGCGAAGTTTCAGAATTCTGTTTGGGTTCCGCGGATTTCTTTCGGGTCCACCCCGTCCACACGGCGTTTCAGAGTTCTGTTCGGGATCCGCGGATTTCTTTCGGGTCCACCCTGCCGACACGGCGTTTCAGAGTTCTGTTTGGGATCCGCAGATTTCTTTCGTGTCCACCCTGCCGACACGGCGCTTCGGAATTCTGTTTGGCATCCGCGGATTTCTTTCGGGTCCACCCTACCCACACGGCGCTTCAGAATTCTGCTTTGCATCCGCGGATTTCTTTCGGGTCCACCCCGCCCATACGAAGTTTCAGAATTCTGTTTGGGATCCGCGGATTTCCTTCGGGTCCACCCTGCCGACACGGCGCTTCGGAATTCTGTTTGGGATCCGCGGATTTCTTTTGGGTCCACCCTTCCGACACAACGCTTCGGAATTCTGTTTGGCATCCGCGGATTTCTTTTGGGTCCACCCTGCCTAGACGGTGTTTCGGAGTTCTGTTTGGGATCCGCGGATTTCTTTCGGGTCCACCCTGCCCACACGAAGTTTCGGAGTTCTGTTTGGCATCCGCGGATTTCTTTTGGGTCCACCCTGCCCACACGAAGTTTCGGAGTTCTGTTTGGGATCCGCGGATTTCTTTCGGGTCCACCCTGCCCACACGAAGTTTCGGAGTTCTGTTTGGCATCCGCAGATTTCTTTAGGGTCCACCCTGCCGACACGGCGTTTCGGAGTTGTGTGTGCCGGTGTGATGAATTATTCACCTCCTTTCTCCGCAATCCAATGAATGGAAATTAACTGGATGAGCTTCAGGTTACCCCTTCTGAATGGGTGTTCCCTCCCCCTAGGTCCGCTCAGACTGAAATTGGTGTCTGGCACGGGCCTCCTGTAGGTCCACTCGGCCTAAAACGTGGTCAGTCAATGGTTCCAAGTCTTGATGCCAGTGTTCAGTTTTGTATTTTTTAACATCATTTGTGACTAAAATATTTCTGTCAAATATTTTTTTTGTTTCTCTTTAATCAACCATCACGTTTGGGCGAATATCACCAAGAATAAAGGGACGTCCATAAATGACGTCATTCACCTAGGGGGGGTGTGACGTCACATCAAAATGCGCAACTTTAAATAGATATAGACAACACGTTCTACTTAATTAAATAGACGTTTTAATAAATGTTTTCTCCTACAACATCAGAGTGCAGCGCCACATTAAATACGCACTACAATGACAATAGTTTAAAGCGATTTGAAGCGTGTTTTATTTGGGGGGGGGGGCAGAGCTTTGTGACGTCATATTTGAGGGGGGTCTGACTTTGTGACGCCGTGTGACAAGGGGGGGGGTCAAAATCGCGTGACGTCATTTATGGACGGCCCCTAACGGTATCCACGACCACCCACCACCACCACCAATCATTCCCAACAACAACAACCGCCATTCGTCACTAAGTGGCAGTGACGTCACCACGGCGCTTGTGCCAGGCTAGGTGCACGTCGAGGCCACGTGAAGTGTCGAACGCCCGCTGGCAGGAGGTCACGGGGCAGACCCAGCAGGTGCCACGGGTCAACCGACTGAGATGACTGGCAGATGCACCACCTGTGCCCCCTACTGTGCCAGGCTAGGTGCAGGAGGTCACGGGGCAGACCCAGCAGGTGCCACGGGTCACCTGCCTGAGATGACTGGCAGATGCACCACCTGTGCCCCCTACTGTGCCAGGCTAGGTGCAGGAGGTCACGGGGCAGACCCAGCAGGTGCCACGGGTCACCTGCCTGAGATGCCTGGCTGATGCACCACCTGTGCCCCCTACTGTGCCAGGCTAGGTGCAGGAGGTCACGGGGCAGACCCAGCAGGTGCCACGGGTCACCTGCCTGAGATGACTGGCTGATGCACCACCTGTACCCCTACTGTGCCAATCATTCCCACAACCGCCGTCACCGCCAACTCTGATCACCTCTGGGCAGTGATCAACTCGGGGAGACAAAGGCGGTCGGGCGTGGTGCTGGCCACCCACTCCCTCGTGTGCCACGCCGGCCTTCACAGGTGCTGCTCGCTAGCAGCACTTGCCCCAAAGTCTATAAGGGAGATCTTTATCTTTGCGTGCGTGCGTGTGTCGCGTGGGTGTGTGTGCGTGTGTGCGTGTGTGTGGGTGCGTGTGTGTATGCGTGTATGTGCGTGTGTGTGCGTGTGTGTGCGTGCGTGCGTGTGCGTGTGTGTGCGTGTGTGTGTGTGCGTGTGTGTGCGTGTGTGTGTGTGCGTGTGTGTGCGTGTGTGTGTGCGTGTGTGTGCGTGTGTGTGTGCGTGTGTGTGTGCGTGCGTGCGTGTGTGTGTGCGTGCGTGTGTGCGTGTGTGTGTGCGCGTGTGTGCGTTGCCGATACTGGATCCGTTCCGCGAGTTCTAAGTGCACGTCCTGCTCATGCATCTTTCATCGCAGCTCCGCGCTGCACTTTGACAACTCGAGCACCGCCCGGCTCGGCCGCGGCTCCCGGTGGGAAGTTGCAGCCCGAACGATCTCGCTGTGAACACGGGGAGCCTCGCAAACCACCCTCGGTGAACACCAACCCTCACACCCACACTAACCCTCACCCCCACATCCACACTAAACCCCACCCACCCTCACCCCACACCCACACTAACCCCCAGCCACCCTCACCCCCACACCCACACTAACCCCCACCCACCCTCACCCCACACCCACACTAACCCCCACCCACCCTCACCCCACATCCACACTAACCCCCACCCACCCTCACCCCACACCCACACTAACCCCCACGCACCCTCACCCCCACACCCACACTAACCCCCACCCACCCTCACCCCACACCCACACTAACCCCCACCCACCCTCACCCCCACACCCACACTAACCCCCACCCACCCTCACCCCACACCCACACTAACCCCCACCCACCCTCACCCCCACATCCACACTAACCCCCACGCACCCTCACCCCCACACCCACACTAACCCCCACCCACCCTCACCCCACACCCACACTAACCCCCACCCACCCTCACCCCACATCCACACTAACCCCCACCCACCCTCACCCCCACACCCACACTAACCCCCACCCACCCTCACCCCACACCCACACTAACCCCCACCCACCCTCACCCCACACCCACACTAACCCTCACCCACCCTCACCCCCACATCCACACTAACCCCCACCCACCCTCACCCCACACCCACACTAACCCCCACCCACCCTCACCCCCACATCCACACTAACTCCCACCCACCCTCACCCCCACATCCACACTAACCCCCACCCACCCTCACCCCCACATCCACACTAACCCCCACCCACCCTCACCCCCACATCCACACTAACCCCCACCCACCCTCACCCCCACATCCATACTAACCCCCACCCACCCTCACCCCACACCCACACTAACCCCCACCCACCCTCACCCCACACCCACACTAACCCTCCCCCACCCTCACCCCCACATCCACACTAACCCCCACCCACCCTCACCCCACACTAACCCCCACCCACCCTCACCCCACATCCACACTAACCCTCACCCACCCTCACCCCCACACCCACACTAACCCCCACCCACCCTCACCCCACATCCACACTAACCCTCACCCACCCTCACCCCCACACCCACACTAACCCCCACCCACCCTCACCCCACACTAACCCCCACCCACCCTCACCCCACATCCACACTAACCCTCACCCACCCTCACCCCCACACCCACACTAACCCCCACCCACCCTCACCCCCACACCCACACTAACCCCACCCACCCACCCTCACCCCACATCCACACTAACCCCCACCCACCCTCACCCCCACACCCACACTAACCCCCACCCACCCTCACCCCACACCCACACTAACCCCCACCCACCCTCACCCCCACATCCACACTAACCCCCACCCACCCTCACCCCCACATCCACACTAACCCCTACCCACCCTCACCCCACACCCACACTAACCCCACCCACCCTCACCCCCACACCCACACTAACCCCCACCCACTCTCACCCCCACACCCACACTAACCCCCACCCACCCTCACCCCACACCCACACTAACCCCCACCCACTCTCACCCCCACATCCACACTAACCCCCACCCACCCTCACCCCACACCCACACTAACCCCCACCCACTCTCACCCCACACCCACACTAACCCCCACCCACCCTCACCCCACACCCACACTAACCCTCACCCACCCTCACCCCCACACCCACACTAACCCCCACCCAGCTTCACCCCCACACCCACACTAACCCCCACCCACCCTCACCCCCACATCCACACTAACCCCCACCCACCCCCACACCCACACTAACCCCCACCCACCCTCACCCCCACATCCACACTAACCCCCACCCACCCTCACCCCCACATCCACACTAACCCCTACCCACCCTCACCCCACACCCACACTAACCCCACCCACCCTCACCCCCACACCCACACTAACCCCCACCCACTCTCACCCCACACCCACACTAACCCCCACCCACCCTCACCCCCACATCCACACTAACTCCCACCCACCCTCACCCCACACCCACACTAACCCCCACCCACCCTCACCCCCACATCCACACTAACCCCTACCCACCCTCACCCCACACCCACACTAACCCCACCCACCCTCACCCCCACACCCACACTAACCCCCACCCACCCTCACCCCCACATCCACACTAACCCCTACCCACCCTCACCCCACACCCACACTAACCCCACCCACCCTCACCCCCACATCCACACTAACCCCCACCCACCCTCACCCCCACATCCACAATAACCCCTACCCACCCTCACCCCACACCCACACTAACCCCACCCACCCTCACCCCCACATCCACACTAACCCCCACCCACCCTCACCCCCACATCCACACTAACCCCCACCCACCCTCACCCCACACCCACACTAACCCCCACCCATCCTCACCCCCACATCCACACTAACCCCCACCCACCCTCACCCCACACCCACACTAACCCCCACCCACCCTCACCCCCACATCCACACTAACCCCCCACCCACTCTCACCCCCACATCCACACTAACCCCCACCCACCCTCACCCCACACCCACACTAACCCCCACCCACCCTCACCCCACACCCACACTAAACCCCACCCAGCTTCACCCCCACACCCACACTAACCCCACAAACCCTCACCCCACATCCACACTAACCCCCACCCAGCTTCACCCCCACACCCACACTAACCCCACAAACCCTCACCCCACATCCACACTAACCCCCACCCACCCTCACCCCCACACCCACACTAACCCCCACCCACCCTCACCCCCACATCCACACTAACCCCCACCCACCCTCACCCCACACCCACACTAACCCCACAAACCCTCACCCCACATCCACACTAACCCCCACCCACCCTCACCCCCACATCCACACTAACCCCCACCCACCCTCACCCCACACCCACACTAAACCCCACCCACCCTCACCCCACATCCACACTAACCCCCACCCACCCTCACCCCACACTAACCCCACAAACCCTCACCCCACATCCACACTAACCCCCACCCAGCTTCACCCCCACACCCACACTAACCCCCACCCACCCTCACCCCACATCCACACTAACCCCCACCCACCCTCACCCCCACATCCACACTAACCCCCACCCAGCTTCACCCCGACATCCACACTAACCCCACCCACCCTCACCCCACATCCACACTAACCCCCACCCACCCTCACCCCCACATCCACACTAACCCCCACCCACCCTCACCCCCACATCCACACTAACCCCCACCCAGCTTCACCCCGACATCCACACTAACCCCCACCCACTCTCACCCCGACACCCACACTAACCCCCACCCACCCTCACCCCCACACCCACACTAACCCCCACCCACCCTCACCCCGACACCCACACTAACCCCCACCCACCCTCACCCCGACACCCACACTAACCCCCACCCACCCTCACCCCGACATCCACACGAACGAGCGAGTAGTTCACGCCGTCCCTCTCTCTGGGGGGGGGGGGGGGGGGTTGGTGAAATCTCGACAACGTTTCTAGGGGGGGGGGGTCCTACGATGAATAGAATCGCCGCCGTCAAAGGAACGTGGAATTTCCACCGCTGGATCAGTCAGCATAGGGCTATAGGCGGATCAGCACCAATGCATCAATGTTCATTTGGGCATCAGGCAATTACTGTCACCCATAACTCACTCAATCCGTGTATATTTTACTTGCCAATATCGCCCTTACTAAAGTGGTGCATCGGTGCACATTACATCCATAACACAGCGGGGGTTTTTTGCGGTCAGACCGCGTAAATAATAAGTGTTGTGTCATTAAACCCTGCCACCACCCGACACAGCCAATTAGTAAGGTTTGTCACGTGATGCTCGTTGTAATTGAAGGCGAAACGTCGTACTCAGAGTGTAAGTGTTGTGGCTTTGCTCTCCAACACACTCGTGTGCTGTACTAGTATACTACACTATACACTACACTACTATACACTACACTACACACTACACTACTATACACTACACTATACGCTACTATACACTACACTATACACTACTATACACTACACTACACACTACACTACTATACACTACACTATACACTGCTATACACTACACTATACACTACTATACACTATACTACACACTACACTACTATACACTACACTACTATACACTACACTATACACTACTATACACTACACTATACACTACACTATACACTACCCTATACACTACACTACTATACACTACACTACTATACACTACACCACTATACACTACACCACTATACACTACTATACACTACACTACTACACACTACACTACTACACACTACACTACTATACACTACACCACTATACACTACACCACTATACACGATACACTACACTATACACTACTATACACTACACTACACACTACACTACTATACATTACACTACTATACACTACACTAAACACTGCACTACTATACACTACACTACTATACACTACACTACTATACACTACTATACACTACACTACTATACACTACACTATACACTACACTACTATACACTCCACTATATACCACACTATAGGGGCCGTCCATAAATGACGTCACACACTTAGGGGGTGGGGTCAGACATTTGTGACGATGTGTGACGAGGGGGGGGGGGTTGTTTAAGAAATGTGACGTCACATCAAAATGCGCAACTTTAAATGAATATAGTCAACACGTTCTACTTAATTAAATAGACTTTTTAATAAATGTTTTCTCCTACAACATCAGAGTGCAGCGCCACATTAAATACACACTACAATGACAATAGTTTAAAGAGATTTGAAGCATGTTTTATTTGGGGGGGGGGCAGAGCTTTGTGACGTCATATTTGAGGGGGGGGGGGTCTGACTTTTTGTGACGCCGTGTGACGAGGGGGGGGGGGTTAAAAATCGTTCAAAAACGTGTGACGTCATTTATGGACGGCCCCATACACTCGCGCTGGACTAGTAAGGTTTTGTTCACGTGACAGACCTTACTAGTTGGCTGTGTCGGGTGGTGGCGGGGTTTAACGACACAACATTTATATTTCCACGCGAGCTACCCCCCCTCACCCTGCACCCTCCAAAAAAAAACCGTGGAGTTCATTCGCCGTCGAGTTGAGAAGCTTCCGCGGATGTTTTTTTTTGGTTTAAATATCCACGGGGTCAACGCGAGTCCGTCGCGAGCGTGTCCTGGTGGGTGCGATCTTGAAGGCGCCACGTGTCTTCTTCTTATCAAAGTCGTAATTATAATAATTATAATATTTATAATATATAATTATAATAGATTGGGACACACACACACACACCCCCCCCCCCAATATTCAAATATGCTATAAATTGTCTGTTTATATGATTGTGGTTATGGTTGTACTTTAATAATTCCTAATCTTTGCCATTACATACAATGAAACAAGAAAAGGAAAACAACACAGAGCCATGTAATACAATAACACTATTAGACATTATTGTAAATTAAAGTCTATTCCATGTGTTCGTGAATTTTGTAATAATTTAGGCAGGAAATGTCAGGAAATTCTTTTCAAATTTAGATTTTTTTGGGGGGGGGGACCCCTGTATGATTTGGTCCCCCCCCCCAATGTTGACTCCATGGCTACGGCCTTGCTTCTTGTTATTATTTGTAAAAGTTGTGAATTATTGAAACGCCTTTCGTGAATTTTTTATGAGATTCGCGGGCGGGATATCGCGTTGCCGTGGCTGGGCTGGGGGATGATACCGAGGGCTGGAACTGGGTAACCCCCCACCCCACCCCATCCTCTCGTGTCCCACCAACCCCCTCTGGGGGCCGTCGTGAGACGCGCCGTGACAGCTCCAATGCACGACCCCGGCATCGACGGCGGCTTCTCCGGGATCTGAAGTCGATTTAAGGCGCAAAGCCCCCCCCCACCCCCGTTTGATTCGCTTCAACGCAGGCAAGTCCACTGGACACACACACTCACACTACACACACACATTACACACACTACACACACTACACACACACATTACACACACACACTATACACACCACACACACACTACACACACTACACACACACTCACTACACACACACACTATACACACTACACACACACACTATACACACCACACACACACTACATACACACACACACTACACACACACTACACACACTACACACACACATTACACACACTACACACACTACACACACACATTACACACACACACTATACACACCACACACACACTACACACACTACACACACACTCACTACACACACACACACTACACACACACACTACACACACTACACACACTACACACACACACTACACACCCACTACACACACACTCACTACACACACACTACACACACACTACACACACTCACACACACTACATACACACACTACACACTACACACGCACACACTACACACACACACTACACACACACTAGACACACACTACACACATACACTACACACACACTACACACACACTACACACACACACTATACACACACACTACACACTCACACAAACTACACACACTATACACACACACACTACACACACACTACACTACACACACACTACACACACTACACACTACATACACACACTATACACACTACCACACTACACTCCACACACTACACACACACTACACACACACACTATACACACTACACACACCACACACACTACACACACACTCACACACTACACACACACTACACACACTACACACATACACTACACACACACTACACACACACACTACACACACTACACACACTCACACTACACACATACACTAAACACACTACACACACTACACACACTACACACACAACACACACACTACACACACACTACACACACTACACACACTCATTCATCACACACACTACACACTATACACACACACTGCACACACTACACATACACACAATACACACACACACACACACTACACACACCACACACACTACACACACTATACACACACACTACTGTGGTGTGTGTGTAATGTGTGTGTAGTGTGTGTAGTGTGTGTAGTGCGTGTGTGTGTGTATAGTGTGTGTGTGTAGTGTGTGTGTGTATTGTGTGTGTGTAGTGTGTGTGTAGTGTGTGTTTGTAGTGTGTGTAGTGTGTGTAGTGTGTGTGTAGTGTAGTGTGTGTAGTGTGTGTATTGTGTGTGTGTAGTTTGTGTAGTGTGTAGTGTGTGCGTAGTGTGTGTAGTGTGTGTGTAGTGTGTGTAGTGTGTGTATTGTGTAGTTTGTGTAGTGTGTAGTGTGTGCGTAGTGTGTGTAGTGTGTGTGTAGTGTGTGTAGTGTGTGTGTAGTGTGTGTGTAGTGTGTGTAGTGTGTGTGTAGTGTAGTGTGTGTAGTGTGTGTGTGTAGTATGTGTGTAGTATGTGTGTAGTGTGTGTAGTGTGTGTAGTGTGTGTAGTGTGTGTGTAGTGTGTGTAGTGTGTGTGTAATGTGTGTATGTAGTATGTGTGTGTAGTGTGTGCGTGTAGTGTGTGTGTAGTATGTGTAGTGTGTGTGTAGTGTGTGTGTAGTGTGTGTGTAATGTGTGTATGTAGTATGTGTATGTAGTGTGTGCGTGTAGTGTGTGTGTAGTATGTGTAGTGTGTGTGTAGTGTGTGTGTAGTGTGTGTGTAGTGTGTGTGTAGTGTGTGTGTAGTGTGTGTGTAGTGTGTGTGTGTAGTTTGTGTAGTGTAGTTTGTGTAGTGTAGTGTGTGTAGCGTGTGTGTGTAGTGTGTGTAGTGTGTGTGTAGTGTGTGTGTGTAGTTTGTGTAGTGTAGTTTGTGTAGTGTAGTGTGTGTAGCGTGTGTGTAGTGTGTGTGTAGTGTGTGTAGTGTGTTGGAAAAATAGGAAAAATATTGGAAGAAGTCACCCCCTGTGAGTGGCTGGCTGAGGTGCCATCTGTTGAGGAAGTACTGAAGGCGATCCGGAGTCTTAGACCAGGAAAGGCACCGGGCAGAGATGATCTTCCAAGCGAAATGCTGAGGGAGGGTGGCGTTTGTGTACAGACTCCCCTACATGACATCATAACAACAGTCTAGACCACTGGACGGGTTCCGCAGGATTGGAAGAATGCCCTGGTGGCCACCCTCTTTAAGAAGGGGGACCGCACAGACTGTAACAACTACAGGGGCATCTCACTGCTCAGTGTGCCGGGAAAGGTCCTGGCAAGGATTATTCAACATCGTCTTGCTAGGCACGCTGAGGAGAGGCTTGTGGAGCCCCAATGCGTTTTCAGGAAAGGGCAGTCCTGCACAGATGCTGTTTTTTCTGTCCGTCTGCTACAACAGAGGTGTAGGGAATTCCAACAAGACCTACATCTCTGCTTTATTGACCTGGTCAAAGCCTATGATACCATTAGTAGGCCTGGGCTCTGGATTGTGCTTCGTGCTTTCGGAGTCCCTGACACTCTGCTCACGATCATTAAGGACCTTCATGATGGTGAGCGGGCCCGGGTAAAACTACGTGGCCGGGAGTCGGAGCCATTCCCTGTACACCTTGGGGTGCGACAGGGGTGTCCTCTGACTCCCATATTATTTAACATCCATTTCGACCACGTAGTTCGTGAAGCATTTGATGGCTGTACCGGAGGAATTTCCATTTGGTACAGATACAATGGGAGGCTTATCGATGCCCGGGTGCGGTCAAGGGATGGCTCCCTATTGCTCAACCACGTTATGTATGCCGATGATCTGGTAATTGCTGCTCACTCAGAGGAGGAGTTGGAGGCGCTGCTGCTGAACCTGGGGCCTTACCATCAGCCCCACCTAAACTTAGCACCTGCCTGGGTATTTTGTACTATCCGACACTCCACCCCCACAACTCCCAATTGGTGATGGGGCAGTTGTGGAGAGAGTAAAGAGTTTCCCATACCTGGGCAGTGTGCTCATGACCGGCTCCTGTTTGACAGCAGAATTCTCACTCCGAATCAGTCGAGCGGCAATATCTTTTCATCGGTTGCGTAACGCTGTGTGGAAGCTACCTGGTCTGTCGCTCCGCACGAAGCTTCAGGTCTTCTCGGCCACAGTCATTCCCTCCCTTCTCTACGTTTGCGAAACGTGGACCCCCCTAATGGAGCATCTTCGCCGGTTAGAAACATTTAGGCTGGCCTGCCTACAATCCATCCTGGGTCTAGCCAGGCTGGATTGTGTGAGGAGCTCACAATCCTCGAAAGATCTGGACAAAGTCCCATCGGTGAGCTCCACCGGCAGGCAAGGCTGCGTTGGCTGGGTCATGTAGCTCGCATGCCCAGCCACCGCATGCCTAAACAGCTTTTGTTCGGCCGGATCGAGGGGGCTAAACGGGCGCGGCACGGGCTAGAGAAGAGATGGAGTGATGTGGTACAGGAGGACGTGGAGCTGAGTGGACTTGCCGATGACTGGTACCAGCGGTGTCAAGGACGGCCTCTTTGGAGGAGGCTCGTGAAGGACGCTACTGGGCAGTTGGAGGCAGTAGCCCTCCAACAACAACGGAGGGCGGAGGAGCGACACTCACAACAACGAGCGGAGCGCCGTGTGGCTAAAGCACAGCAAGTTGGCACAGTAGGGGGCAAAGGTGGTGCATCAGACAGCCATCTCAGTCAGTCGACCCGTGGCACCTGCCCTGTGACCTCCTGCCAGTGAGATTTCGACACTTCACGTGGCCTCAGCGTGCACATAGCCTGGCACAAGCGTCGTGGTGGTTGTTGTTGTTGTGTGTAGCGTGTGCGTGTTAAACCAGCGCGCTGCGCTGCACTACAAACCCGGCGACCCGAGTTCGATTCCCGGTCGTGGGCCTCCCCTAGGTCGACTCAGCCTCAAAATGAGTACCCGGCGCGGTGTGTAGTAAACATCGCGGCTGGGGGAGACAAAGGTGGCCGGGCGTGGCGCTGGCCACCCACCCCCTCGTGTGTGCGACAGGTGCTGCTGCGACTCGCCAACAGCACTTGCCCCTACAGCCTGGCACAGCCAGGAGCCAGCCAGCAGCAATGTTCAGTGCGCTCGGTGATCTTCTCGCGGTGGTGCCGCCGTCGGGGTTGAAGAGGGAGGCTGGGGAAAGAAAGAAAGAGAAGAGAACACGATGGCGTTTTGGTTTTGTGGTTTTTTGCGTGAAAATGTGCAAGCAGTCGGACAATGCGTTCAGGCGTGGAGGTGGAAGAGAAAAATCCGCAGATTTGTTTTTTTGTGGATGGGATAAACCACAACGACCACAACAACAACAACAACAACCACAACAACAACAACAACATAGAGACAACAGAGAGTCGAGGAAGGTCCTGGGGGGCGGGGGGGGGATGTCAGATTCGATCTCGCGAATTTGGGGGAAATTTGTGAGAGCGGCGAGAAATGAATAAATAAGTAAAAAGATCGTCCCTGTTAAAGATATCGGACATCGATAATGACGATGGTGGTGGTGGTGTCAATTACGAAGATCGTGATAATGATGGTGATGGGTTAGTTCGCGTAAATATAAATGTGTCATTAAATCCGCCACCATCCGGCACAGCCAATCAGTGAGGGGTTTGTCACGTAAACAACACGTGGCCAATTAGTTACAATTATAGTGTAGTGTATAGTGTAGTGTATAGTGTAGTGTGTAGTGTAGTGTATAGTGTCGTGTATAGTGTAGTGTATAGTGTAGTGTATAGTGTCGTGTATAGTGTAGTGTATAGTGTAGTGTATAGTGTAGTGTGTAGTATAGTGTATAGTGTAGTGTATAGTGTAGTGTGTAGTGTATCGTGTAGTGTATAGTGTAGGGTGTAGTGTAATGTATAGTGTAGTGTATAGTGTATAGTATAGTGTAGTGTATAGTGTAGTGTATAGTGTAGTGTATAGTAGTGTATAGTGTAGTGTATAGTAGTGTAGTGTATAGTGTAGTGTATAGGGTAGTGTATAGTGGTGTAGTGTATAGTAGTGTAGTGTATAGTAGTGTAGTGTATAGTAGTGTATAGTGTAGTGTAGTGTGTAGTGTAGTGTATAGTGTAGTGTATAGTGTAGTGTATAGTAGTGTAGTGTGTAGTGTATAGTGTAGTGTATAGTGTATAGTGTAGTGTATAGTGTAGTGTATAGTAGTGTATTGTGTAGTGTAGTGTATTGTGTAGTGTATAGTGTAGTGTGTAGTGTATAGTGGAGTGTATAGCAGTGTATAGTGTAGTGTATAGTGTAGTGTATAGTGTAGTGTAGTGTATAGTAGTGTATAGTGTAGTGTATAGTAGTGAATAGTGTAGTGTGTAGTGTATAGTGTAGTGTATAGTGTAGTGTATAGTGTAGTGTATAGTGTAGTGTATAATATAATGTACAGTGTAGTGTATAGTGTGTAGTGTAGTGCATAGTGTAGTGTATAGTAGTGTAGTGTATCGTGTAGTGTATAGTGTAGTGTATAGTGTAGTGTATAGTGTAGTGTATTGTAGTGTATAGTGTAGTGCATAGTAGTGTATAGTGTAGTGTATCGTGTAGTGTATCGTGTGTAGTGTATCGTGTGTAGTGTGTAGTGTCGTGTAGTGTGTAGTGTAGTGTGTAGTGTAGTGTACAGTGTAGTATATTAGTACGACGTTTCGCCAGTAATTCCACATAGCATCATCAGGCGACGATGTCACAGTCAGCTCTTCCCGTCGCAAGCCACTCGTGGTTCATCCCCTGCGTGTAACGCCTCGCCTCGTCTGCTTCACTTTATTGCTTCATTCGCGTAAAGTGGGTAGAGCAAGCCAGTGGCGCGGCCCCAGAGCCTCAGTGCCGATGTTCTTCTAAGAGCCGGGTCTGTCTGGCTGGGTGTCGTGACCCGTGCCTTGACCAGGGCCAGGTCAGATAGCCTCCCCTAGCACCCTTAGCGGAGGACCTGGGAGCAGAACAGTTAGGCAGATAGCCTAGGGGTGTATCCCAGTCCAGTACGGGTGAAGCGGCCGTTACCCCTTCCATTGTTACCCTGTGAGTTATAATAGTGTGCCTCGACTACACCGTCTGTGTCGCTTGTGAACCCACTACACTATTACTTGTGAACGGTAGTAGTGGTATCGTTATCGCTATCAGTAGGTCGGCACTCCTGGATTGGTTGCACGCGCTCCTGTGAAGACCCATTGGGAGTGTTGGGGGTTGATGCTCATTCATTGACAGCGTCTGAGACTAGGCTCTAAGGAAAGCTGTCTCGGGTGTGGACCAATCAACTTCAAGGACAGTGCACATACATTATCAGAGTTGTGTTCTTTTGTTTGTATTATGACTGCAGGTATTGCGGTCTATGCAAACATGACTCCTTAAAAAGGTGTCAGTTTTGTTGCCAGATAGAAGGGTAAAGAACCAATTATCATATTTTTACTGAAAAATGAGGTTCCCATAGTGTAGATGCTTGCCCCGAGCTCTCATACTCTGATGGTGCATTGTCTTTGAGTTGTGCGCCTTTTGGCGTCATCTGGTCCAACCCATATGAGACTAGGCTCTAAGGAAAGCTGTCTCGGGTGTGGACCAATCAACTTCAAGGACAGTGCATACATTATCAGAGTTATGTTCTTTTGTTTGTATTACGACTGCAGGTATTGTGGTCTATGCAAACATGACTCCTTAAAAAGGTGTCAGTTTTGTTGCCAGATAGAAGGGTAAAGAACCAATTATCATATTTTTACTGGCAAATGAGGTTCCCATAGAGCGTCTGAACACTCAACGGGGAATTTACAATTTGGAATTCGTGCGTTCGGGATGTCCAGTTGACAGTCTTCGCCGACGATAGATATTCTCGCATTTGCTGTTTTGTTTCACGATTACAAAATCAGCGGAGTGGATGTGATATTGGTAGGAACCTCCTGGTTACACCAGCCCACAGGGGATTATTGTGTGCGTCCGTCGTGCATCCAAAAATGGGAGGGGTGGGGCTGGGTGAGGGGTGGGAGGGGTGGGGCTGGGTGGGGAGGGGCTGGTCACCCCGTGGTGCCCTTATAAAACTCAACGTTTAACCTACTCACGCCGGCTTGTGCCCGCCCTCACAGTCGGCCATATTTGCGGAATACACCACGCCGCCGTTGTACCTGGCCATTGACCGAGCAACCCAACGTTCCTACCAGCTCCCTCCGCAGGACAAGGTGTTTTAAACCTTCACGCCAAGTCCATTGGCATTGCTATGGCAGAGTGACAGGCGAAGGCGCAGCCCTGCAACTGCTCGCTCGCGTCACTGCTGGTGGACGAGGTCTCCGCTGGAGAGGGAGCTCGAGAGAGAGAGGGTATGTTGGCCTCCTCTTTGACACAATCTCTGCGCTTGCAGAACGTCTGACGCGTCGGCACGTGGCAGGGAACGCAGCCGACGATGGGGGCCGCGGAGACCGCTGCCCGACCATCGTCACGGAGCAGCAACATCACCGCCGCCGCCGCCATCGTCACCGCCATCATCGCCGCCAGCGTCAGCGCCGTCAGTGTGAGCGCGCAGTTCTCTCAAGGAAACCTGCGTCTCGTCTGCGTCTCAGCAGAAGAAAATGAAGGTGATGGTGGTGGCGGCGGTGGTGGTGGTGGCGATGGTGGTGGTGGCGATGATGGTGGTGGCGATGGTGGTGGCGATGGTTACGGGGCTAACGATTCGCTGCGACAGTGCTGATCGACGTCGTGGCAGTGATGGGGGGGGGGGGGTTCTCCACTTGTCGCAGAAGTGTCGCGGTTCAATGGCGGTAGGCCGCCCTGGTTATTCGCGCGGTTTGTATTGCACCCCATCGTGTTACTTGGTGGCCGTTTGCTTCACGCGGGGGAGGAGGTCAAAGATCCCCACCGGCACGGGGGGGGGGGGGGGCGATGTGCGGTGGTGTGCCGACGTGTTAACCGCACCTGCCAGAGGGCTCGCGAGGGATTTGCACATCGCAGCGCGGGCGTCCGAGACGTCGCCAGGAATAGCCGCGCGCCGCTGTCGGAAGACGCGGCTTCCTGTGGCCGTCTGGAACGCTGCTTCCCATCCGATGTTAGGAAGCCGCTGGGAGCGATGGCGCTTTTAAATCATCGTTATCGTCTAGAGCGCCCTCTCTGGTATAGTGAAGTAGTGGAATGTACAGTCTAGTGTGTAGTGTAGAGTATAGTGTATAGTAGTGTAGTGTATAGTAGTGTAGTGTATAGTAGTGCCGTGTGTAGTAGTGTAGTGTATAGTGTAGTGTATAGTGCAGTGTATAGTAGTGTAGTGTATAGTAGTGTAGTGTATAGTAGTGTAGTGTATAGCAGTGTAGTGTATAGTGTAGTGTATAGTGTAGTGTATAGTGTAGTGTATAGCAGTGTAGTGTATAGTAGTGTAGTGTATAGCAGTGTAGTGTATAGTAGTGTAGTGTATATCTGATGTTAATATTGATGATGCTGATGTTACTAACAACCCCCACACGAATGGGCGCCCGATTCGGGCACCGAACCCGTGGGCCCCCCCACCCCCCCCCCCCCCCGCCCCCCCCCCCCTGGCCCCGATACGAACCGACGATTTCTAATTTCGATCTCCCGGCAGGCGCAGCGGCGGCGGCGCTCCCCTCCGCACGGAGCTGCTCCCCGGGCACCGGGACTCCCTCCAAAGTGCACGCGCAAGCCCAGGCGTCGAGGGACAACGCGCGGAGGCAGGAACAGGCCATCGTGGACCTGCAGAGCACCGTCAGGGAGCTCCTGGAGAAGCTGAGGAAGTGCGAAGAGAGGGGAGGAGGCGCTGGTGGCGGTGGCGGTGGTGCTGGGAGGATGGAGGGCGTGGACACCATGGACCGCAAGGTGAAGGACCTGGTGCGGAGGATGGAGGTGATGGCATCAGCAGCATCATCACGAATATTAACATCAGCATCATCATCATTAATATTAATATCAGTAGCATAATTTGAGCATCATCAGCATTATCATCATATGAGCATCATCAATATCATCATCAGCAGCAGCATCACCATATATCTCGGCCTCGCCATGCGCTGCGTTGCACCGCTAGTCGAGTAGATAACCTTGCGTTAAATAAACCCTCAGAGCCAGGATGAACGTCCAACTCCAATCGTCATTTATTGATTGTAACAAGGTAAAACTGGTGAGAAAACACAGATACAGCATCTGTTATAATCCGGAAACACCAACACAATGAACACCACAGCATCAGAACATTGTCTTAGATAACAATAGATCCTGGACGGACCAGGCCCCTACATTACCACTGAACAGCTAGACAAAAGCACAAGCCGGTGCGTTGCATACAGGCACATCGTGCATTCATCCCACTGCACCCCAAATGTACAGCATTACACTTAACACTAAACTGTGGATGAGATACTTCGTCATCTTTACTCTCAGGATCGCAACATAGGCACAAGTCTGACTCGACCTACTAAATCACAAGTAACATCCACAATAAGGAAAGTCGCAGGCTTCATTACTAACTAGGCCTCGTATTTACTACAACATCTTAACGGCACCATAAAGGCATTTACATCAATATAACGGTTATTCCAACATTACAACAGCATTGCCAATATTATAGAAATATACACAAACTTACAGACAATGCTTCTTAAGCTCCCACAATGGACAAGTGCGGCTGTGGTGTCACTGAGATGCGATGCGTGCCGCCATCTTGACTTATCTGTGTAATGGCCGACACCCGCGTGGTACAGTGGAAATCTAAAATCGTAACTTCCTGGTCACGTCACCAAAATTTGCATTAAAAAACAGGAACTTCCTGTGAACGTACGCTCCACATCTGCCGTGAGACAAGACACCATATCAGCATCATAAATCAATATCATCAACAGTATCATCATATCAGCATCATCAATTTGATCAGACTATGTAACACAATGTTTGTTCCTGGGTAGTAAGTGTTATTTCGTAATTGCTTATGTCTAAAAAGTACAGAAAGTGGCTATTGTTATTCCACACCAACTTTGCTTTTGTGACCAGGACAGTGATATTTTGAAATGTACCTGTTTTTCATGCATGAGAAAACGGGCCAAATTGTGTCTTTTCGTTCACATAAAGCCAGAAAAAACCAACATGAATAAAAATTTCCATGTGCAGTGGGTTCACAAGCGACAGAGACGGTGAAGTCGAGGCAGCACTATTTATTATAACTCAACAGGACAACACTGAGAAGGGGGGTAACGGCCCCTTCACCCGTACTACACTGGGATACACCCCTAGGCTCTCTGCCTAGCTATCTATGCTCCCGGGTCCTCCGCTAAGGGCGCTAGGGAAGGCTACCTGACCTGGCCCAGCCAAGGCACAGGTCACGACCACCAGCCACACAGACCCGGCCCTTAGAAGGACATCGGCTCTGAGGCTCTGGGGCCACACCGCTGGCTTGCTCTGCTCGACCCTGAGAAGGACTGCGGGTCAGAGGAGTCCCAGGGTCTATCTAGCCGGCCTTCAGTCTTCAACTGGGTCTTCGGACTTCGGCTCGCGAACACTGCCCCCAGACCTCTGGCTCCCCGTCTTTTATACCAACTCCCCACCGAGGGGCGGGGCTCCGAGGGATCACAGCAGCCCCCGCAGCCCCCACCCGTTGGGAGGGGCGTCGGGGATACAAAGTCCACAGCCCCCTTTGGGTAGGCCCAGGGCGCTAGCTGTAACCGACGTGTGTTTGTCCCGTAACACCCGAACGGCTGTAACAGATGTGTGTCTGTGCCGTAACACCACTACACATGTATTGATACTAAAGTAATGAAAAACATTACTACGAAGGATTTAGAAGTGAGTAGTTTGTCGAGATTGGGCCTCCCCACAGAGGACTCGGTCCGCTGTGGCCAGTCCCGCCTGCGGTAGTGAACCTTGAATCTTTGTGTGGCCAGCCCCGGCGCGCGTGTGAATTGTGCCGTGTGGGGTGTGTGTGTGTGGTGGGTGTGTGTGTAGTGTGTGTGTGTGGTGTGTGTGGTGTGTGTAGTGTGTGTGTGTAGTGTGTGTGTGTGGTGTGTAGTGTGTGTGTGGTGTGTGTGTGTGTAGTGTGTGGTGTGTGTAGTGTGTGTGTGTGTGGTGTGTGTGTGTCTGTGTGTGGAGTGTGTGGTGTGTGGTGTGTGGGTGTGTAGTGTGTGGTGTGTGTATGTGTTGTGTGTGGTGTGTGTGTTGTGTGTGGTGTGTGGGTGTGTAGTGTGTGGTGTGTGGTGTGTGTGTGTAGTGTGTGGTGTGTGTGGTGTGTGTGTAGTGTGTGTAGTGTGTGGTGTGGGTGTGTGGTGTGTGGTGTGTGTGGTGTGTATGTGGTGTGTGTGGTGTGTGTGGTGTGTGTGTGGTGTGTGTGTGGTGTGTGGTGTGTGTGGTGTGTGTGGTGTGTGTGTGGTGTGTGTGTGTAGTGTGTGTAGTGTGTGGTGTGTGTGTGTGGTGTGTGTGGTGTGTGTGGTTGTGTGTGTGGTGTGTGTGGTGTGTGTGTGTGGTGTGTGTGTAGTGTGTGTGGTGTGTGTGTAGTGTGTGTGGTGTGTGTAGTGTGCGTGTGGTGTGTGTGTGTCTGTGTGTGGAGTGTGTGGTGTGTGGTGTGTGGGTATGTAGTGTGTGGTGTGTGTATGTGTTGTGTGTGGTGTGTGTGTAGTGTGTGTGTTGTGTGTGGGTGTGTAGTGTGTGGTGTGTGTGTGGTGTGTGTGTGTGTAGTGTGTGGTGTGTGTGGTGTGTGTGTGGTGTGTGGGTGTGTAGTGTGTGGTGTGTGTATGTGTTGTGTGTGGTGTGTGTGTAGTGTGTGTGTTGTGTGTGGGTGTGTAGTGTGTGGTGTGTGTGGTGTAGTGTGTGGTGTGTGTGTGTGGTGTGTGTGTGAAGTGTGTGTGGTGTGTGGTGTGTGTGTGTGTAGTCTGTGGTGTGTGTGTGGTGTGTGTGTAGTGTGTGTGTTGTGTGTGGTGTGTGGGTGTGTAGTGTGTGGTGTGTGGTGTGTGTGGTGTGTGTGTGGTGTGTGTGGTGTGTGTGTGTGTAGTGTGTGGTGTGTGTGGTGTGTGTGTGGTGTGTGGGTGTGTAGTGTGTGGTGTGTGTATGTGTTGTGTGTGGTGTGTGTGTAGTGTGTGTTGTGTGTGGGTGTGTAGTGTGTGGTGTGTGTGGTGTAGTGTGTGGTGTGTGTGTGTGGTGTGTGTGTGTGGTGTGTGTGGTGTGTGTGGTGTGTGTGTGGTGTGTGTGTGGTGTGTGGTGTGTGTGGTGTGTGTGGTGTGTGTGTGGTGTGTGTGTGTAGTGTGTGGTGTGTGTGTGTGGTGTGTGTGGTGTGTGTGGTTGTGTGTGTGGTGTGTGTGGTGTGTGTGTGTGGTGTGTGTGGTGTGTGTGTGTGGTGTGTGTGTAGTGTGTGTGGTGTGTGTGTAGTGTGTGTGGTGTGTGTAGTGTGCGTGTGGTGTGTGTGTGTCTGTGTGTGGAGTGTGTGGTGTGTGGTGTGTGGGTATGTAGTGTGTGGTGTGTGTATGTGTTGTGTGTGGTGTGTGTGTAGTGTGTGTGTTGTGTGTGGGTGTGTAGTGTGTGGTGTGTGTGTGGTGTGTGTGTGTGTAGTGTGTGGTGTGTGTGGTGTGTGTGTGGTGTGTGGGTGTGTAGTGTGTGGTGTGTGTATGTGTTGTGTGTGGTGTGTGTGTAGTGTGTGTGTTGTGTGTGGGTGTGTAGTGTGTGGTGTGTGTGGTGTAGTGTGTGGTGTGTGTGTGTGGTGTGTGTGTGAAGTGTGTGTGGTGTGTGGTGTGTGTGTGTGTAGTCTGTGGTGTGTGTGTGGTGTGTGTGTAGTGTGTGTGTTGTGTGTGGTGTGTGGGTGTGTAGTGTGTGGTGTGTGGTGTGTGTGGTGTGTGTGTGGTGTGTGTGGTGTGTGTGTGTGTAGTGTGTGGTGTGTGTGGTGTGTGTGTGGTGTGTGGGTGTGTAGTGTGTGGTGTGTGTATGTGTTGTGTGTGGTGTGTGTGTAGTGTGTGTTGTGTGTGGGTGTGTAGTGTGTGGTGTGTGTGGTGTAGTGTGTGGTGTGTGTGTGTGGTGTGTGTGTGAAGTGTGTGTGGTGTGTGTGGTGTGTGTGTGTAGTGTGTGGTGTGTGGTGTGTGTGTGTGTGGTGTAGTGTGTGGTGTGTGGGTGTGTAGTGTGTGGTGTGTGTATGTGTTGTGTGTGTGGTGTGTGGTGTGTGTGTGTGTGTAGTGTGTGGTGTGTGTGTGGTGTGTGTGTAGTGTGTGTGTAGTGTGTGGTGTGTGTTGTGTGTGGGTGTGTAGTGTGTGGTGTGTGTATGTGTTGTGTGTGTGTTGTGTGTGTGTGGTGTGTGTGTGTGTGGTGTGTGTGTGTGGTGGGTGTGTGTGTGGTGTGTGTGGTGTGTGGTGTGTGTGTGTAGTGTGTGGTGTGTGTCGTGTGTATGTGTGGTGTGTGTGGTGTGTGTGGTGTGTGTGTGTGTGTGGTGTGTGTGGTGTGTGTGTGGTGTGTGTGTGGTGTGTGTATGTGTGGTGTGTAGTGTGTGTGTGTGTAGTGTGTGTGTAGTGTGTGTATGTGTGGTGTGTGTAGTGTGTGTGTGTAGTGTGTGTGTAGTGTGTGTGGTGTGTGTGTAGTGTGTGTGTTGTGTGTGGGTGTGTAGTGTGTGGTGTGTGTGTGGTGTGTGTGTGTGTAGTGTGTGGTGTGTGTGGTGTGTGTGTGGTGTGTGGGTGTGTAGTGTGTGGTGTGTGTATGTGTTGTGTGTGGTGTGTGTGTAGTGTGTGTGTTGTGTGTGGGTGTGTAGTGTGTGGTGTGTGTGGTGTAGTGTGTGGTGTGTGTGTGTGGTGTGTGTGTGAAGTGTGTGTGGTGTGTGGTGTGTGTGTGTGTAGTCTGTGGTGTGTGTGTGGTGTGTGTGTAGTGTGTGTGTTGTGTGTGGTGTGTGGGTGTGTAGTGTGTGGTGTGTGGTGTGTGTGGTGTGTGTGTGGTGTGTGTGGTGTGTGTGTGTGTAGTGTGTGGTGTGTGTGGTGTGTGTGTGGTGTGTGGGTGTGTAGTGTGTGGTGTGTGTATGTGTTGTGTGTGGTGTGTGTGTAGTGTGTGTTGTGTGTGGGTGTGTAGTGTGTGGTGTGTGTGGTGTAGTGTGTGGTGTGTGTGTGTGGTGTGTGTGTGTGGTGTGTGTGGTGTGTGTGGTGTGTGTGTGGTGTGTGTGTGGTGTGTGGTGTGTGTGGTGTGTGTGGTGTGTGTGTGGTGTGTGTGTGTAGTGTGTGGTGTGTGTGTGTGGTGTGTGTGGTGTGTGTGGTTGTGTGTGTGGTGTGTGTGGTGTGTGTGTGTGGTGTGTGTGGTGTGTGTGTGTGGTGTGTGTGTAGTGTGTGTGGTGTGTGTGTAGTGTGTGTGGTGTGTGTAGTGTGCGTGTGGTGTGTGTGTGTCTGTGTGTGGAGTGTGTGGTGTGTGGTGTGTGGGTATGTAGTGTGTGGTGTGTGTATGTGTTGTGTGTGGTGTGTGTGTAGTGTGTGTGTTGTGTGTGGGTGTGTAGTGTGTGGTGTGTGTGTGGTGTGTGTGTGTGTAGTGTGTGGTGTGTGTGGTGTGTGTGTGGTGTGTGGGTGTGTAGTGTGTGGTGTGTGTATGTGTTGTGTGTGGTGTGTGTGTAGTGTGTGTGTTGTGTGTGGGTGTGTAGTGTGTGGTGTGTGTGGTGTAGTGTGTGGTGTGTGTGTGTGGTGTGTGTGTGAAGTGTGTGTGGTGTGTGGTGTGTGTGTGTGTAGTCT
Organism: Lampetra fluviatilis; assembly: GCF_964198595.1. Lineage (NCBI taxonomy): Eukaryota > Metazoa > Chordata > Hyperoartia > Petromyzontiformes > Petromyzontidae > Lampetra > Lampetra fluviatilis. The sequence continues at coordinate 2,803,162 of NC_136332.1, read as the reverse complement.
GTGGTGTGTGTGTGGTGTGTGTGTAGTGTGTGTGTTGTGTGTGGTGTGTGGGTGTGTAGTGTGTGGTGTGTGGTGTGTGTGGTGTGTGTGTGGTGTGTGTGGTGTGTGTGTGTGTAGTGTGTGGTGTGTGTGGTGTGTGTGTGGTGTGTGGGTGTGTAGTGTGTGGTGTGTGTATGTGTTGTGTGTGGTGTGTGTGTAGTGTGTGTTGTGTGTGGGTGTGTAGTGTGTGGTGTGTGTGGTGTAGTGTGTGGTGTGTGTGTGTGGTGTGTGTGTGAAGTGTGTGTGGTGTGTGTGGTGTGTGTGTGTAGTGTGTGGTGTGTGGTGTGTGTGTGTGTGGTGTAGTGTGTGGTGTGTGGGTGTGTAGTGTGTGGTGTGTGTATGTGTTGTGTGTGTGGTGTGTGGTGTGTGTGTGTGTGTAGTGTGTGGTGTGTGTGTGGTGTGTGTGTAGTGTGTGTGTAGTGTGTGGTGTGTGTTGTGTGTGGTGTGTGGGTGTGTAGTGTGTGGTGTGTGTATGTGTTGTGTGTGTGTTGTGTGTGTGTGGTGTGTGTGTGTGTGGTGTGTGTGTGTGGTGGGTGTGTGTGTGGTGTGTGTGGTGTGTGGTGTGTGTGTGTAGTGTGTGGTGTGTGTCGTGTGTATGTGTGGTGTGTGTGGTGTGTGTGGTGTGTGTGTGTGTGTGGTGTGTGTGGTGTGTGTGTGGTGTGTGTGTGGTGTGTGTATGTGTGGTGTGTAGTGTGTGTGTGTGTAGTGTGTGTGTAGTGTGTGTATGTGTGGTGTGTGTAGTGTGTGTGTGTAGTGTGTGTGTAGTGTGTGTGGTGTGTGTGTGGTGTGTGTGTGTATGTGGTGTGTGTGGTGTGTGTGGTGTGTGTGTGGTGTGTGGTGTGTGTGGTGTGTGTGGTGTGTGTGTGGTGTGTGTGTGTAGTGTGTGTAGTGTGTGGTGTGTGTGTGTGGTGTGTGTGGTGTGTGTGGTTGTGTGTGTGGTGTGTGTGTGTGGTGTGTGTGGTGTGTGTGTGTGGTGTGTGTGTAGTGTGTGTGGTGTGTGTGTAGTGTGTGTGGTGTGTGTAGTGTGTGTGTGGTGTGTGTGTGTCTGCGTGTGGAGTGTGTGGTGTGTGGTGTGTGGGTATGTAGTGTGTGGTGTGTGTATGTGTTGTGTGTGGTGTGTGTGTAGTGTGTGTGTTGTGTGTGGGTGTGTAGTGTGTGGTGTGTGTGTGGTGTGTGTGTGTGTAGTGTGTGGTGTGTGTGGTGTGTGTGTGGTGTGTGGGTGTGTAGTGTGTGGTGTGTGTATGTGTTGTGTGTGGTGTGTGTGTAGTGTGTGTGTTGTGTGTGGGTGTGTAGTGTGTGGTGTGTGTGGTGTAGTGTGTGGTGTGTGTGTGTGGTGTGTGTGTGAAGTGTGTGTGGTGTGTGGTGTGTGTGTGTAGTCTGTGGTGTGTGTGTGGTGTGTGTGTAGTGTGTGTGTTGTGTGTGGTGTGTGGGTGTGTAGTGTGTGGTGTGTGGTGTGTGTGGTGTGTGTGTGGTGTGTGTGGTGTGTGTGTGTAGTGTGTGGTGTGTGTGGTGTGTGTGTGGTGTGTGGGTGTGTAGTGTGTGGTGTGTGTATGTGTTGTGTGTGGTGTGTGTGTAGTGTGTGTGTTGTGTGTGGGTGTGTAGTGTGTGGTGTGTGTGGTGTAGTGTGTGGTGTGTGTGTGTGGTGTGTGTGTGAAGTGTGTGTGGTGTGTGTGGTGTGTGTGTGTAGTGTGTGGTGTGTGGTGTGTGTGTGTGTGGTGTAGTGTGTGGTGTGTGGGTTTGTAGTGTGTGGTGTGTGTATGTGTTGTGTGTGTGGTGTGTGGTGTGTGTGTGTGTGTAGTGTGTGGTGTGTGTGTGGTGTGTGTGTAGTGTGTGTGTAGTGTGTGGTGTGTGTTGTGTGTGGTGTGTGGGTGTGTAGTGTGTGGTGTGTGTATGTGTTGTGTGTGTGTTGTGTGTGTGTGGTGTGTGTGTGTGTGGTGTGTGTGTGTGGTGGGTGTGTGTGTGGTGTGTGTGGTGTGTGTGTGTAGTGTGTGTGTGTGGTGTGTGTCGTGTGTATGTGTGGTGTGTGTGGTGTGTGTGGTGTGTGTGTGTGTGTGGTGTGTCTGTGGTGTGTGTGTGGTGTGTGTATGTGTGGTGTGTGTAGTGTGTGTGTGTGTAGTGTGTGTGTAGTGTGTGTGTGTGGTGTGTGTCGTGTGTATGTGTGGTGTGTGTGGTGTGTGTGGTGTGTGTGTGTGTGTGGTGTGTGTGGTGTGTGTGTGGTGTGTGTGTGGTGTGTGTATGTGTGGTGTGTGTAGTGTGTGTGTGTGTAGTGTGTGTGTAGTGTGTGTATGTGTCGTGTGTGTAGTGTGTGTGTGTAGTGTGTGTGTAGTGTGTGTGGTGTGTGTGTGGTGTGTGTGTGTGTGTAGTGTGTGTGTAGTGTGTGTGGTGTGTGTGTGTTGTGTGTGTGCCCACGACTGAGAATCAGCCATCGTGACTTCGCCAATCCGCTCTGTCTCCCGCAGAATGTTGGCACGTCCGACACGAGCTCCCGCTCGTCGCCATACGCAGAAGACAACGACGACGACGATGACGACGATGGCGGTGATGGCGGGCGTGATGGCGGCAATGGCGGCGACGACGACGCCGTGACGGACACTGCACTTGGCGGCAATTCCTTGGGGAAATTTTCGGACGAAAGTAAGATTCGGCAACTACCTCCCGGCAACACCGGCGATGGCGGTGATGATGATGGTGATGATGGTGATGATGATGGTGGCGATGGCGGTGGTCGTCGTCGTCGCTCTGACGCGTTCCTCGTGAGTCTGTGCGCACTGGCAAATCTCGCGCTGGCGACATAGCTCAGACTGGTGACCCCCCCCCCCCCCACTGGTGACGTCGCCCCCCCCAATGGTGACCTCGCTCCCTCCCTCCCACTGGTGACCTCGCCCCCCCCCCCTCACGTGACCTCGCCCTCCCCCCCCACGTGACCTCGCCCCCCCCCCCACTGGTGACCTCCCCCCCCCCCCACTGGTGACGTCACCCCCCCCTAATGGTGACGTCACCCCCCCCTCAATGGTGACCTCGTCCCCCCCCCCACTGGTGACTCGTCCCCCCCACTGGTCACCCCCCCCCCAATGGTGACGTCACCCCCCCCCAATGGTGACCTCGTTCCCCCCCCCCACTGGTGACTCCCCCCCCCCACTGGTCACCCCCCCCCCCCAATGGTGACGTCACCCCCCCCAATGGTGACGTCACCCCCCCCCCAATGGTGACCTCGTTCCCCCCCCCACTGGTGACTACCCCCCCCACTGGTGACCCCTCCCCACTGGTCACCTCTGTACATGCGGCCAGCTGCTCTTCACGATCCCCGTGGAACTTTGTGTGAATCCTTCACGCGTCTCTGGGGTTTAGTGAAGCATCAGTGGTGTGGTGGAGCGAGATCCACCCGCAGCCTTGGGGGCCGTCCATAAATGACGTCACGCACCTGGAGGGGGGTCAGATATTTGTGACGATGTGTGACGAGGAGGGGGGGGGTTTGAGAAATGTGACGTCACATCAAAATGCGCAACTTTAAATAAATATGGACAACACGTTCTACTTAATTACATAGACTTTGTAATAAATGTTTTTCCTACAACATCAGAGTGCAGCGCCACATTAAATACGCACTACAGTGACAATAGTTTAAAGCGATTTGAAGCATGTTTTATTTTCAAAATGGAAATATGGTTTTGGGGGGGGTCAGAGCTTTGTGACGTCATATTCGAGGGGGAAGGTCTGACTTTTTGTGACGTCGTGTGACGAGGGGGGGGGGGGTCAAAAATCGTCCAAAATCTCGTGACGTCATTTATGGACGGCCCCCAACTCGCCGACGCGAACTGTTCCGCCGCTCTGAAATGTCTCTGCGCTGTTGACCGGCGCCTTCAAGTGACCCCCCCCCCAGCGATGAGAATCCGGCGGCGTGAGATCGGCGTTGTGTCACCGTCGGTGGATCTCCTCCGAGGTCCGCTGCCCGGTCTGCCTTGCGCGGGTCCCGTTTGCTGAAACTTCGCGACGAGTTTGCGAACGAGGCCCTGTGGTTAAATTTCGATTCAAAGCTTTCGTGACTGCAGGGATTCATCTTCTTGGTTCTGTAGTGTGGTTCAAGGAGGCTTGGACGACGTAGTCGGAGGCACACTTATTTATTAAACACAGTTGTATCTACAGGCCGAGATATACAACACTCAGAAGGGTATCGGCCCCTCCACTCGTCTAACTGGGAGATCGACAACCTATGTCACAGCTAGCCTACTCCCAGGTCCTCCACTACCGGGCTAGGGGAGGCTAGCTAACCCAGCCCTGGTTAAGCTGGGATTACGGCACCCTGAGTTCCCAGACCGGCTCTTACAAGAGCATCGGCTCTGGGCTCTTGGGGCCACGCCACTGGCTGGCCTTGGTCGGTCCTGAGAAGGACAGCGATCCAAGGGAGTCCCAGGGCCTATCTAGCAGGTCTTCTTGCTTCTCTGGTTAAAGCTGAACACTGAACCCCGAGCCCTCTGGCTCACCGCCTTATATAGCAACTCCCCCCTGAGGGGTGGAGCCGCGGGGGATCCCTGCGCCGTATTAGCCCCCCAGGCTAAACGGCGCGGACGTCGATGTAAGCACCTGCTCGCGTACAGACACAGCCACGCCCAGTGTGTTTGTTTCCCATCCGTAACAACTCTATAACACCCCCTCCGTAACGCCTCTACAGTTCTTTCGGTAAAGTCACGTAGAATGGAAATAATAAAATGATAAAAATAAAACATAATAAAATAATTCTCACGACGTTTCGGCCACAACGCAAGCAGCCGTCCTCAGGTGAAGACCCCGACAGACCTGGTCTTCACCTGAGGACGGCTGCTTGCGTTGTGGCTGAAACGTCGTGAGAATTATTTTATTATGTTTTATTTTTATTATTTTATTATTTCCATTCTACGTGACTTTACCGAAAGAACCAAGAAGATGAGGCCCTGTGGCTCGCGGTCTCGATGCGGCCTGTGACGTTCAACTGCGACCTCCCTCCCCTCTGTCGTCGGCTTCCTTCCGAGTAGAATTATCTGGGCTCAAATAATCTAGGATTGAAGCTTTCGTGACTGCAGAAATTATACTCATTGTTTTTTTTCGGTAAAGTCACGTGTGTAGAAATAAAATTGTTAATAAATAAAAGTAAATTAACATTTTTATTAAATTTAAATAAATAAAAGTACATAAAAATAAAACTTTTAATTTAATTGTATTTATAAAAATTGTATTTTATTTCTACATACGTGACTTTACCGAAAAAAACGAGTAGAATTATCTGGGCTCATTACAGGCTACATGGGCCTGCAGAAACAACACTAAATGTGAATTTGTTATTTTTCTTCTATGATTCCAGACTTATGGGCTACCCTGTATACACTACACTATACACTACACTGTACACTACTATACACTACACTATACACTACACTGTACACTACTATACACTATACTATACACTACACTATACACTACACTATATACTACACTACACTACAATACACTATACACTACATTATACACTACACTGTACACTACTATACACTACACTATACACTACACTATACACTACACTATACACTACACTGTACACTACTATACACTACACTATACACTACACTATACACTACACTATACACTACACTACTACACTATACACTACACTACTACACTATACACTACACTATACACTACTATACACTACACTATACACTACACTATACACTATACACGATACACTACACTATACACTATACACGACTATACACTACACTATACACTACTATACACAACACTATACACTACACTACTATACACTACACTTCTATACACTACACTATACACTACTATACACTACACTATACACTACACTATGCACTACACTATACACTATACACGATACACTACACTATACACTACTATACACTACACTATACACTACACTATACACTACACTATACACTACACTATATACTACTATACCCTATACTATACACTACACTATACACTACACTGTACACTACACTATACACTACACTGTACACTACACTATACACTATTATACACTACACTATACACTACACTATACACTACACTATACACTAAACTATACACTACACTATACACTACACTATACACTATTATACACTACACTATACACTACACTATACACTACACTATACACTACTATACACTACACTGTACACTACACTATACACTACACTATACACTACACTGTACACTACACTATACACTACACTATACACTACTATACACTACACTACACTATACACTACACTATACACTACTATACACTACACTATACACTACTATACACTACACTATACACTACACTATACACTATACACGATACACTACACTATACACTACACTATACACTACACTATACACTACTATACACTACACTATACACTACACTACTACACTATACACTACACTATACACTACACTATACACTACTATACACTACTATACACTACACTATACACTACTATACACTACTATACACTACACTATACACTACACTATACACTACACTATACACTACATTATACACTACTATACACTACACTGTACACTACACTATACACTATTATACACTACACTATACACTACACTATACACTACACTATACACTAAACTATACACTACACTATACACTACACTATACACTATTATACACTACACTGTACACTACACTATACACTATTATACACTACACTATACACTACACTATACACTACACTATACACTACACTATACACTACACTATACACTACTATACACTACACTGTACACTACACTATACACTATTATACACTACACTATACACTACACTATACACTACACTATACACTAAACTATACACTACACTATACACTACACTATACACTATTATACACTACACTATACACTACACTATACACTACACTATACACTACTATACACTACACTGTACACTACACTATACACTACACTATACACTACACTGTACACTACACTATACACTACACTATACACTACTATACACTACACTACACTATACACTACACTATACACTACTATACACTACACTATACACTACTATACACTACACTATACACTACACTATACACTATACACGATACACTACACTATACACTACACTATACACTACACTATACACTACTATACACTACACTATACACTACACTACTACACTATACACTACACTATACACTACACTATACACTACTATACACTACTATACACTACACTATACACTACACTATACACTACACTATACACTACATTATACACTACTATACACTACACTATACACTACTATACACTACACTATACACTACACTATACACTACTATACACTACACTATACACTACACTATACACTACACTATACACTATACACTACACTATACACTACACTATACACTACACTATACACTACACTATCCACTACACCAGGGGCGGTTTCTTCATTAGGGCGATTGGGCGACGCACCACCAATGTCATTCAACCACAGAGTCACGCTAGCCGTCACTGTGCCTCTGGATATAGTCCAATCAGCGTCATGTCACGTTCTGTGGAGTACCGCCTCTTTTTGGGCGATTTCACTCCGGCTGAGAATCGCCCCGAGTGGCCCCATAGACTTACATTCATAGATGTTTTTTTTCGAACGGGGGCGCTGCAATGCATTCTCTATGGCTTCCGGGAGGGCTCGCCCTAACGTGCTTACGTCATCATACGTGCTTACGTCATCATACGTGCTTACGTCATCATACGTAAGCACGTTTCATCCAACAATATAATTTGTCGCCACCTAGTGGAATCTTTAATAAAATAAACTTGAGTGGTTTGTTTAAATAGTGAGTATAGAAACAAACAAGATGTATTGTAAGAGTCACTTTATTTTTCATTAATATTAAAGAAGTGAAGTTGCCTTTACATGCTAAGGCTGTTAATTTATCCATTGCATGGGTGGACCTTATCCTTATCAATCATCCAGACATTTGCCCCCCCTGAGAGATTTTGCAGGAACCGCCACTGCACTACACTACACTATACACTACTATGTATAGGGTGTCGCATGAGTCTGATTTCACAGTAAAAACGCAGGCTCTGTGCTATTGGCTCGCGGTCTCAATGCACTTTGTTAAATTCAACAGCGACCTCGCCTCCGTCTTCGATTCCCTACGACCAGAATTATCTAGAATAATTTTTCCTTACTCAGAGACTGCAGAAACAACACTAAATATGAATCCGTTATTTTCCCCTATGATTACAGACGTATGGGACACCCTCTAGACCAGGAGTGGGGAACGTCCGGCCCGCGGGCCGTGTCAGGCCCGCGGGATAATTTGAGTCTGGCCCTGCCAAGGCAACCGCAGGCGGGACTCGAAATTCAATAAATCTAGGAGCAAACCTGGCAAAGCAGTTGCGAGTAGCAGCAACATCATCAACACCAGCTAACATCATCACACGCCTCGCCAATTAAGAGAAGCAGTTCCAGCCATCGCATTAGGGGCGAGTTAATTAAATGTTTGAGCAAAAATAACGGGATAATTTTTAAGTTGATCATTGTGTATGGCCCCGCGAATGATGTTGTATAAATATCCAAATGCCCCTTGGCAAGAACAAGGTTCCCCACCCGCTGCTCTATAACGACACGAAGTGAGAGGTCGCTCATCCCGTTACTCTCTCAGGCAGGGAGCTGTAGCTGCATGTGGAGCGTCATTCATGTCCATGGCCCTCGGTGTGAACCACAGGACAGGTGCGTGGGGAGCCGTAGCGTCGCTGCGCTACGAACTCGGCGACCCGAGTTCGATTCCCGCTCGTGGTCAACACCGGCGACGATTATCCGAACCGGTCATGGGCCTCGCCTAGGTCGACTCAGCCTCAAAATGAGTACCTGGTGCGGTGCGTAAACATCGCCACTGGGGAGACAAAGGCGGCCGGGCGTGGTGTTGGCCACCCACCCCCTCGTGCGCCGTGCCGGCCTTCACAGGTGCTGCTGCTGCTGCTCGCTAACAGTACTTGCCCCTACAGCCTGTTGAGGTTATACGGGGGGCCTTTGCCTTTGTGTGTTTATGTACACCATTGCGAATGGTGGCGCAGTGGTTAGCGCACTGCGCTACGAACCCAGCGGCGACCTGGGTTCGATTTCCAGCCGCGGTCAACATCAGTGGCGAGTGAAATCTAGAACTGACCCCGGGAAGTTGCGGTCTGAATGTCAGCACTGGGGGAGACAAAGGCGGCCCTGAATAATCCACCACCAAATCTACCCCTGAACACTGACACCTCAAATCAATGTGGTGACGCTCATTTCCATGGGTGTCCCTGAAGTAGCGGTGGGAACTCCACGTTACCGTGACAGGGCCATGTCCATTCATAGAACTACACCCCTCATTATGTGATGCGCGTTGAGTCAGTGTGTGGTGCTTTTGTGTTGTGCGTGTGTACGATTACTATTAGAACGTGGCTGTGTAAACTCCACGTGCTTAGACCGGGGCCCAGTAGGTCCCTAATTAAACAGCAAACGTTGCAGAACTGATGATGGTTTGAAAAGTAAAATTAATTGGTTTTTAAAACTCTTTCTGGCAAATAAAACAGAAGTTGTGTGAAGATGTTCAAACACCAGCTAGATAGCCTTTGTAAGGAATCAATTACTGCATTAAGCACACACAGGGCTGTGATGAACATGCAAACACAAACATTGCTCTGATAATTTCATACATTTGTATTGTCTTTGAGACTAATTGGCCTAGACCAGAGACGACAACCTTCGTTATAATTAACCAGAAGTTGAACTTTCGATCGCATAATTCCAATCATCACAATTTTAAAACCTGTAACCTGTTTTTGATTAATAGGCGTAAACGATTAGATGAGACGCACCTCACTCACCATCCTGTTGGTGACACTGGGCATTGTACATCGCAAGCACTCTACGGTAGGCCTCGGCAAGGTAAGGTAATTGTACCCTTTTTACCGGGTAAAAGGGTAAAGATAAAGGGTAAAGAGGTCGGCATGCCAAGAGGTAAGGGTAAAGGGTAGGGTAAAATGTAGGCTCGTTGCTTTTTACCTTTTACCTTACCTGCTAAAGGGTAAAAGGTAGAGTAGAGTGATTGTATTGTGGTAAGGTAAAAGGTAGGGTAACGGTAGGCTCGGTGTTTTTACACTTTTATCTTGCCGAGGCCTACTCTACTGCTTCCCATCACGCGGCCCCTGCAGCAGCCTTTAGCACCTGGTATTCACGATGGTCACCCATCCGAGCACTTAGCCAGGCTCAGCCTTGCTTAGCTTCCCAGGTGTAATGAGGATTGTGGGGCTGGTGGTAGTAGTAGGGTCATGCCGTGATTATTGTCGTCAACCCCTCCACCACTCAGCGACATTGTCACTGACACAGATAGAGGAGCCACGGGGGCTAGAAGATGTTAACTGTCTCGCCTGGTGTACAGGAGGTCGTGGGTTCGATCCCGACCCTGACGCCTGCCGCTGTATATTTGGAGTTTGCGTCTCTCTCTCATCATCATCACGGTGGCTATGAGATGTTAACTACCACGCCTAGTCTACAGGAGGTCGTGGGTTCGATCCCGACCCTGACGCCTGCCGCTGTATATTTGGAGTTTGCGTCTCTCTCTCATCATCATCACGGTGGCTATGAGATGTTAACTACCACGCCTAGTCTACAGGAGGTCGTGGGTTCGATCCCGACCCTGACGCCTGCCGCTGTATATTTGGAGTTTGCGTCTCTCTCTCATCATCATCACGGTGGCTATGAGATGTTAACTACCACGCCTGGTCTACAGGAGGTCGTGGGTTCGATCCCGACCCTGACGCCTGCCGCTGTATATTTGGAGTCTACGTGTCTCTCTCTCATCATCATTACGGTGGCTATGAGATGTTAACCACCACGCCTGGTCTACAGGAGGTCGTGGGTTCGATCCCGACCCTGACGCCAGCCGCTGTATATTTGGAGTTTGCGTCTCTCTCTCATCATCACGGTGGCTATGAGATGTTAACCACCACGCCTGGTTTACAGGAGGTCGTGGGTTCGATCCCGACCCTGACGCCTGCCGCTGTATATTTGGAGTTTGCGTGTCTCTCTGTCTCTCATTATCATCACGGTGGCTAGGAGATGTTAACTACCTCGCCTGGTCTACAGGAGGTCGTGGGTTCGATCCCGACCCTGACGCCAGCCGCTGTATATTTGTAGTTTGCGTGTCTCTCTCTCCCCCGTGGTCGCGTAGATTTTTCTCCGGGACCTCCGGGTTTCCCCTCCACATTTAAAAGTCAAGTTCACGCCTTTAGAGTTATTTGGTTGCTGCTATAAATTTCGACGCGATGATGATGATGATAAGCCACTTCGTTGAGATCACTTGTGACGGCCAAGATGATCGCTCCTGATAACAGCTACGTAGCTCAATGAGCGATTTTAATAAGCGAGTTTAATTAGCAATGTTAATGAGCGATTTTAATTACCGATTTGAATTAGCAATTTCAATGAGCGATTTTTTAAAATTTTAATTATCAATTTGAATGATATATTTTAATTAGAGATTTAAATGAGCAATTTTAATTAGCGATTTCAATTCGCAATTTTTAACTCGTGCAAATTGTTTTTTTTTACGTGAAATGAATAACATTTTCGCCCTGTACAAATCGTCAGTGCTTTTACAATAAATCCTTACCACAATTTGGCAGTTCACGTTTCCTCTTGATGGACGTGCCGTGTGAGTGCGTGCGCGCTATGCGTTCAGCGTATCATACTTGCGGAACTACTTGGCCGCCGCCATGAGAACGTGGAGTTACCATGCACATTTCCTTGCGTGGGGAGCGGTGGCGTAAGCAGATAGCGCTGCGCTACGAACCTGGTCCACCCGGGTTCGATTCCCACTCACGGCCAACACCGGTGACGATTATTATCTGAATCGGTCTTGGGCCTCCCCTAGGTCGACTCAGCCTCAAATGAGTACCTGGTGCGGTGTGTAGTGAACATGGCCACTGGGGAGACAAAGGCGGCCGGGCGTGGTGCTGGCCACCCACCCCCTCGTGTGTCGTGCCGACCTTCATCGGTGTTGCTCGCTAACAGCACTTGTCCCTAAAATCTGTTACAGGCTACACGGGGGATCTTTGTCTGTCTTTGTGTTCAGCGTGTTATACTGTGGATCTAACGGGCCCCGCCGTGGGAACGTGGAGTTTCCATGCAATTCCCTTGCGTGTATGCGTATGGTGAGTGCTTGTATTGTGGATGTACTGGGCCCAACCATGATACTGTGGAATTTCCATAATTGACGTAGATTTAGACAAAGACAACACCCCCCGTGTAGCCTACAGGGGCAAGTGCGAGTTAAATTTCTGACTTGCAGGAATTCAAATTCTGTGGTTCTTTGTGTAAAGTCACGGAGATAGAAGAAGAAAAATAATAATAAAGTGAATAAGCATAACATTATTAAATCTTCTTGGTTATTTCGGTAAAGTCACGTAGAAGGGAAATAATAAAATAATACAAATAAAACATAATAAAACTTTACTGAAAGAACCAAGAAGATGAATCCCTGCAGTCACGAACGCTTTAAATCGAAACATTATTAAAGTTATTAATACAATTATTTAAATTGTATTATTTTTATTCACTTCATTATTATTTTTCTATCTACCTGACTTTACGAGCACCAACGAAGCCAGACACGGCACCACGCTCGGCCGCCTTTGCCTCCCCAGTGACGCTACAGTATGTACACTCCGCAGTAGCTGCAACGTTCCCTCGTTATTCGCGAGGGATACGTTCCTGGAGATGCTCGTCAATAGCCAATTTCGCGGATAATGTTTCACACGCAGCAGCAGCAGCAGCAGGAGGCTTTCGCGACAAATGATCCACCATTGGAACCTCATTTGCCAGTAGAAAAATATGATAATTGTTTTTTACCGTTTTATCTGGCAACAAAACTGACACCTTTTTTTTACAAGGACTAGGCTCTAAGGAAAGCTGTCTCGGGTGTGGACCGATCAACTTCAAGGACAGTGCATACATTATCAGAGTTATGTTTTTTGTTTGCATTACAACTGCAGGTATTGTGGTCTATGCAAACATGACTCCTTGTAAAAAAGCTGTCAGTTTTGTTGCCAGATAAAAGGGTAAAAAACCATTTATCAAATATTATCTATAATAGAGGTGTTTGGTTTAAATATGAATGTGCCGTTAAACCCGCCACCACCCCATACTTGCGAAACGTCACGGTGTGTGCTGAACTAGAATACTACACTACACTATACACTACACACTACACTATACACTACACTATACACTGCACTATACACTACACTATACACTACACTATACACTACACTATACACTACACTATACAATGCACTATACACTACACTATACACTACACTATACACTACACTATACACTACACTATACACTACACTATACAATGCACTATACACTACACTATACACTGCACTATACACTATGCACTGCACTATACACTATACACTACACTATACACTGCACTATACACTACACTATACCATATTCTCTCTCATCACATTCTCTCTTTTTTTTTATCTCTCATCACTTTCTGCAGGCGTGCAGAGTTCCAAATGCGATTCGCGAATAGCCAAACCGGCGGATAGCAAGTCCGTGGTATAACAAGGGAATACCGTACTCGTTTGAGGCTGAGTCGACCTAGGGGAGACGGGTGCAGAGATAGTCGCTGCTGATGTTGGCCGTGAGCGAGAATCGAACTCGGCTCGTCGGATTTGTATCGACGTGCGCTCACCACTTCACCACCGCTCCCCATCGTACTAAAGACAAAGATCCCCGTACACTCTTTGGTTCTTTCGGTAAAGTCACGTGGGTATAAAATAAAAGAAATCTAATCACGACGTTTCGGGCGCAATCCAAGCGCCCCTCATCAGGTGGAACAACCACAGCAAGAAACAACTGCTGACGTGGGCAAAAGGGGGCTGCTGTAACAGGAGGCTATATAGGTACGAGAGGGGGAGGAGCCAGGGGGGAGAGATAGAGAGGGGGGTGGGGGGTAGGGGGAGCAAGGCAAATTGCCGGGGGGGGGGGGGGGAAGTGGGCGGGGCTGGGAGTGGGAGGCTGAAGAAACTGGAGATGCGGATATGAAGGCAACAACCATAAAGCAGTTAAGGTTTAAATTTCGATTTGAAGCTTTCGTGACTGCAGGGATTCATCTTCTTGGTTCTTTCGGTAAAGTCACGTAGAAGGGAAATAATAAAATAATATAAATAAAACATAATAAAATAACAATTCTCACGACGTTTCGGCCACAACGCAAGCAGCCATCCTCAGGTGCAGAACAGGTCTGTCGGAAAGACAGACCTGTTCTTCACCACAGCGTCTGTCTGTCTTTCCGACAGACCTGTTCTTCACCTGAGGACGGCTGCTTGCGTTGTGGCCGAAACGTCGTGAGAATTATATTTTATTATGTTTTATTTTTATTATTTTATTATTTCCCTTCTACGTGACTTTACCGAAAGAACCAAGAAGACAGTTAAGGGTTTACCTGGTTAATAACATCCTTCCAATGATTGCTCAATTTGTATCCATCTTCTCGGTTGAAGTTACATCTTTGTTTATATATCTGGATGGCTTCATGAACAAACCTTTGATAGTAGCCCGAAGGTTTGATAGATACTATCAAAGGTTTGTTCATGAAGCCATCCAGATATATAAACATAGACGTAACTTCAACCGAGAAGAGGTGGGGCCTTACCATCAGCCCCACCAAAACTAAGCACCTGCCTGGGTATTTTGTACCATTGGACACTCCACCCCCACAACTCCCAATCGGTGATGGGGCAGTAGTAGAGAGAGTGGAGAGTTTCCCATACCTGGGCAGTGTGCTTATGACCGGCTCCAGTTTAACAGCAGAGGTCTCGCTCCGAATCAGTCGAGCGGCATTATCTTTTCATCGGTTGCGTAACGCTGCTGTGTGGAAGCTACCTGGTCTGTCGCTCCGCGCGAAGCTTCAGGTCTTCTCGGCCACAGTCGTTCCCTCCCTTCTCTACGCTTGCGAAACGTGGACCCCCCTAATGGAGCATCTTCGCCGGTTGGAAACATTTAGGCTGGCCTGCCTACGATCCATCCTGGGTTTAACCAGGCTGGATTGTGTGAGGAGCTCACAAGTCCTTGAAAGATCTGGGCAAAGTCTCATCGGTGAGCTCCTCCGGCAGGCAAGGTTGCGTTGGCTGGGTCATGTAGCCCGCATGCCCAGCCACCGCATGCCTAAACAGCTTTTGTTCGGCCGGATAGAGGGGGCTAAACGGGCACGGCACGGGCTAGAGAAGAGATGGAGTGATGTGATACAGGAGGACGTGGAGCTGAGTGGACTTGCCGATGACTGGTACCAGCGGTGTCAAGATCGGCCTCAGTGGAGGAGGCTCGTGAAGGACGCTACTGGGCAGTTGGAGGCAGTCGCCCTCCAACGACAACGGAGGGCGGAGGAGCGACGCTCACAACAACGAGCGAAGCGCCGGGTGGCTAAAGCAAAAGCAAGTTGGCACAGTAGGAGGCACAGGTAGTGCATCAGCCAGTCATCTCAGTCATCTCAGTCGACCTGTGGCACCTGGGTCTGCCCCGTGACCTCCTGCCAGCGGGCGTTCGACACTTCACGTGGCCTCAAGGTGCACATGGCCTGGCACAAGTGCCTTGGTGACGTCACCGCCACTTAGTGGCGAATGGCGGTTGTTGTTGTTGTACGTGTGTACACGTGTGTGTGTGTACACGTGTGTACGTGTGTATGTGTGTACTACACGTGTACACGTGTGTGTGTGCACCGCAGGCGACTCGGTGCGTCTCGTGTTCAGCGCGCGCACCAACTACATGTACACACGTGTGTGTGTACTACACGTGTACACGTGTGTGTGTGTACACGTGTGTGTGTGTACACGTGTGTGTGTGTACTACACGTGTACACGTATGTGTGTGTACACGTGTGTGTGTGTACCCAGGCGACTCGGTGCGTCTCGTGTTCAGCGTGCGCACCAACTACATGTACACACACACACACACACGTGTGTACACGTGTGTGTGTGTGTGCACAGGCGACTCGGTGCGTCTCGTGTTCAGCGCGCGCACCAACTACATGTACACACACACACACGTGTGTACACGTGTGTGTGTGTGTGCACAGGCGACTCGGTGCGTCTCGTGTTCAGCGCGCGCACCAACTACATGTACGCGCGCGTGCGCTCCACGCTGCCCGAGCTGCACGCGTTCACGCTGTGCACGTGGCTCAGACGGACTGGCCTCGGCCTGGGAACGATCCTGTCGTACGCCGTGACCGGGCAGCCCAACGAGCTGACCCTCATGGAGGCGGGCGGCGACGGCGTCGAGGTGGTGGTCAACGACAAGGTGGGGTGCGGGGGGGGCGGCATCATCCTCATCAAGTCATCATCGTCGTCATCGTCAGCATCGTCATCATCATCGTCGTCATCATCATCATCGTCGTCATCATCATCGTCGTCGTCGTCATCATCGTCGTCATCATCCTTTTCGTCATCGTCGTCATCATCATCGTCGTCATCATCATCATCGTCATCATCCTTTTCGTCATCGTCGTCATCATCATCATCGTCGTCGTCGTCATCATCATCAAGTGATTTATCTGTGTGTGTATCTCTATATATCTCCATGTGTCTCTATGTGTCTCTATGTGTGTCTCTGTGTATCTCTGTGTGTCTGTGTATCTCTGTGTGTCTCTGTGTGTATCTCTGTGAGTCTCTATGTATCTGTGTGTGTCTCTGTGTCTCTGTAAGTCTCTGTGTATCTCTGTGTGTCTCTATGTATCTCTGTGTATCTCTGTGTATCTATGTGTGTCTCTGTGTATCTCTGTGTGTCTCTATGTATCTTTGTGTACCTTTGTGTGTCTCTGTGTATCTCTGTGTGTCTCTATGTATCTCTGTGTTTCTGTGTGTCTCTATGTATCTCTGTGTGTTTCTGTGAGTCTCTATGTATCTCTGTGTATCTCTGTGTGTCTCTGTGTATCTCTATGTCTCTGTGTGTCTCTGTGTATCTTTATGTATCTCTGTGTATCTCTGTGAGTCTCTATGTATCTCTGTGAGTCTCTATGTATATCTATGTATCTTTGTGTGTCTCTGTGTATCTCTGTGAGTCTCTATGTATCTCTGTGTGTCTCTATGTATCTCTGTGTGTCTCTGTGTGTCTCTGTGAGTCTCTATGTATCTCTGTGTGTCTCTGTGTGTCTCTGTGTACCTCTGTGTGTCTCTGTGAGTCTCTATGTATCTCTGTGTATCTCTGTGTACCTCTGTGTGTCTCTGTGTATCTCTGTGTGTCTCTATGTATCTCTGTGTCTCTGTGTGTCTCTGTGAGTCTCTATGTATCTCTGTGTATCTCTGCGTACCTCTGTGTGTCTCTGTGTGTCTCTGTAAGTCTCTGTGTATCTCTGTGTGTCTCTATGTATCTCTGTGTATCTCTGTGTATCTATGTGTGTCTCTGTGTATCTCTGTGTGTCTCTGTGTGTCTCTATGTATCTCTGTGTACCTCTGTGTGTCTCTGTGTATCTCTGTGTGTCTCTATGTATCTCTGTGTCTCTGTGTGTCTCTATGTATCTCTGTGTGTTTCTGTGAGTCTCTATGTATCTCTGTGTATCTCTGTGTGTCTCTGTGTATCTCTATGTCTCTGTGTGTCTCTGTGTATCTTTATGTATCTCTGTGTATCTCTGTGAGTCTCTATGTATCTCTGTGAGTCTCTATGTATATCTATGTATCTTTGTGTGTCTCTGTGTATCTCTGTGAGTCTCTATGTATCTCTGTGTGTCTCTATGTATCTCTGTGTGTCTCTGTGTGTCTCTGTGAGTCTCTATGTATCTCTGTGTGTCTCTGTGTGTCTCTGTGTACCTCTGTGTGTCTCTGTGAGTCTCTATGTATCTCTGTGTATCTCTGTGTACCTCTGTGTGTCTCTGTGTATCTCTGTGTGTCTCTATGTATCTCTGTGTCTCTTTGTGTCTCTGTGAGTCTCTATGTATCTCTGTGTATCTCTGCGTACCTCTGTGTGTCTCTGCGTACCTCTGTGTGTCTCTATGTATCTCTGTGTATCTCTGCGTACCTCTGTGTGTCTCTATGTATCTCTGTGTGTCTCTGCGTACCTCTGTGTGTCTCTGTGTATCTCTGTGTGTCTCTGTGTGTCGCTATGTATCTCTGTGTGTCTCTATGTATCTCTGTGTGTCTCTGTGTGTCTCTGTGAGTCTCTATGTATCTCTGTGTGTCTCTGTGTGTCTCTGTGTACCTCTGTGTGTCTCTGTGAGTCTCTATGTATCTCTGTGTATCTCTGTGTATCTCTGTGTACCTCTGTGTATCTCTGTGTATCTCTGTGTGTCTCTATGTATCTCTGTGTGTCTCTGTGTGTCTCTGTGAGTCTCTATGTATCTCTGTGTGTCTCTGTGTGTCTCTGTGTGTCTCTATGTATCTCTGTGTACCTCTGTGTGTCTCTGTGTATCTCTGTGTGTCTCTATGTATCTCTATGTATCTCTGTATACCTCTGTGTGTCTCTGTGTATCTATGTGTGTCTCTGTGAGTCTCTATGTATCTCTGTGAGTCTCTGTGTGTCTCTATGTATCTCTGTGTGTCTCTGTGAGTCTCTATGTATCTCTATGTATCTCTGTGAGTCTCTGTGTGTCTCTGTGTATCTCCAGGTGATGCTCCTCCCCTTGAGAGTGCCCCGCCTCAGCTGGCACCACGTGTGCGTCACGTGGAGTGCTCGCGACGGAGCGTGGAGCAGCTTCCTCGACGGGGTCCGCACGGGCAGCGGGGACGGCCTCGCGCCCTGGAGGCCCCTCACCGGCGGCGGGGTCATCGTGCTGGGCCAGGAGCAGGTGGGAGACGCACACAGGCAAAGGTCCCCCGTGTAGCCTCAGCAGGCCGCCGGGGCAAGTGCGAGCAGCAGAGCCACCGTGGCGCACGTGGTGGCCAGCTCCCACGCCCGGCCGCCTTTGTCTCCCTAGTGGCGATGTTGGAGACACACAAAGACAAGGATCCCCCGTATAGCCTTGATAAACTGTTGGGGCAAGTGCTGTTAGCGAGTAGAACCTACGAAGGCCGGCACCGTGGCGCACGAGTGGGTGGGTGGCCAGCACCACGGCCGGGGGAAACTAAGCGACATGTCTCGGAGCGTGTTCGTGAACACAAGGCAGATCTGAAACACGGTAGGACCAATACCTTGGCCGTGGATGATCATTGTTTTAATGCGGTGGGCTCACACGAAATAGATTTCTCTAAGACGAAGGTACTTTGCAAGCTTACTGGCTATCAACAAAGATTCGTTCATGAAGGCATCCATATATACAGACACAGACACCATTTCAACCGAGAAGATGGGTACAAACTGAGCAATCATTGGAAAGACGTCATCAACCAGTTTAAGTCATAACTGGCTGTGATGTTCCCATCCTACCACCTTCCGATGTTAGTTGTTATTTTCGGCTCTCCGATCGCACATTAACATGCTAATCTCTCTCATTAACACGCTAATCTCTCACATTAACATTCTAATCTCTCACATTAACACGCTAATCTCTCACATTAACATTCTAATCTCTCACATTAACATAGCCACCTCAACACGCTTGTCGTGGAGGACGCTCACCGATCTCACATTAACATGCTAATTCTTTTTACCTGGCAGCCCTCCAATTTTGTGGAAACCCACCACGAGTGCAGTGGTGGCCCATCACTTACATTAACATCAGCTGCCCCGCCCATACTTCTGACACTGAGGCTGCACCCATTTTAAACCTTGATTAATAGTTTCCTGATGATGACCGCTTGTGTTGCGATCGAAACGTCGTAGTTTTTTGTTATTTTCTTTTAACCTATCTATTTGACTTTACCGAAAGACCCAAACAATATTAATTCCTGCAGTCACGAAAGCTTTAAGTCAAGCTGTTTAGGCATGCGGTGGCTGGGCATGCGGGCTCCATGAGCCAGTTAACGCAACCTTGCCTGCCGGAGGAGCTCACCGATGGGACTTTGTACAGATCTTCCAAGGATTTGTGAGCTCCTCACACAATCCATCCTGGTTAAACCCAGGATGGATCGTAGGCAGGCCAGCCTAAATGTTTATATCCGGCGAAGATGTTCCATTAGGGGGGTCCACATTTCACAAGCATAGAGAAGGGAGGGAATAACTGTGGCTGAGAAGACCTGAAGCTTCGTGTGGAGCAACAGACCAGGTAACTTCCACACAGCATTACACAACCGATGAAAAGATAACCCACTCGACTGATTCGGAGTGAGACCTCTGCTGTAAAACCGGAGCCGGTCATGAGCACACTGCTCAGGTATGGAAAGCTCTCCACTCTCTCTACAACTGCCCCATCACCGATTGGGAGTTGTGGGGGTAGAGTGTCCGATGGTACAAAATACCCAGGCAGGTGCTTAGTTTTGGTGAGGCTGATGGTAAGGCCCCACCTCTTAGTGGCAAGCTCCCACCTCCTAGTGGCAAGCTCCAAGGTTCAGCAGCAGCGTCTCCAACTCCTCCTCTGAGTGAGCAGCAATTATCAGATCATCGGCATATGTAACATGGTTGAGCAATTGGGAGCTATCGCTTGACCACACCCGGGCATCGATAAGCCTCCCATTGTATCTGTACCAAATGGAAATTCCTCTGGTACAGCAACCGAAGGCTTCACAAACTACTTATGGGAGCCAGAGGACATCCCTGTTGCACCCCAAGGTGAACAGGGAATGGCTCCGACTTCCGGCCACGTAGTTTTTCCCGGGCCTGCTCACCATCATGAAGGTCCTTAATGATCGTGAGCAGAGAGTCAGGGACTCCGAAAGCACGAAGCACAATCCAGAGCCCAGGCCTACTAATGGTATCATAGGCTTTGACCAGGTCAATAAAGTAGAGATGTAGGTCTTGTTGGAATTATCTACACCTCTGCTGTAGCAGACGGACAGAAAATATGGCATCTGCAGGACCGCCCTTTCCTGAAACCACATTGGGGCTCGGCAAGCCTCTCCTCAGCGTGCCTAGCAAGGCGATGTTGAATAATCCTTGCCAGGACCTTTCCCGGCACACTGAGGAGTGAGATGCCCCTGTAGTTGTTACAGTCTGTGCGGTCCCCCTTCTTAAAAAGGGCGACTACCAGGGCATCCTTCCAATCCTGTGGAACCCATCCAGTGGTCCAGACTGTTGTTATGATGTCATGTAGGGCAGTCTGTGCACAAACGCCACCCTCCCTCAGTATTTCGCTTGGGAGATCATCTCTGCCCGGTGCCTTTCCTGGTCTCAGACTCTGGATGGCCTTCAGTACTTCCTCAACAGATGGCACCTTAACCAGCCACTCACAGGGGGTGACTTCTTTCTCCAATATTTGAGGCACCACAGCCTCAGCAGGGTCATCCCCCAGGACCTCACAGAAATGCTCAGCAAATCTGCAAACCAGTTCCTGGGGTTCGAAGATTGGATCACCGTTCTTTCCCCTAATGATGGTCATAGGTGTGGCGCTGCAAGTTACTTATTTATGGAATTAAAGTGCGATTTGTGATCTCTGGCCGCATAGACATGCATAGACACACATATACATAAAGTACATAGACACATAGACACAGAAATCCATAGACATCCATAGATATATAATCATTGAGATGCGCGCGCACACGCACACGCACACAGAAACCACCAGTGCTTGTGCCAGGTTAGGTGCACTTGGAGCGAGATGACCAGCGGACTCACACCTCTTGTACCCCCCCCTCTCTCTCACCCTTTATCCTCTTCCTCTGTGCTCCCCCCTGCCCCCTCCCCCCACTACCCCCGCCGCCCATGACACCGAGCCCAGGACGTGTTGGGGGGCCACTTTGACGCGACGCAGGCGTTCGTGGGGGAGCTGACCCAGCTGGGGGTGTGGGCCGTGGCGCTGTCGCCCCAGGCGGTGACGTCGCTCGCCTTCTGCGTGCCCGCGGAGACGCCCGCCCGGGTGCTCGCGTGGACACGCAGGGGACTCGAGGTCAGGGGGGGCCGCGGGATCCTGCGGGAGGGGCCCCCGTGCCCCCTCGAGCAGTGAGGCCGCCAGATGCCCCCGCCAAGATGGGATATCTAAAATACAACAACACACATACACATACACACACATACACATAGACACATACATAGACACACATAGACATACATACACACACACACATACACACACACACATACACACACATACACACACATACACACAGACACATAGACACACATAGACACATACATAGACACACACACACACATACACACACACACGCCACACATACACACACACCACACATACACACATATACACACATATACACACATACATACACATACACACACCACATACACACACCACACATACACACACATACACAAGCACACACATACACACACATACACAAAGATAAAGATCCCCCGTATAGCCTTAACAGACTGTAGGGGCAAGTGCTGTTAGCGAGCACCAATGAAGGCCAGAACGGTACACGAGGGGGTGGGTGGCCAGCACCACGCCCGACCGCCTTTGTCTCCCCAGTAGCGATGTTTACACACCGCACCAGGTACTCATTTGAGGCTGAGTCGACCTAGGGGAGGCCCAGGACCGGTTCAGATAATCGTCACTGGTGTTAGCCGTGAGCGGGAATCGAACCCGGGTCGCCAGGTTCATAGCGCAGCGCGCTAACAGCTACACATACACACACAGATACACACATACACACACACATACACACACACCACACACATACATACACACACCACATACACACCAACAACAACAACCGCCATTCGCCACTAAGTGGCGGTGACGTCACCACGACGCTTGTGCCAGGCCATGTGCACCCTGAGGCCTTGTGAAGTGTCGAACGCCCGCTGGCAGGAGGTCACGGGGCAGACCCAGGTGCCACGGGTCGACTGACCGAGATGACCGAGATGACTGGCTGATGCACCACCTGTGCCCCCTACTGTGCCAACTTGCTGTGCTTTAGCCACCCGGCGCTCCGCTCGTTGTTGTGAGCGTCGCTCCTCCGCCCTCCGTTGTTGTTGGAGGGCGACTGCCTCCAACTGCCCAGTAGCGTCCTTCACGAGCCTCCTCCACTGAGGCCGATCTTGACACCGCTGGTACCAGTCATCGGCAAGTCCACTCAGCTCCACGTCCTCCTGTACCACATCACTCCATCTCTTCTCTAGCCCGTGCCGCGCCCGTTTAGCCCCCTCGATCCGGCCGAACAAAAGCTGTTTAGGCATGCGGTGGCTGGGCATGCGGGCTACATGACCCAGCCAACGCAGCCTTGTCTACCGGAGGAGCTCACTGATGGGACTTTGCCCAGATCTTTCAAGGACTTGTGAGCTCCTCACACAATCCAGCCTGGTTAAACCCAGGATGGATCGTAGGCAGGCCAGCCTAAATGTTTCCAACCGGCGAAGATGCTCCACTAGGGGGGTCCACGTTTCGCAAGCGTAGAGAAGGGAGGGAATGACTGTGGCCGAGAAGACCTGAAGCTTCGTGCGGAGCGACAGACCAGGTAGCTACCACACAGCGTTACGCAACCGATGAAAAGATATTGCCGCTCGACTGATTCGGAGTGAGACCTCTGCTGATAAACTGGAGCCGGTCATAAGCACACTGCCCAGGTATGGGAAACTCTCCACTCTCTCCACAACTGCCCCATCACCGATTGGGAGTTGTGGGGGTGGAGTGCCCGATGGTACAAAATACCCAGGCAGGTGCTTAGTTTTGGTGGGGCTGATGGTAAGGCCCCACCTCTTAGTGGCACGCTCCAGTCTCAGCAGCAGCGTCTCCAACTCCTCTTCTGAATGAGCAGCTATTACCAAATCATCGGCATACATAACGTGGTTGACCAATAGGGAGCCATCCCTTGATCGCACCCGGGCGTCGATCAGCCTCCCATTATATCTGTACCAAATGGTAATTCCCCCGGTACAGCTATTGAAGGCTTCACGAACTACGCAGTCGAAATAGATGTTAAATAATGTGGGAGCCAGAGGACATCCCTGTCGCACCCCAAGGTGTACAGGGAAAGGCTCCGACTCCCGGCCACGTAGTTTTACCCGGGCCCGCTCACCATCATGAAGGTCCTTAATGATCGTGAGCAGAGGGTCAGGGACTCCGAAAGCACGAAGAACAACCCAGAGCCCAGTCCTACTGATGGTATCATAGGCCTTGACCAGGTCAATAAAGCAGAGATGTAGGTCTTTTTGGAATTCCCTACACCTCTGCTGTAGCAGACGGACAGAAAATATGGCATCTGTGCAGGACCGCCCTTTCCTGAAACCGCATTGGGGCTCCGCAAGCCTCTCCTCAGCGTGCCTAGCAAGGCGATGTTGAATAATCCTTGCCAGGACCTTACCCGGCACACTGAGGAGTGAGATGCCCCTGTAGTTGTTACAGTCGGTACGGTCCCCCTTCTTAAAGAGGGGGACCACCAGGGCATCCTTCCAGTCCTGCGGAACCCGTCCAGTGGTCCAGACTGTTGTTATGATGTCATGTAGGGCAGTCTGTGCACAAACGCCACCCTCCCTCAGCATTTCGCTTGGGAGATCATCTCTGCCCGGTGCCTTCCCTGGTCTCAGACTCCGGATCGCCCTCAGTACTTCCTCAACAGCTGGTACCTCAGCCAGCCACTCACAGGGGGTGACCTCTTCCAATATTTGAGGCACCGCAGCCTCAGCAGGATTATCCCCACTTTGTGCCATGATGTTTTCCTGGCTGAGAGATTTTCCCTCCCCCAGGACCTCACAGAAATGCTCAGCAAATCTGCAAACCTGTTCCTGGGGGTCGGAGATTGGATCACCGTTTTTTCCTCTAATGATGGTAATAGGTGTGGCGCTGCAGGTTACTTTTTTGATGGAGTTAAATAGTGATTTGTGATCGCGGGCCACTGAGGCAGACTCCATCTCCTCAGCAACCCGCGACCACCACCCATCCTTACAGCGCCTTACGGCTCTCCGAACCTCCGAGCGAAGGCTGCGGTAAACCTCCTCATTCTCTGACGTGGGATGCTGTAGGCGATGAGAGTGGGCCTGTCGCTTTTTCTCAATTAACCTGAACACCTCCTCCGTCAGCCAGGGTTTCTGGGGAGGTCTTGACCGCGTACCCAAAGCAGCCATTGCAGCTGCATGAGTCACAGTCTTAAACCTCGCCCATTTACCCTCGACATCAGGTGGAGTGGGGGACGATGCCAACCCCAGCTGCAAGCAATGATGAAATTCTCGCTTGCAACTTTCATCAGCTAGCGAGACCAGGCCACTTTTGGTTGGAATGGGGTCCTGGGTGTACACCCACCACCGGAGTGGAAGAATGGCAGGCGCATCTTACAGATGACTAGTCGATGGTCAGAGGTCAGATCAGCTCCACGGTAGGTCCTGGTGTCAAGGACATGGGCTCGCATCCGCTGGTCCGTCACTATGTAGTCCAGCAGATGTTCTTGCTTGGACCCGGCATGTATCCATGATGTTGTGTGGATGCGCCGATGCCGGAAGAGCGTGTTGGTAATTACAAGCCCATGGGCTGCACAAAAATCTAGCAGCCTCCTACCGTTATTATTGAGCTGATCTGGCCCATGCCTTCCAATCACTCCAGACCAGGTGCCAGCATCATGACCAACTCGGACATTGAAGTCACCCAACAAGATGACTCTGTCCCGAGTGGCCACTTTAGCCAGCACCTGTGACAGGAGGTCATAGAAAGCGTCTGACTCATCGGCTTTGCCTGCATCCCTCCACGGATGTTCGTCTTCGGTGGGGGCATAAGTAACCACGACCACCACTCCTCGCCTCTGGTTGATGGGAAGGCGAGCCCAAAGTATCCTGGGGCTTACAGCTTCCCACACCTCACCGCCACGCTCCCACGCCCCCTTCATTCTTTTGTTCAGAAGAAGAGCCACACACACACACATACACACACCACACACACACATACATGCACATACACACACATACACACACATACACCACATACACACACATACACACACATACATACACACACATACACACACATACACCACATACACACACATACACACACATACACACACACACATACACACACACATACACACATAAACACACACACCACATACACACACATACACATACATACACACACACCACATACACACACATACACACACCACACACATACACACACCACACACATACATACATACACATACATACACACATCACACACATACATACACACACCACATACACACCACATACACACCACATGCACACACACACACATACACACACCACATACACACACCACATACACACACACCACATACACAAACACACACACATACACACACACCACACACACACATACATACACACACACACATACACCACATACACACACCACATACACACACACCACATACACAAACACACGCATACACACACACACATACACACACACACCACACACACACATACACACACATACACACACACATACACACATACACACACATACACACATATCACCCACAATACAGTGGGGGGGGGGGGTGGATTAGATCTGGTTGTCCGCCTGATGAAGCTGATTGTAATTACTGGCGAAACGTCGTACTCAGATTGTAAATGTTGTGGCTTGGCTCTCCAACACAACGGTGTGCTGTACTAGTATACTACACTATACACTACACTACACACTACACTATACATTACACTACTATACACTATACTACTATACACTACTACACTATACACTACACTATACACTACACTATACACTACTATACACTACACTATACACTACACTACAGTACTATACACTACACTATACACTACACTACTATACACTATACTACTATACACTACTACACTATACACTACTATACACTACACTACTATACACTACACTACTATACACTGCACTATACACTACTATACACTACACTATACACTACACTACTATACACTACTACTACTATACACTACACTACTATACACTACTACTACTATACACTACACTACTATACACTACACTACTATACACTACACTATACACTACACTACTATACACTACACTACTATACACTACACTATACACTACACTACTATACACTACACTATACACTACACTACTATACACTACACTACTATACACTACACTATACATTACTATACACTACACTATACACTACACTATACACTGCACTATACACTACACTACTATACACTACACTATACACAACACTACTATACACTACACTACTATACACTACACTACTATACACTA
This sequence comes from Lampetra fluviatilis, assembly GCF_964198595.1. Lineage (NCBI taxonomy): Eukaryota > Metazoa > Chordata > Hyperoartia > Petromyzontiformes > Petromyzontidae > Lampetra > Lampetra fluviatilis. Next base: position 2,775,839 of record NC_136332.1, on the reverse strand, counting down.
CACTACACACTATTTGCTGTACTAGTAACGAATTGCCCACTTTCTGTTCACGTGACACAACTTTACTAATTGGCTGTGTCGGGTGGTGGTGGGTTAAACTACACAACATTTATTTATTTATTTACGCGATCTAAACGCCCCCCCCCAAAACCCCCCTCTGCTGTGGAGAGACACAACCACAGCAACAACAAGGAGTAGCTCTAAAGACATTCGTTTTAGATCAGTGGGGGGTGGGGGGGGGTAATCACGATAATCACGATAATCGCGATAATCACGATAAATAACGATAATTGCGATAAGTAACGATAATCGCGATTAACAACGGCAATCACGATAAATCACGATAATCACGATACATCACGATAATCGCGTTACATTACTAAACACAACGAGCAGCAAGTTCCAAAGCAATTAGTTCTGTCAATCGAGAATGATGATGACGATGATGATGATTTCGAAAGTGCCTGGCTCACCCGTGGCTTCATCATCTCGGGAGTGGGATAATGATGTTGATGATGATGTTGATGATGTTGATGATGATGTTGATGATGTTGATGATGATGTTGATGATGTTTATGATGTTGATGTTTATGATGTTGTTGATGATGATGATGTTGATGATGACGTTGATGATGATGATGTTGATGATGACGTTGATGATGACGTTGATGATGATGTTGATGATGATGTTGATGATGATGTTGATGATGTTGATGATCATGCAGCGAAACCCACACGCCCGCCCGCCCACCTTTGGCTGAGCCAAAAGAGAAATCCGCTGCCCAGACGATGAACCCACGGATGCTGTTTCACAAACACGCGACGTTTCGGGCAATGGCCCTTTTTCACTGCCACGTGGTTATGACGACCCCGGCGGCCCCGTTAATGAACGAGCGCCCAGTCGTTTAATAGCAGCAGCAGTGGGCGTAGTAGCAGCAGCAGTAGTAGTAGCAGCAGTAGCTGCAGTAGCAACAGCAGTAGTAGTAGCAACAGTAGTAGCAACAGCAGTAGCAGCAGTAGCAGCAGTAGTAGCAGTAGTAGTAGCAACAGCAGCAGTAGCAGCAGTAGTAGCAGCAGTAGCAGCAGCAGTAGTAGCAACAGTAGTAGCAGCAGCAGCAGTAGCAGCAGTAGTAGCAGCAGTAGTAGCAGCAGTAGTAGTAGCAACAGCAGCAGTAGTAGCAACAGCAGTAACAGCAGTAGCAGCAGCAGTAGTAGCAACAGTAGTAGCAGCAGCAGTAGCAGCAGTAGTAGCAGCAGCAGCAGTAGCAGCAGCAGTAGTAGCAGCAGCAGTAGCAGCAGTAGTAGCAGCAGCAGCAGTAGCAACAGTAGTAGCAGCAGCAGTAGTAGCAGTAGTAGCAACAGCAGCAGTAGCAGCAGCAGTAGTAGCAACAGCAGCAGTAGTAGTAGTAGCAGAAGTAGCAACAGCAGCAGTAGCAACAGAAGTAGTAGCAGCAGCATCAACACGGCACCATCATCACCACCATCTCCGTCATCATGACTACCATCACCATCATCACCACCATCACCACCATCACCGTCATCATGACTACCATCACCACCATCATCACCGTCATCATCACCACCATCACCATCATCGCCACCATAAGGAAGATCTTTACACAAATTTGCCTGCAAGAATATTTTATTGAGGCTGTATTTTGTTAAAAAGAGCAAATTTCATCGAGGATGTGCGACTTTATACATTGTATGCAGATTCGCTCACAAACTCGCGTATTTTTATTCACGTGTTAAAGTATCCATACCGTAGACATTTACAACAGAGACTGATGTTACACCGTTTACAAACGTCGTTCACCATTTCCCGTCGACCCTTTTCTTGTTGAAGAATCTACGTATCGGACGATGCGACGAGGTCGAATTGGTACATTGTACAAGTGTAATGTAATAAGGCTGCCTGCTGACGGAAAAGTGGTACTGACAGCAGAGAAGCGATACGTCAGCAGAGGGAGTATATACGGGGGGGGGGGTGATGAGAACTAAAGAGAATTTTTTCGATTTAAAGCTTTCGTGACTGCAGGGATTCATCTTCTTGGTTCTTTCGGTAAAGTCACGTAGAAGGGAAGTAATAAAATAATAAAAATAAAACATAATAAAATGAAATAATTCTCACGACGTTTCGGCTACAACGCAAGCAGCCGTCTTCAGGTGAAGAATGAGACACTACCAAGCTAGGAGCTTATATATAAACTGGGTTGGAGGTGGAAGAGCGCCTTAACAAAAAAGAATGTGCATATGAAGAGGAATTTAGCATATTCATGGAAAATGCGTAGGAGGTGGGCGGGGGGGGTTTCAAAGGCATATTATGCCCATGCATTATGCAGGATCAACAGCACCAAGGGGGGTGCAGGGAGTAGCATTAACAAAGGAAAGGAATGTTATTGATATGTAGCTACTTTAGTTTTCTACGTGGTTGTTTAGTAACTGCAGCTACATATCAATAACATTCCTTTCCTTTGTTAATGCTACTCCCTGCACCCCCCCTTGGTGCTGTTGATCCTGCATAATGCATGGGCATAATATGCCTTTGAAACCCCCCCCCCGCCCACCTCCTACGCATTTTCCATGAATATGCTAAATTCCTCTTCATATGCACATTCTTTTTTGTTAAGGCGCTCTTCCACCTCCAACCCAGTTTATATATAAGCTCCTAGCTTGGTAGTGTCTCATTCTTCACCTGAAGACGGCTGCTTGCGTTGTAGCCGAAACGTTGTGAGAATTATTTCATTTTATTATGTTTTATTTTTATTATTTTATTACTTCCCTTCTACGTGACTTTACCGAAAGAACCAAGAAAACTAAAGAGAAGCTCAGGAAGGGGTCCATCTGGAAGCCCGGGAGCCTGCTACAGGAATACTTTGCAACTTTTGTCTGGCCAGGGACCAGAGCACGAACGAACGTCAGAAAATGGACAAATGGCAAAGCAGAGCCTCCATTTAGCCTTGCACATTTATTTTGGCCGGCGAAAAATGGTAACATGCAAATAACTACATTAAATATAAAACCGTAAATGCAGAATAACTACAGTAACTATATAACACATGCGTGCGAAACCTAAGAAATAAAAGAAAAATAAACAATAAATAAATTAAACTAAACTAAATGATACCTTGAAATATTTTTACTCTTGCGTCAGTAAACACTGTAGTGTTATACTGTTACCACAAAAATAACTATGAATTGTGTACAGTATAATCACATAAATAAGCACAGTATTAATAATATATGAATAAACACAAATATAAGAGATGCTCACTGAACGACTTCTATTCAAAGACTGAACTAAAAAAATTGGCGTGTGGCGCGAACGCCGTGGAAGGTTTGGGGACGAAAACGGTCGAAAGAGGAGAGCCACGTGGACGAAATTTGAAATGTGGTCACAATTGAAAACGGCCGAAAGAGCGAAGCGACGAAAGTCAAAGTATCGCTGTAGTAGGTTCCAGAAAGGGGGTGTGGCGTGGGCGGAGCGAGGCCACGCCGGGCGGGAGGATAAAAGGTGGCCCGGGGTCGAGAGCTCGAGGCTGTTGCTGGAAGTGGATCCCCCCTCGCCGTTCGTCTCCTTCGCCGTCTCGGCCACCCTTAGACGCCACTAGCGAGGCAGCCTGCCAGTTGTACTAGCTAGCCAGTGCCGTCAGCAGAGACGGATGTGTGTGTGACGAGTGTGTCCTCGACGTGTAGAATAAAGAAGGTGCCTTCACGAACCCCGTCTCCGAAGTGAGTCACTACACAAGCGTGCGGCATGGTTGGAGGTAAATGCGTGCACCTCATGAGTGTTCCCATTGAGTTTGTGCAAAATGTAGAGGTGCGGCTCCGCAAGTGCTCGCTCGCATCGCTGCCGGCGGAAGGGCCTCCACTGGAAGGGAGCTCTAGGACAGTTGCTCTAGAGCAGTGGCTCTTAGCATCGACTGCAGCCTTGTACCCGCTTTGGCTCTGAATCGTAGAACAATGTACAATGTTAATAAAGCCACATGGGGTTTGATGGAACAAAGTAAGTTGTTTAACGCGTCGTAGGCTTTCGCGACCAATGCCATCCGTAATACAGGTTTTTTTTTGGAGTCAGATCGCGTAAATATATAAACGTGTCGTTAAATTGCCACGTTCTGTTTACGTGACAACCCCTTATTAATTGGCTGTGCGGGTGGTGGCGGGTTGAACGACACATTACAAATTTACACGATCGAACCCAAAAAAAAACCTGTATTGTGAAAGTAAGTTGTAACTTACGCGCCTGTTCTTAATTCGTGTTTTAGACATTTACCTTCGAACAAAGATTTGGCCACGTCTCGCTACCCCCCCCCCATCCCAGAAAGGGCATCTCGCAGCCCCAAGCGGTGCGCGATGCACCCCCAGGTTAAGAAGAAGAAGACCCACTAAAGTCTACGGCACGAGTTCACACGCGGAGAGATGGAACCACCTGGGATTTGGCGTTGAGGATTTCCAGAGTAAAAAAAAAAGTACGTAGAGCAAGAGTTTGACCGTCTAGAATACGCGTTGGAGCTTCTACTGTGAATGGTTAAGAAGAACCCCCACTGCTCCAGAGGGAGCTGAACAACATCAGGCAGTCCAAACAACCCACGTGGCCTCACCCGGCCTTCTTAAGATTGGTGTCACGACACCTCGCATGGACAATCAAGCAGACTGACACTTTTAAGACATTAACCATCACAGAGCCACTCATTCTCAAATCTATTTCCAGCGAATTGGTCGCTCGCAGCACTACTGACGTGAGTGCAGCCCCCCCCCCCCCCCATTCTAGAGTGCTAGGTAATTGGCCTACTCTTCCACGCTGGGCCAGACATCTTGGAAGAGGTGGGAGTACCCACACTTTACCCAGTTCCGGATTAAGCTAGTGCGGGGCCTGTAGCTTGATGTTGTTATAAAGGGGCCTTAAATACACAAATTACGGTTCAGTGACTCTGCACTTGCTCTATTACTATACAGCCTTAAACTTTTACGAACGACTGCATATTTAAGGTTAGCGATTTGTCGTATTATCTAGCTGTATAGCAAATGAAAAAATACAATTACTTTACTATGCAAGTAAAAAAATTGTGTTTTAATAGCTTATTTATTTATTTAGGGCCCCTTTATAACATATTAGCAGGAAGTACCCGGAGTTGCCCGGGTCTTAAAAATATTTCAAAACTACTCTTAAAAATGTAACAGCAGTGCGTACTGACTGTGGTGGTACCTGCTATGATTACAGCAGTGCATACTGTGGTGGTACCTATGATAACAGCAGTGCATACTGTGGTGGTACTTGCTATGATTACAGCAGTGCATACTGTGGTGGTACCTGCTATGATTACAGCAGTGCATACTGTGGTGGTACCTGCTATGATTACAGCAGTGCATACTGTGGTGGTACCTGCTATGATTACAGCAGTGCATACCGACTGTGGTGGTACCTGCTATCACTATAGTAGTACATGCTGACTCTATCGCAGTATTTATGGACTCTATAGCACAAAGTACTCACCTGACAGAGTGGCGTGGTGAGGCCTAGTCCCGTGCAGAGCCTTCGGCCTCGCCTAGATTGTCCAGCCGGCCGAGGTGGCACCTTGGCAGTCTGGGGCTGGGCTGTTACCCCTGCCCCCCAGGCACGATGTCCTCGGCCGCTCTGCAGTAATATCTATGGCCTATAGTGGTAGCATCTACCGACCGTATAGTAGTAATGACCAGAGGTGGGACAAAGTCATTGTTATGCAAGTCCAAGTCGAGTCGCAAGTCATCAAATTCATGACTCGAGTCTGACTCGAGTCCAAGTCACATGACTCGAGTCCACATCTCATAGGTGGGACAAAGTCATTGTTATGCAAGTCCAAGTCGAGTCGCAAGTCATCAAATTCATGACTCGAGTCTGACTCGAGTCCAAGTCACATGACTCGAGTCCACACCTCTGGTAATGACTGCATGCATCGTGGTGGGGGGGACATGAGACAGTGAAGAATTTACCTGAGCGTTTAGTGTATTTTTATACGATTTTAAACGCGACCCTCACTCCCACCAAAGGCGTGTGACTGGCAATGGGCCATCCTCCCCACCAAAGGCGCGTGAGTTGGTATGGTCGTGCACGCGTCATAAAAAAAACAAATAAAAGCAGAGCGCACAAAAATCGCCGTAAATCGCTAATTAAACTAATTTAAAGTTGACGGATGTGAAAAAGGAATAGCGCTTGCTGACCGTGGGGCTTACGGCGTGGTGCCTGGCTATTTGTTTTTTACGTAAACCCCACTGTTGGAGAGCCAAGCGCGCGACCACACACAAACCCACAATTATTGACTTTTTTATATATAGATTATTTTTATAGATGCTACAGGCCCCGCACTAACTTAATCCGGCATTGGTGGGTGAGGTGGAGTGGGGTAGAGGGATTTTAAAAAACGTGCCCCCTATCGTGTCAGCTGCCGCGCCGGGGAGTCGGGAGTCTAACGCTGCGACCTCTGGATTGCAAGTCCAGAGAGAGAGAGACCAGAAGTCAACGAGAGGAGGTCACGTGTCATCATCACGTGGCGGCGTCGTCGCTTCTCTGGGGCGTGAGGATTGCAAGTCGCCAAAAAGTTAAAAACCAGGCACTTGTTTTCATTAAATATATTTTTATCATTCAAATAAATACTCCTGTGTGTGTGTGTTTATATATATTGTTTTCAAGTGAAAGCAATCGCACTTTCATATTTAAAAAAATGAAATGGTTAAAATGGTATTTTATTTGATAAATATCAATACACTTCACACAGCAATGTGACACGGGGAAAAAATTATTGAATGCCCAGAGCGATTTTTGTTGAATCCCCACGAGGAGTGTAGTGTAGCGAGTAGTTTAGCTGCCTGTCAAGCCACCCTCCTGCGTTCAAATCCCACGACAAATTAGAATTCGTGCAACATTAGTCTCAATTCGCATTCCAGTGAAGTCCCCCAGGCTTGTGGAAAACACGACCTTTAGGGGCCGTCCATAAATGACGTCACGCGATTTTGGACGATTTTGGACGATTTTTGACCCCCCTCCCCACTTCGTCACACGACGCCACAAAGTCAGACCCCCCCTAAAATATGACGTCACAAAGCTCTGCCCCCCCCCCCAAATAAAACATGCTTCAAATCGCTTTAAACTATTGTCATTGTAGTGCGTATTTAATGTGGCGCTGCACTCCGATGTTGTAGGAGAAAACATTTATTAGAAAGTCTATTTAATCAAGTATAACGCGTTGTCTACTTATTTAAAGTTACAAATGTCTGACCCCCCCCCCCCCCCCTAGGTGCGTGACGTCATTTATGGACGGCCCCTAAGGCTGCGGGTGGATCTCGCTCCACCACAACGCTGCTTTTCATTGAACCCCGAGTTTCACGTGGAATTGTTTGTAGCGTTACGTAAATCTCAACCCTGTTGCAGCATTACGTAATTGCTTGTTTTCTATGCTTAAAGCTATGCCCCCCCCCCCCATGTTTCTATCACTAGTTATCTTCATTTTAAGTTTATTTCACGAGTAGTTTTGCTCTACGTACTTTGTTACAGGTAGGAACAACAGTTCCACACTGCCCACCAGGGATTATTTGTCTGTCTGTTGTGCATAGCCACGCCCTCGATTTGTATTTCATAGAGTGCTTCGGGCAGGCTCAGCACCACGTGACGCACCACCCAAACGCAGCTTGCGCCGCGTGACATGGATCGCACGAATGCACCGTCCAAACAAGTTCCTACCTCCCTTGTCCTCTAACGATCAAGGCACGGGTCACAATATCCTGGTTAGGAAATGTGGTCACTTTACCTTTGCGAGCATTTACAATTCCTAACACTGGTTAAGATTTTGAATCCAGATTGACGTGCACCTTGTCACATGACCATGTGGAATAGAGGCAACCGTTGTACAATGCAATCGCCATAATTAATGTAAGCGTCAATCCAGCCAAGCTAAAACACCAGAAATAAGTATAACCCGTAAAAACAAAGTTTTTCACTATAAATCCTTTATATGCGTGGCAGCGAACTTAATATAAAGGATTTAAAAATATATTCGCCTGTGGAGGACGCGGGGATCGATCCCGCGACCTTTGGCATGGGAAGCGAGGGCGCTACCAACTGCGCTACTCCGCCACGGCCTGTGGAGGGGTTACGCTCTGGGCTCTTATACTGTGACGTTCAGCCAAAGCGATGAATGAGTTCTATTTGAATATATATAAAATATTTTTTTTTGCCTAAAAAGTGTAAAATTTTGGGAATTTTTTTTCACGAACAATAATTGTCTGGCACAACGAGTCTGTGTGGAAAATTTCAGCTCGATTGGATCACGGGAAGTGGGTTAAAAAACGACCGAAAGCTTTGCACGGTCCTAAGCAAGCACGCGAACTTAAGATAAAGGATTTAAAAAGAGCAACTAATGTAGTTACCGTGACGTTTAGCGCCGTGTGACAAGGGAGAGTTACTATGCATGACATGTGCCCTGACATGAGACCTATAATGATCATAAGGCCAAGCTGCACATTGTTAAAGAGCAAGTGTTGGTCATTCTTTGAAACCGCTTCCCAGCATTATTAGCGAGACATCCAGTGTGCCGTGACAAGTATTTGGTAATGTTTGGACAGGACATTTCCATCCAATTGTGGCAAAAAGCCGTTAATGTATTGCAGTTGCCAAATATAATCCAATCTTAAGTTGTGAATAACTTGGGTCATTTGACAATGCTAGAATCTAGTGGAAAAATGAGATGCCACGGAACCAGATTCAATGGCCATGTAATGGGGAATAAACTATATGAAGCTCGGTGGAGCAATAAGTTCTGTCAACAGCAAATGGTAAAATACCAACATTCGTAAAACATTAAAAGACTAATTTCTTACATGTAACCACAAAGAGAAAATTGCATTGCAGAAGGCTTTTATTGCATAGTCAGCCATAATTATTATTTTTAGAACATTTGATCAAACAGGGTACAAAATGCTGCTCTATTTCTCAGAAGCACGGGCGGTCATTTTGGTGTAGGTGAGCCCCTTGTAAATGCCACTCAGGGGAACGTCAAAGACAGCACCGTTCATGCAGGTGATGCGCAGCAGGGCCGTGTACGGGAGGTCGATGTTTGCACGCCCGATTTTGGCGACAACAGTGACGGTCTTGTGCGGAGGAACGGAGACGGGGAACGTGAGAGTTTCCGTCCGCTCCTCCGAGTTCTCCAATGCGTGCGTGGTCTCAGAGCTCAAGGTGAAGCTGAACCCGGTCTCCACCTCCATAATTAAGGGAATGCCTGCAGACACCTTCAGGCTGAATTTGGACTCGATTTTGTTGGTCGTAGACCACGACGACTTTTTGGTTATCGTCTTGGAGCTCTCGAAGGTGTGAGACTGCACGACGCTGGTGTCGTTTATGTACTCCATCTCTTTAATCTCCTCCATCTGCTTGTTAGGCAGAACCTGGTGCATAGTTGGGTACTTCATGTTCTGGATCACTGACGACTTTACAGCATTGATGAAAAGGAAGCCCATGGAGTCGATGTCAGCCCCAGCTCAGCCCTGAACGCCCAAGCAGATGCCAGAGCCCACGTCGATCTTGTACTCCGTCTTGAGCCCCCAGTCCGTCATCTTGGCAAAGAACTCGCGGTTGCGGCTCGTTCTGAACCTGATGGCACCCAGACGCGTGCCGGCCCCATTGCCCCACAGGGAGAGCTGCGACATGAACTCGCCCGATTGGAATTCAAACTGCTGAGCAGGAGTCCACGGTGCCGAATTTCTGCCTTCACCCGTCAGTCAGCCACACCTCCACACCCCTCACTTGCCAGCCTCCAACGCTCACGGAGAGTTTCTGCAGCATGGCCGCATTGCTCCTTCCATCAAATGAGAAGGCATTTCCACCTTGGCCTCCAATGATGTGCAGCGTAAGTGGGTACGACATTATGTCTACCTGGAAGAGACAGAAGCAAGGGAGAGCATGGCAAGCAAGTTTAAATGGAAGGCACCTTTGTAGAAGTAAATCGTGATAAATGTGGTTTTACACTTTAAGTATGCAAAATAAACGCCACGCCAAGCTTGTACAAATCAAATGCCTTTTAGGATTTGTCAATATCTTTATAGCAATTTGAGAAAAAAGTGCACACGTCACAACCCACTACTGAACAATTAGAAATTAAGCTTTAGGCACAAGTGCGCACATGCTCTTGGAACTGCGAGGCAGAGGAGCAGCAAAACAGCTTCATCTTTTGCTTTCGCTCCCCATTTGAAAAGCCGCAACAATCAAGTGGGATATGAAGCATGGTGCATTCCACAACCCACACGACCACAGTAGGTCATCATTCAGTAGCAGCAGAACGAGGACCACACGCCACATTTGTGACAAGCAGGACAAATACCTTTTTTCTTCGAAAAAGCAAAGCTTCGACAGGCAATCCAGGCGCTTGGCTGCAGTCGACCTACATGGATCATAGGAACAGAAGCAGACGGATGAAGGTGGTGTGGGGGAAACTAGATTAAACCCTACAATCCAAGAAAACTAAGTTTGCAGATTCCTATGCAAGAACCACCCTGGTGAAAAATGCCTCAGAAGTCTGTTAGGGAGCCAGCACAATCCAGACGATCACCAGGCGTTGAATCGTATTAGGCTTGGGGCAATATATGATAGGACGGTTTGCAAAAGCGTGTCAAATTAGACAAGTCTTACATTTTACACAATTGTAAGTGGATTTCAGACAATTGCCATGAAATGTCAATCAAACTTTGAAGCGTCGTCAGCTTCCTGCATACACCCCTCAAATTTCAGGTCAATAAAAAGAAAGTAGCTTCCCCCATTTCTTTAGACACTATGCCAAGAACCAAAATACAACATTCTTAAAAGTGGTAATTAGCCGGAGCAAGTGAGAACATGGAACGGTCGGAGCTGGGACGGTTTAAGATAAATGTGGGAGACCAAACCAGCAAAAACTCTTTAATGGCTTTACTGCAAACCAATATGCAACGGCAGAAGCACAAACTTAAAGCAGGTTACGAAAAAAGCAACTAAAACGTGCCCAACTACATACAACAGGGTCTGAAGAGAGCACAACTGCACAATGCAGATAGTCATTATGGTGTTGAATTTTATTAGGCTTGTGTCAAATGTCAAATTTGATTCGTCTTATATTTTAAAACAATAAAGGGGGACACCACGATTCAAAACGCAGAGAACTCCCATGAACTAGGAATCGGAGCTGGTGTTACAGGACTTTTTAGCTTCAGCCATAAAACCCCTCAGATTTTAGGTCAGTAAAAAAATTAGTTACACGGTAGACTGGCACACGATGCTCTAAACAAAATAGATTCCTAATTACGATAATATGCGTGGAGGGTGAGAATTACAAATGGTACCGAGAAGGGATGTTTGAGAAATTACAGCGAGATAAGGAGAATTTAAAGTGAATTTTTTGTGAACACTTACAACATGGACAGACAAGGCCACGGCAAATCATATTACACTAGGGTCCGACCTTACCACTCAGACAACTCCGTGAGAAGCAGATAGTCTATGATGGTTCTGCCCTCCTTTATATACAAGGGAGCGCACATCACGTGGTACAATCACTTGGGCGTGCCTTCCCATCCCTGGCCAATCATGGGGGTGGGAGGGATAAGGCAATCATCACGAACCAATCAGCGCGAGGATTCACTAATTGGATGGGTGGCGCTTCCTGCACGCGCGCCCATTTTGTGTGGGCAGCCGTTAATAAGCCGAGCCACGTGCGCTGGCACCTCATGAATGCAATGACGGTTCGAATATGAGTCTGGTGAGAGTCCATTGAGGGAGCTTACATCACGTGGCATAATTACACGCGCGTGTCTCCGCCCATCTTTCGCTCCAGGCTAATCACCGCGAGGATTCACTCATTGCATGATGGCAGTTTCACGCATGCGCTCCCATTGTGTGATCCGGCGTGTATAAGACAAACTACTGCCACGCGCCTCGTTAATGCAGTCGTGGTCCCGATACGGGTTCATGAGAGTCAATGGAGTTTCGATTTAAAGCTTTCGTGACTGCAGGGATTCATCTTCTTGGTTCTTTCGGTAAAGTCACGTAGAAGGGAAATAATGAAATAATAAAAATAATTTTATTATGTTTTATTTTTATTATTTTATTACTTCCCTTCTACGTTACTTTACCGAAAGAACCAAGAAGAGTCAATGGAGTTGTTGATTCAAGTGATTTTAGACTTTTTGTTTAAACTTTTTGACATGGCCCCCACGTCCAAGGTCAAATTGGTCTCGCTGCCATCGTTGTCTTGAAATTCATAGTGTTGATGAGTGTCCTATTAAGTATATATGTTTAAACTATACGTGCCTCATGACACTGTCTTTCATAACTAATATGTTCTAATTTTAAATCCTTTGATGTTGTCTGCCCAGTCTCATCTCAATAGGAAATAGCTTCTTAGCTCAGTGTTTTACTTAAACATCTGATTCTGATAGAATGTGTTTTCTGACATCAAATACCTTTAAATGGAATACTATGATCCAAACTCACGTAATGAGGACGTGTGAAAGGTATTGCAGCTGTTAAATGGACTTAAACGATTCAACATACGTTCATGTCCAGTCTCATTTCGTCATGATAATGGTACTTTATAATGTCACTGTAGTATGGCAACACCATTATCATGCTTAATAATCGTGTCCAGTCTTAGCGGGGTGGAGCAAACATTCTTCACACCAACACGCAGAGACAGGTAAGCTTTGAAATAAGTTTATCCACCATCACACGCAGCTCGCTCCTTCATGTAAAGTTCTCTCTTCATCTACAGCTCTCTGCTTTTTTGTCTTTTGCCGACGTCCCAACTTATTACAGGTAGAAACAACAGTTCCACACTGCCCACCAGGGATTATTTGTATGTCTGTCGTGCATGGCCCCGCCCCACCAGAGCCCTCCCATTGGCTCGGGGGCGCCGACCAATGGGAGCGGTGGGTTCGGGGTTGGTAGAGGGGGAGGGGGGCACCGCCGCGACTCGGGCCAATGAGGAGACGGGGATGTTTCATTCACAAAATGGAACTGGGGGAGGGTGGCTCCATTCATAAAATGGAAGCCTTGAAAAGAAAACAATGAACCCGTAAAAACTAAGTTTTTCACTATAAATCCTTTATATGCGTGGCGGCTAGAGTCCTCTCGTCCTCTGGCTTGAGATGGCTGCCACCTATGGGTCAGATGATTGCCTGCCATCATTAAGCAATTGGTAATTAAATATAATTATTTTTTTCCTAAAAAGTGTCAAATTTTGAAAAAAAAATTTCACAAAAATAAATTCTCACGCACAACGAGTCTGTGTGCAAAATGTCAGCTCGATTGGATCACGGGAAGTGGGTTAAAAAACGACCGAAAGATTTGCACGGTCGTAAGCGCGCAAGCAAGCAAGTGAGCTTAATAAAAAGGATTTAAAAAGCGGATCTTTTTGCCTCGTGTTTTTTTCAACATTCCCAGCCTTAAGGTAATTCAGTTGGGGGTGGGAGGGGTGGGGCTGGGTGGAGAGGGGCTGGGTGAGGAGGAGCTGGGTGGGGAGGGAGGGGCTGGGTGGGGAGAGGAGGGTTGAGAGGGGCTGGGTGGGGAGGGTGGGGCTGGGTGGTGTTGTATATGCCGGATTATGAAATTTTGATAAAAATAAGAAAAATGTAGAAAAATGCGCAAATCGCATAAATTATGTTAGTGTGTGTAATTATATGCATAAATTATGATAATCACGGAGATAATCGTATTAGTTTATGCGAATGCTTGCGATTATGTTAATGTGTGCAGTTATGATAATTAGGCTTAGCTTCGTTATCCAGAGTTGTATCAATCGGGATAAAACGATTATCTTTTATTAAACATTTACTGATTATCCTAGTGTGTGTTATGTTATGTTAGGTCTCCAAATTCTTTTCTCATCGCAGGTTACAGTGGATTTGGAAAGAAACACTCGAGATACTTCTGGGTTAACAATTTTATTCTAAACAAACATGTGATACTCTTAACATGCGAAGGCAAAAGTATACGTCAATAGATTCCTTGGCGAGATTATGCAATTAACGAAACTGAAGGCTAACATGCTTCTAACAATCGTAATTTCTACTTTTCCACCAGACATCTCATTAGTTCCCCATGTATCGAGCATCACCGGCGACTGGCCGAGTTTTAAAACAAGCATGCGACGATATTCATATGACGGCAATAAAAGCACTTATTGTACCCCGAAGGCGAAGCATACGTCAATCGATTCGTTGGCAAGATTATATGTCAATGAAATGTTTGAGACAATGGTAGTTGAGGGCGTGTGTTTGTGTGAGCGCGTATCTGGCTCTGCCTTAATTAATTCTTCGGCGAGACTCTATGACAAAGAAACAGGTTTGACACGATATTCTCTCTCTGTAACGTGTCGATTCGAAATGAGGATTTCGAGAGTTTTAGTTTGCATCGACGAATCTATTGGTCGTTTATGCGATAAGAGAAACGAAAAAGGCAAGAAAAACTTCACACTCTTATAACCGACGGATTCTTAATTACTCAGAGGGCCACGATTCCTTACGGCCAGCTGGTGTTCAAACTTTTATAATTAGTCTTCTGATGATTGTCTAGGGTTGGTCCCATTGTGAGAGAGGTGGATTGTCTCTTGGATAAATTCTTGCATGCCCCGCGGGAAGTAGGTGTGTGCGTGTGTATGTGCTTCCTGGAGGTTGTGAGTGGGGGAGGTGATACGACCCTGGTTCGCAGATTCCTCTCGCCCGTGCGGGTTGCAGCCGCGACTTTCTCCGCAGGGAGATGATGAACTTCGGCCCGCGGAGAGGCTTGCCCGCTGGGTCCGTGCTGCGGCTCTTGGCGGCGCTTGTCGCAGCACCCGTACTGTGTGACTCTGACGGCGCGGTGCCGTTCTTCAGCTCTGACGGCGCGGTGCCGTTCTCTGTAGCTGACGGCGTGGTGCCGTTTTCTGTAGCTGACGGCGCTGTGCCGTTCTGCAGCTCTGACGGCACGGTGCCGTTCTCTCCACTGCTGGATGACGAGTCGGTTTTCGTTGGTGCTGGTTGATCTGTGTGTGTGTATTAAACACACGGCGCATTCGATGGCGCTGTCCTCTTCCTCGCGGCGTTCGATCAGGCTTTCTCCACTGCTTCGTGCTCTCTGCTTTGCTCGCTTGGTCGACGCTTGGCGATCTCTGCCCTTCTACAGGTTGATTGCTTGTTGTCCTCGTCACTCTCTCTTCTCCGTGCTTTCCTTTGTTCGTGCAGCTGCCAGCTTCATACGGGCACTCGCTGATGCCTCTCTACTGCCGGATGACGAGTCGGTTCTCTCACGAGAATGATAGCTGGAATCTCCGTCAGCTTCACTCGCAGCTCGGCGGCTCAGTGTGCCGATTCTTCTTAGGTGGTGCAGACCTCAGCTTGTCGATGCACGTCGCTACCCCGCGAACATCGTCATTCTGGATGACGGAAGAGCTTCTTCATTGTCGGCGTCGAGATGAGATGGGGGCCGGAGCCCTGGTGAGAGGTGGGGGCCGGAGCCCCGGAGAGATAGGGGCCCTGAGCCCTGGTGATCTGGGGGCCCTGAGCCCTGGTGATCTGAGTTGAATGGATTTTTCCTCGGCTTATATCGGGAAAATCCACTCGGTTTTTTTCGAGTTGTTCAAAGGCCGGAACTTTTTCCTTCTGTTGTGTGTGGATACATCTGCGTCCGTGTGTCGTGTGTGTGTCCGTCTGTGTGTGTCGTGTGTGTGTCTGTATGTGCTTTATTGGAGGAAAGGTTTTTTTAAAGATACAGCTGCCCGCAATAATTCTGGAAGGAGGGGTGGGGGCTTCCTCGCGAACCGGCGTAACATGAGTCATCAAACTAAACCAGACCGACGATTCGCGTTCGTACCGAGGTTACAAAATCATAATCCACGTTTTTGATTATGAATAATATTGGTCGCGAAAGCCTACACGTTAAGCGAGCTCTATAATCCCCTCCCCCGCTCTTGGCGTTTATCCTTTGTCTCATGCGGCTCCAAGCCGTATGCCTGGTCTGGAAGTTAAAATGAGACACTTTTGGTGCTTAGTATTATTGTGATTTGATTGCAAGTGACTCAAGGCATGCCGTAGCCGTGTTCACGGTATTTCATCGTGGTTTGATCTCCCTATGGGGAAATGTTATTTATCGCGTGCGCAAATCTTGCTGTCCGTGCTGCGGGGAGACAAAGACGTCTGTGCTCCATCGTTGGAGCACACTGCGCGTGTTTTATTTATTTGTTTATAGAAGCATCTGATTTCCTTTCTCAAGCCGTCGCCTGCTCGCCACAAACTTTTATGAGGGCCATTTACCGGCTCTGTGTGTGCTCTGGCCGTTTCTCTCGGGAAGACAAAGACGCCTGTGAGCTGCTCGCTTTCTCTGGAGTGTTGCCTGTTGGTTAATTATGATATACTTCTCCGCCCTTAACTCCCTAGGAGATCCATTTTAATTTCGTACTTATTTTTTTAGTCTGTTATTATTTTATCTGATATCCCGGGGCTAGGGAATTTGTTTTTTGTTTAGGAGCGACCCTGACTGCCATAATTATTCTTTGATGCTTCGGCCCGGCCGCGTAGAAATTATTAAGGGTAAATAATGTCCGTATTTAATTAACAAATGATGAATCACGACCCTGGTGCAGACTGTAGTCTGATTTACAATTTGAGCGAGGATAGATAATGTTTGCTTAATCTTCATGGCTAAGTTGGTAACTTTGTTTAACTAACATGGTTCAAAACCCGTCTGTGCTTTCTTGTTGTCAATCCTATTTTTTTTTAAGAATATAATAAATATATATTCTTCGTGGGGCCTGTCCTTGTGTCGTGAGGGGGGCTTTTTGAACAGTGGGTGTTATCCTAACACCCGCTTGCAATTCCCCCCTCCTTTTTTCTCTTGTGTGAAATTCGGGGAGGTTTTATGACATTTGATGGCTGTCTCTTTCCTGCTTTCTGGCCTTTGAAGCGAGGTGTGCACGCATCTGCTGTGGAGTTGGGAAACGGGTTTTCCGCTCGTCTTTGTTTGCTCCCAAGTTGCCACCGGGTCTATTAAAAAATTATATATGTTGGCAGAATTATTCTTAATATTAAAAAAAGGTATAGATACAACAGTGGGGAGGGTGGGGCTGGGTGGGGAGAGTAGGGCTGGGTGGGGAGGATAGGGTGGAGAGGGGCTGGGTGGGGAGGGGCTGGGTGGGTTGGGGCTGGTCACCCCGTGGTGCCCTTATAAAACTCAACGTTTAACCTACACACTACACTATACACGACACACTACACTTATACAGTAGGAACAACAGCTTCCACACTGCCCACCAGGGATTATTTGTCTGTCGAGCACGAATGCGCTGTCCAACCAAGTTCCTACCTGCCCACTCCGAAGGAACGTGTTTAAGACAATTAAACTCCGATCGCTCACGGTCTCAACCAACGGCGATTGGAGAAGTAACAGGCCTCGCCTAATGCGCAGTCAACGAACGTTCGCGAGCGACTGCTTCGTGTCCACAACATTTAAACATAATAATAGGGGGGTTTTCCCCTTTTTTCTGGCAACAAAACTGAAACCTTTTTTTACGAGGATTCATGTCACTGCATTAACCACAATACCTGCAGTCAAATGCAAACAAAAACACGCGATGATAATATATGCATTGTCCTTGAAACTGATTGGTGCACACCAAGGGACGGCTTTCTTTTGAGCCTCGACCCAATTGGTGCTCGACCAGACGACGCCAAAAGGCGTCCACAGCTCAAAGACGATGCACTATCAAAGTAATGAGGGCTCGGGGTGAGCATCTACATCATTGGACCTCCTTTGCCAGTACCAAAATATAATAATAGGGTTTTTTTGTTTGCATTTGACTGCAGGTATTGTGGTTAATG
The DNA here is from genome assembly GCF_964198595.1 of Lampetra fluviatilis. NCBI lineage: Eukaryota > Metazoa > Chordata > Hyperoartia > Petromyzontiformes > Petromyzontidae > Lampetra > Lampetra fluviatilis. Next base: position 2,757,989 of record NC_136332.1, on the reverse strand, counting down.
CAGACATGAATCCTCGTAAAAAAGGTTTCAGTTTTGTTGGCAGAAAAAAGGGGAAAAACCCTATTATATTTTGGTACTGACAAAGGAGATCCAATGAAACATTGAAACGTTTCGTGGCGTTCATAAAACGATCGGATGCAGTCAGCGGCACGCGTCCCGTTCGTGCATCGGCGAGAAGTGTCGGGGTGGATTGTCCGACGAAGCGAAAAGAATAGACGGAGGCTGCAGAGCGTGTGACACGGAGACACGGCGACACAGGCGGCGATGGAGGACGTGGACGATGACGATGGCGGCGCGACACGGCGTCGAGGGGAAACGAAACGCGGGGGGAGGCTACCGACTGTTTCCGGGCCGTGGGATTTTATCTGATAATAGGGTTTTTCCCCTTTTTATGGCAACAAAACTGAAACCTTTTTTACGAGGAATCATGTCTGCGTTAACCACAAGCATTGTGGTCAAAATGCAAAAAAAAACCACTCTGATAATAATATTGCCATTGTCTTTGAAACTGATTGGTCCACACCAGAGACAACTTTCTTTTGAGCCTCTGAGCCTCGTCTCAATTGGTGCTCGACCAGAGGACTCCAAAAGGCACCAATTGAGACGAGGCTCAGAGGCTCAAAGAAAGCCGTCTCTGGTGTGGACCAATCAGTTTCAAGGACAATGCCAATATATGATCGTTTGTTTTTTGTTTGCTTTTTGACCACAAGTATTGTGGTTAATGCAGTAACATGATTCCTTGTAAAAAGGATTCAGTTTTGTTGCCAGAACAAAGGGGAAGAACCCTATTATTATTATATTTTGGTACTGGTGTAGTGGTGATACGCGCTGGGGTAGGGATCGTGTGCCAGCGCGTAGTGATTGGCTGTGTGTGTTGGTGACGCGCGCTGACGGTGAAGGATCAGGGGTCAGCGCGGGGTCGGGGGTTATGAGGCAGTGATTGGTTGGGTATCAGTGACGCGCGCTGACAGCGATGGGATCCTGGGGCAAGCGCGCGGGGATTGGTCAACTAAGGGGGATGCTCACGTCGAGGTCCGCATACGCTCCGTCTCCCGTGAGCGGGGGCTATATAAGGTGGTGCGCACAGGCGCACGGGGAGCGAGTGACCAGCGAAGACTGAAGACGGAGGAGGAAGAGATAGGGCCCTGCGGTACCTAGTCCCGCTGTCCTGTAGGGGCCGGGGCTCTGTGTGACCCAGAGGTGGAACCCTGGGACCCGGGGCCGAGCGTCCGTGAGAGGGCCGGCCCTTGGGACTCAGAAGTTGTGGCCCACGCCCAAGCTGGGGTGGGCCTGTAGGCTCCACGGACGTTACGGGGCGGAGTGCAGTGTGAGCATGCAGTGTGAGCCATAGTAACTACACGTGTCAAGTGAAGTGTGTGTAGTCAGAGGAATAGTGACCACACGTGTCAAGTGAAGTGTGTGTAGTCAGAGGAATAGTGACCACACGTTGTATCGTGACAAGTCAAGGTTTAATAAAAAGTGTGCTACCCATCAAGTGGTTTCCTGCCGTCATTCCAATACTTCACTGGCAAAGGAGGTCTAATGATGGGATTTTATCTTTGAATTGTGGGGGGGGGGGAGGTGGGGAATTGTTCGGTTGTTTTCCGACGCGTGGCCAATTCTGGTTGCGGATCGGCCCTACTCCAATTCGATAAATATATAAATATACACACGGTACCAGCTTCTTGCGAGCGAGAGCCATCGCATCCGTTGGCACCGTGCGCGGATCAACGCCGGTCCCAAATGCTCGCACCGAGCGGAAGTGCTGAACAAGGCGACCGACTTCATGGGAACTTCTCCCGTTCCCGAGGCGTCTGTGAGTTGCAGGGAGGGGGTCCCCTTGAATCTCGGAATAGTAAACGAGGCACATTGATGTCATGGCCGTGGGGGGGGGGGGGGTGGGGTGGGGGGGGCATCCTGCACGTGCTGCAAGGCCTCGCCGCGGAGCGGGGGCCCCTTCGCAGCAACGAACGTCGATCGCCTCAAATCCCGCCGCTCGGTGTTCAGCTCAATCACTTTCGACCGGCGATGACGTCTCGAAATCTCGCGGTGACGTCACGGCGCGATGACGTCACAACGCAACGCTGCCACCAGTGGGGAAGGGCGACCGCCCGAGTCCGAGGGTGGCAAGGGCTTCGAATCCTGGCGACGGCAAAGTTGAGCGGGAGACCAAACAGGCCACATGGCGAAGGCCAATGGGGGGGGGGGGGGGGGGGGGGGGGGAAGGCACGTAAATGCACGCAGGCGAGGGTACGGAGGCCCCAACCCTCGCCCGCACTCTGAAGCACTTCCCGCATCTCCGAGGAAGTCGAGGTTTTTGCAGAGCCACGGAGCGGTGGCGACTTTCCCAGGAATTCCTAACTACGACTACTCTTCTTCGTCGTCTCCTCCTCCTCCCCCTGTTCTTCTTCTTTGTCTTCCTTCGACCCTCGCGGAAGCCAGGGTTTGCGGAATGGGGAATCTCTCACGCAGGAATTCCCGGGAGCGGATGTCTGCCTGCGGGCGAGACGGGGTTTAAAAACAAGGACTGCTTTCGCAACGAGCGCCTCATCTTCGCAGGCGTTTAACCAGCGGGCGTGGCGGGCGAGCGGCCGGATAGCGGGGTCAAGTGTATAGTGTAGTGTATAGTGTAGTGTATAGTGTGGTGTATAGTGTAGTGTATAGTGGTGTAGTGTATAGTAGTGTAGTGTATAGTAGTGTATAGTAGTGTAGTGTATAGTAGTGTAGTGTATAGTGTAGTGTATAGTGTAGTGTATTGTGTGGTGTATAGTGTAGTGTATAGTGTATAGTGTGGTGTATAGTGTGGTGTATAGTGGTGTGTATAGTGGTGTGTATAGTAGTGTAGTGTATAGAGTAGTGTATAGTGTAGTGTATAGTAGTGTAGTGTATAGTAGTGTAGTGTATAGTAGTGTAGTGTATAGTAGTGTAGTGTATAGTAGTGTAGTGTATAGTAGTGTAGTGTATAGTGTAGTATACTAGTGTAGTGTTTTACAGACGGACTCTTCAACGTCTTTTGTAGCACACACTTTTATTAACACGGTCCCTATGCACTGAGGGATATACGGTCCCCTCACCCGTTACACTCAGAACGTACAAGCCCCCGTACCCTACAGGCTACTCAATATCCCGCTCTTTCAGTGTCCTCTGACTGGACCTAGGGAGATGTCTCCCGACCACTGGTTACACTGAACCCTAGCCCTGATAAGGGCTGGAGGGCTTGGTCCTGGGTCCTAAGCTTCTTCCGCTGTCTTGGGTCTTCGTGTGGTTCAACTCCCCGAGAGCTCTGAGCGCTCTGGCTTTATACTTGCTCGTGGCCGGGTTGTCCAATCCCCGGCCACCTTGTGGAACCCTGTGATTGGTCGTTCCCAATATGCTTTTCGATCCCAATTCACCCTATCTGACCCTGACCGTTTGGTCGCGCGGGAAAACCTTGTTTACGGTCAGCTCTCACAGCTTGTGAGACCCTGACCGTTAGTTTGAGCGGGAAAACCTTGTTAACGATTTGCTCTCCGAGTTTGTGAATATCGAGTGGGTAACTCTACTACATCACCCTCCCCTTCGGCAGCCTCAGCCGTCCCGGCTGTTACAAGCAGAAAATCCCCACCAATGAATCAAAGTGTGTGTGTGCCACAACCAACAAGAACAGGAACATCCAACAAGAACAGGAACACCCACTATAAATACCCCCCCCCATCAACAACGCAACATATGTACATGGTCAGAACCAATCACAAATAACGACATTCGCGACGCACAACGCATGCAGCATTCAGCTGCCGCAAAAAAAAAACGATGGGCAATCAAGAAAAGCGACGCGATCTAGCCCGTGTGTATTTCGCGGGCCCGTCGTAGGGGATGGGTGCCCCTTTCCGGGCTGCAGGCTGACCAGGCGTCCTGGCAAAACTGTCAGCAGGGGCAGGAGGCCTCTCTGCGTGGACCCTTGGAGCAGACGGGTCGGGAAGCCTGGCAAACATGTTGGGCGGGTCAGGCATCCTGGTAAACATGTTGGGCGGGTCAGGCATTTTGGCAAACATGTTGGGTGGGTCAGAAGGTCTCTTTGCAGAGACTCTTGTTGTAGACGGGTCAGGCATCCTGGCAAACATGTTGGGCGGCTCACGGGGCCTTCGTGCAGAGACTCGTGGCTCGCACGGCTCCCTCAGTCCCGCATCATCTGTGGGAGGAATGAGACGTCTGCGCTGTGGATTAGGTACCAACGGGGCGACATCCAGCTCGTCGGGCATATCACACGCTCGGCCCTCGTGTTTTGAGTGTGACGCAGAGCCGCGCGGAGCAATAAATGGCTTCAGACGAGAGGGGTGCACGAACCAGCGCCGTCGTCCCCAACGTATCTTAACACACTGTGGGCGCATTACCTGGACCACCTCAACCGGACCTCGCCATGGTTTTAGGAGTTTAGCCGATGTGGACACCGGCACCTGGGGGCAATGAAGCCACGCCATATCACCTGGAAGCCACGCCATATCACCTGGAGCCCACTGATGCACGGACGTGCGAGGGGCCTGCAACCTCGAATTTGCCCGCTGGCGGGAAGCAGAATTTTCAATCGCCGCATCACGAGCCTCAGACAGCTTTTGCAGGTTGAACCGCAAATGGTCAGTGAGCTTCGATGACTGTGGGAGCTGCTCTATCCCAAGCCGCACATCAGCGGGGGGAATGGCCTCCCTGCCATACATTAGGAAAAATGGGGAGAACCCTGTCGCTGCATGTGGTGCCATGCGGTAAGCAGCGAGGACCCCTGGGATCTGCAGGTCCCAGTCTACGTGGGATTCGTCAACCTGATGGCATAGCATAGAGGTGAGGGTTCTATGCAACCGCTCCACCATGCCATCTGTTTGGGGGTGATAGGGCGAAGTGCGCACCTTCTTAGTGCCCAACAGGCGGCATACCTCACTCAGCAGGGTACTTGAAAAATTTCTTCCCTGGTCGGTTGGCAACCGTTCTGGAGCGCCCTTGTCCAGCACATAGCCTTGAACAAAGGCGTCCACCACGGCTGCTGCCGACTGGTTGGGGAGGGCCCAGGCCATAGGCCACCGTGTAAAATACTCCACCCCAACCAGAAGGTACTTGTTACCACGAGGCGTCGTAGGGAAAGGCCCCAAAATGTCGAGAGCAACCAGCCCGTTCACACGGGATACCGTGATGGGCTGCAGCGGTGGGCATGCCGGCTTCGCTGGAGGTTTACGTTGCGCACATTGGGTGCAGCCCGTTAAAATATCAGTTACGTCGCGGAGCATGCCCGGCCAGTAAAATTGTAGTTTTAGCAAGCCAATGGTTTTGTGCACACCCAGGTGCGACAATCGCTCGTGTGCTGCGCACACAGCCGAACACCGCAAAGCCGATGGCACTACAATTTTGTACTGGCAAGAATCAGCATCCCAATGCATGAGCAGACCGCGGCGCATGGCAAAAGAGTTCGATTTACTTGAATGTGAGGACGAATCACATGCGCGACGACGCAAAGGCAACAGTGACGCGTCGTTCATTTGGTGCCGACCCCATTCATCCAACGTTATCCCCAGCAAGTCGTCACTTGCTGGCGGATTTTGGTGGTCCACACCCGGCGCAGGATCGGAAGGAAGGGCAGCAGAAACCGTTTCAGGAGGTGCAACCGGGCGTACTATTTGCGGTTTGCACCGGCCAGAACCCGTGGAACAGGCGCATTGTTCTGACGGGAGGCGAGATAGCGCGTCCGCATTACTGTGCTGTGTACCCTTACGGTAAATCACCATAAAATTGTAGTCCTGGAGGACTTCAAGCCATCGGGAGAGCTGGCCAGACGGTTGGTCAATGCGCAAAGCGTATTGTAACGCAGAGTGATCGGAGCGCACGGTAAACCGTTGACCGTACAGGTATGGCCTGTATTGTTGTATAAAGTAAACAATGGCCAGCAGCTCGCGTCGGGTTACGCAATAACGTTGCTCTGCAGGGGACAAAACCCTGCTTCCATAGGCAACCACCCTCTCAACGCCATCAACGATTTGGGACAGCACCCCGCCGATCCCGGTGTTACTGGCATCGGTGTCCAGAATAAATGGCTTTGCGAAATCGGGGTAAGCCAGGGGCGGTGCTGCTACAAGAGCATTCCGTAAGGAGTCAAATGCGGCCTGTTCCGCGTCTCCCCAATGAAATTTCAGCCCTTTCGCTGTAAGAGCATGTAGTGGCTTGGCGATTGTAGCGAAACCAGCCACAAAACGTCGGTAGTACGACGCGAACCCGATAAAACTGCGAACATCCCCAGCAGAGGTGGGGGTAGGCCATTGGCTGACACATTTAGTCTTTTCAGGGTCTGTGGAAATACCCGAGCGGCTGACTATGTGGCCTAGATAGCGCACAGACTCACGCAGAAGGTGGCACTTCTGCGGTTTGAATTTAAGGTCCGCAGCTCGCATCTTTTCGAAAACAGCGCGCAACCGTTCAATGTGTTCGTTGAACGTGCGGCCAAAGACGATAACGTCATCAAGATAGATAAGGCATGAGTCCCACTGGAGCCCAGCGAGGACCAGCTCCATGAGCCTCTGAAACGTCGCTGGAGCCGAGTGGAGCCCCATGGGCAATCTATTAAACTCGAAAAGGCCCTGTGGTGTCCGAAAAGCAGTCTTTGGCTTTGATGCTTCGTCGAGGGGGAGTTGCCAAAACCCTGACAGAAGGTCCAAAGTGGAAAAATAACCCGCCCCTGCCAGAGCATCCAATGACTCATCCATACGTGGAAGAGGATATGCGTCAGCCACAGAAATTTTATTTAGGCGCCGAAAATCTACACAGAATCGAAGACTGCCATCGTGCTTTTTGACCAGCACTATCGGGGCACTCCAGGGGCTGTTGGAAGGAGAAATGATATCAGCCGCCAGCATGTCGTCAACTGCCCATTTAACATGCTGTTTCTCCGCAGGGCTGAGCCGAAACGGGTTTTGGCGGATAGGGGCAGCGTCACCAGTGTCAATGTGGTGACGCAGCAGCTTGGTGCAGCCAATATCAAATTGTGATTTGCTGAACACATCCGAAAATTCCCGCAAAAGAGCCCGCAATTTACTCTGCTGTGACCCGGATAAATCGCCGGCATCCGCGCAGAGAGCGTCAATCCATCCCTCGTCAACGTTATGAGGGAGAGGCTGCTGACTGTACGCTACGTGTCCGACAACCCCGGTCCCCAGGGGCGCCACTGTTGCATGAGCGAGCACTGTCCCCTGTGGAATGACGGTGTCTGACAGACCGACATTCAAAACTTGTATAAATGGCTCCCTGTCGCCCGCTACAAGAGTCTGTGCGGCCACCAACGAAAGGCTGTTAACTGCTGTGTTGGAGGGTCCCAATAAAATGCCATTTACCGAGGTGGTGGGAGCGAGCGGTTTCTTTAACCGTAAGGGTACGAGCATTTGTGCCCCTGGCGGAATGCGTACAGCGCAAGCCGCAAAAGCCTGTACGGAAGCATTTTCCGTCCGTGAATGCGTGGCCGCGGGTAAAAATGCCATCCGGCGGCCCGAGGGAAGTTCAATACATCCCTGATCGATAAGGATTTTAATGGGCATTTTGGCAAGAAAATCAGTTCCCAGAAGGCACGGCACCGCAAGGGAAGAAGACACAAAAACAGGTCCGGCCAATTTAATATCGCCAATGGCAATTTGAGCCCGAATTTGCCTGAGAATCCCTAGGGAACTTCCATTAGCGGTGAAAAACGGAATGGAAACCTTTTCCAATGAACGACATCGGCCGGGCAGTATGTTGTAAATTAACTCGGAGATGATAGTGGCCGATGCACCGGTATCGACAAGCACGCGCACTTCCACCCCCTCGATCGAACCAACAACCACCGAGGAACCCGCCGTTGCTGCAACCACTCTATGGGCCAGCTCTGACCACTGCCCGGGTCGCAGTGGTCGCGAAGAGTCGGCCAAACGCCGCGTGTCATACGCCGTGTTCCGAGCGGAGTCAATGGTGTGTTGTGGTGTGTATGAGGGCCGAGCTTGTGGGGTGCCGCGACTTGCCTGGTTATGCTGCGCTGCTCTGGAAGCTCTGTAGTCCCGGTCTCGGGATCCGGCGGAGCGGCGGCGAGGTGCACGGCAGTCGGAAGAAAAGTGGCCTCGGCGGCCACAGTTGAAACACGTCGCGTCGCCGCGGGGTAAGGGCCGTCCCCGCTCCCAGTCGTTGCGGCGACTGGTGCGATCCGGTGATCGCTGGGGCGTCGCGCTGAACGTCGAGAAGACTCGATCAGGAGAGCGAGCGTTGTCCCTGCTGGCAGGCACCGATGTCGTAGCCGATGCGGTGATGGTCTCGTCCTGGTCCAGCATTAAGTGAGCATGAATGCTCCGGGCAGCTCGCAGTGAGCACATGTCCTCGTCATCCACGGCCTGGATGACAAGGCGCAGCCCCCTCGCCATCTCCAGCAGCTTCTGAAGGACGAGTGCGTCGATAGCCTCATCGTCCATGCGGGGGTAAGCCGCTCTTGCCATGGCGAGTAGCGCGGTGCGGAACGCCAATGGCGACTCCCTTGGCTTGCACCGTCTCTCGTAGAACTGGTGGCGTGTGGCGGAAGGAGGTCCGTAGACATCAGACAGCCGCTGAAGTGCTGCTTGTAGTGTCGCCCTTTGTCGCTTGGGAATGGAGATGAGTGCAGCGAGAGAGTCATCGTCCAAGGTGGCTGGCAGTGCACGAAGTGCTTGTGCATCCGACCAGCCCACCATCTCCTGATGGCTGAGGAAGCGACGTTGAAATGCCGCCCAGTCGCCCCCTGTGGACGAGAATTCGCGAAAGACAGGCAGTCGCTGCTGTAGAGCAGCTGTGTCATCGTCTTCGTCAAACTCGGACTCAGTCCCGAACGCAGCGATGGCTTGGTCAACAACATGTACTGTACGGCGTCGCGGCCGTGATGACGCGGTGTTGCTGGAGGGTCCTGCAGAGGCAGCGTCACTCAGCGATGACGCGGTGTGTTGTGATTGGCCCCCGGAGGTCCCAGCATGCGCTTGGCTTCCGCCCCCACGTGACCCGTCGGCGGGAAGGACATTCTCTTCCGGGTTTTCGATGGCGGGGACACCCGCCGTCGGCCGCTCCTCCCCGCCCGCAGCCCCCAGGGTAAGTTGCTCCAGGATGGCTGCTGCAGCATGCAGCAGCTGGGCGAGGCGGGCGTGAGCAGCCTGGGTGCCGTCGCTCGCGGCGATCGGCTGCACAGCTGGTGGTGGGGCGGCTGGCAACACGCCAACATCTTCAGCGCCGCCCGCAGCACCCACAGGTGAGTCGGAGCTTGCATCATCGGGACTTCGCGTGCGGTTCGTTCGTCTTGTCTCCATCTTCTGACGCCACTGTAGTGTTTTACAGACGGACTCTTCAACGTCTTTTGTAGCACACACTTTTATTAACACGGTCCCTATGCACTGAGGGATATACGGTCCCCTCACCCGTTACACTCAGAACGTACAAGCCCCCGTACCCTACAGGCTACTCAATATCCCGCTCTTTCAGTGTCCTCTGACTGGACCTAGGGAGATGTCTCCCGACCACTGGTTACACTGAACCCTAGCCCTGATAAGGGCTGGAGGGCTTGGTCCTGGGTCCTAAGCTTCTTCCGCTGTCTTGGGTCTTCGTGTGGTTCAACTCCCCGAGAGCTCTGAGCGCTCTGGCTTTATACTTGCTCGTGGCCGGGTTGTCCAATCCCCGGCCACCTTGTGGAACCCTGTGATTGGTCGTTCCCAATATGCTTTTCGATCCCAATTCACCCTATCTGACCCTGACCGTTTGGTCGCGCGGGAAAACCTTGTTTACGGTCAGCTCTCACAGCTTGTGAGACCCTGACCGTTAGTTTGAGCGGGAAAACCTTGTTAACGATTTGCTCTCCGAGTTTGTGAATATCGAGTGGGTAACTCTACTACACTAGTACAGCACGCCGGTGTGTTGGAGAGCCAAGTCACAACAAGACGAGTGGTGTCGAGATCGGCCCTCCGTAAACGTCGTCACCGGGGAGACACACGAATTGGTGCTGAGGGATGGTGGTGACGATGGTGGTGACGATGGTGGTGGCGATGGTGGTGGCGACGTTAGCGTTGATGACCGCGACGACGACGATGGCGATGATGTTGTTCATCACCTGGCGGATTGGCTCGGGCACGCGGAATTTGGAGCAGGCCAGCGTCAGCCTCACCGCCGTCTCCAGGGACACGCGGTGTCCCACCGACACGTACACAGGGTTAGAGCAGAGAGACGAGGGGCGTACAGCCTGGACACACACAGAGACACACAGACACACAGACACAGAGACACAGAGACACAGAGACACGGCGGTGTCACACAGACACACAGAGACACAGACACACAGAGACATAGAGACACAGGGACACGTGGTGTCCCACCGACACGTACACAGGGTTAGAGCACAGAGACAAGGGGCGCACAGCCTGGAGACACACAGAGACACAGACACAGAGAGACACGGTGGTGTCACACAGAGACAAAGAGACACAGAGACACTCGGTGTCACATACACAGAGACACAGAGACACAGGGACACAGAGACACAGAGACACAGAGACACGGCAGTGTCACACAGACACACAGAGACACAGAGACACACAGAGACACAGAGACACACAGAGACACGCGGTGTCACACAGAGACACAGAGACACAGGGACACACAGAGACACGCGGTGTCACACAGAGACACAGAGACACACAGAGACACAGAGACACAGACACACAGAGACACACAGACACACAGAGACACACAGAGACACACAGAGACACAGAGAGACACAGAGACACGGCAGTGTCCCACTGACACGTACACAGGGTTAGAGCACAGATAAGAGGGACGAACATAGACACAAATACACAACAACATCCGTTCAGCACCAGGTGAAGATGACATCACCACGGCGCCTGTTGCAGGCTAGGTGCACTTTGAGGCCACGTGAAATGCACACGTAGACACACATTGTACACACACACACACAAGTGTTTCTGACGAAGCCATTTAACACCCAGACCCAGGGCTTGAACCCAGGGTCCCACTCGAGGCAGTGAGGTGGTTGTCACCATTCCCAGAATCTTTCCAGAATTCCCGACGAGTGAGAATGTGTCTCCTTTTCCATTCAGAGCCTTGATCTGAAAAGAATAAAAAATAACACCACAGTCACACAATTGCCGTTCCACATTACGTCCCCTACATGACAGCACTTGCACCAGGAGGGCATTTCGCGACCAACATTGTCCATTGCAGAGGGTTTACATCGATAAACAGCGACGACACGCAACGACACGCACGTAACATCGCGGCGTTCGAGAATTCGCCGCCGGTTTCACTTCACTAACGACAACGGTTCTTTGGCAGCGCGACAGCGCTCGCTCATGGGTAGCTTTTAATTTCAAAAGTAGTAGTACACAAAAGATGCCGGACCGCACGCTCCGTAACAAATGACAGCCGGGGCCAGGCACCCACGAGTGTAGGATGTGAGCGAGCGAGCGAACGGCCGTGATGGATGTCACGTCAGTTTCACCGCGTCGGGCTTTCGCGACCGATGAAATCAATAAAAGAGGTGTTTTTATTGTCACACGCTTTCATTTAACTCACTCTGTCTGTTGTTGTCGTTGTTGTCGTTGTTGTATCCTCAAATCTTGTAACTCGATTTTAACCCACTTATCAATGTGGTATCGACTGCAAACTTGGTATACTTATGTCATACTGATGACAATACTATATTCTATCATAAATAATAAAAAATAAAACATTTAAAACATTATTTTTTATATGTTATGTTTCGGCTTGGGTCTAATTGTCCACGCTCAACTGACGTTGGCTGTAATTGGCCACGGTCCCTTACGTAATGGCAAGCTTCGGGGCCACTTCCTGGAGTCGTGGAGTTCTTCCATTTCATTAAAGCGTGCTTTAAAAAAAATTAAAATATTACTTATTTTGGGTTAGATACAAATGTTGTGGCGTTATAGCCGCCACCACCCGAACGAAACGGCGTGATGACTTCTCCACCAGTCTGTGGCTGTCACCTGATGATGCTGCTTGGTGGTGGTGGTGCTGTCGTTGTAGTTACCGGCAAAAACGTCACACGGTACTCGAATTGTAAATGTTGTAGTGGGTTTACTCTCCAACACACAAGCGGGGTGGTGCTGTACTAGTGTAGAGGTGTAATTGTGTATGGGAGCGGATGGCAAACAAACACAAGGGGCGTGGTTAGGGCCGTACACATAGGAGGTGGCCACACCGACGTCCGCACCTGCATCCCCCACAGGCCCCTCCCGGGGGGGCCGCGGACTATAAGAGGGGGTGAGCCGGAGGGCTCGAGGTCGAGGTATCAGCTTTAACCAGCGAAGACGGAAGACCAGCTAGAATAGGCCCCGGAGCTCCCCTGGCTCGCTGTCCTTATCAGGGCCGACCAGGGCAAGCCGGTGGCGTGGCCCCGAGAGCCCAGACTGACGAGCAGGTCTGGGAACTCAGGGGGTCGGATCCCAGCTTGACCAGGGCTGGGACAGGTAGCCTCCCCTAGCTCCCTAGTGGAGGACTTGGGCTTAGGTTAGCGGGGCTTAGATGTTGTGTCTCCTTGTTAGCCGAGTAAGGGGACGTTACCCCTTAGGTCCTGTGTATACTCGCTAACTGTATACAAGTTGTGTTAATAAATAAGTGTGCCTCCGATCCCGTCGTCAAGCCTTTTGAGTAATTACTACATCTGGTGTCAGAAGTAAAACGTCCAAAGATGGACACACGAGGGACGACACGTACCAGGGAGTCGGAGAGGGAGGACACCGCGGCCGAATCACCACCAGAGATGGCCGAGGTCGGATCGGAGCAGCCGGGGCCGAGTACACCCGCGCCGCTACGACAGGAGGGGGGGGATGCGTCGGCCGAGGGACTTCGGCTGGCTCACTCCCGCCTGGCGGAGCTGCTCTACGCCGCGGCCGCCGTGTTGGAGGAGATCACGCGGCTGGGAGCTGGAGGGGCTGCGCGGGAAGACGGCAGCAGCCGACGCACGCCGGCATTTCCCGCCACCCCGACGCGGCTCGCGGTTAAATTTCCCGCCATCACTACAGTGCGAGCAGAGGGCGGGGCCGGCCTGCGTCAGGTGACTGCTGAGGGCCAAGCACGAGCCGTGACATCATCAACGCCGGCCAGCGCGTCAACAACGGAGCGACCGGCGATGCCATGCTCACAGCCCGCCCACACTGTAACGTCGGCTGGGAACGAGGGAGCGAGATCCGCAGCCACGGACGTCGCCTTACAACAGCGACTGCCGCCTCTCAAGGAGTTCGTGGGAGCGGATGGAGATTGGGGCGGCTTCAAAAGGCGGTTCATCGCTCATCAAGAGATGGCGAACTGGACGGACGCCGAGGCACTATGCGCGCTGCCGGCGATGCTGGACGACGACGCCCTGGCTACCCTCACCTCGGCGCCTAAGGAAAAGCGCGCCACGCTGCACCTGGCGCTGCAGCTGCTGTCAGCCGTCTATGGGCCGCCTTCGGACTGCAGGCAGCTGTTCCACGATCGGCATCGGGGCGCCAACGAATCGCCCCTGGCCTTCCGAACGGCTCTCCTGGCCCTGGCAAAGGCAGCTTTCCCGCGGATGGACGAGGAGGGAGTGGACGCCATGGTGGCTGAAAAGCTGCTGCTACTCGCCGATGAGCTGGACATCGCCGTCTTGGCTCAAGACGACGGAGAGATGTCGTCCCTGCTGGTCGCGCGCCACATCCACGGGGGCTTGCGGTCCCTGCGTCGCAAGGCTGCCAAGGGGGTGGCCGGCCATGCCATGGCGGCCACCGCCCTCCCATCAGAGGAGGTCTGCGGGGTGGAGCGGCGGGGGGAATGGAGATCGGCGGCACCGCAGGCTCGGAATGGACCGAGCCGCCAGGAGCAGCCCAGGCCATCTGGGGCGCTCACACGCTGCTACAACTGTGGCCTGCAAGGCCACGTTGCGTCAGGATGCCGGGCTCCCCGTCAGCGCGGAGCGACACCTCGTCAGGACGCCACGCCGTCTCCACCCAAGCTCCAGCAGAGAAATACGGCGAGTCGTGGCACCTCACACGTTTGGCCCATGCACACATCCGACACACACTCACGCGCTCAACTGAACAGGGTTCGAAAATCGCCGCCCATCGCGCGCGATTGTTCTGAAATGCGGCGAGCGCTCCAACCGGGTCAGTGGTCGGAGCTCGCCCATCGTGTCGTTGCTGCGTCGGCGGGATCATCGGTTGTGGTCGGTCATATTGATGGGGTAGAGGTGCGGATTTTAATTGACACAGGGGCATCGGCGACCATTATATCTGATTTGATTTATAACATCCTTCCCGTTCAAAGTCGTCCCTTGCTCCCTGTTGACGTGCCATGCTATGCTGCTAACGGGGGCTCGCTGGGCATTATTGGGCAAATCCGCGCCAAAATTTGCATTGGAGACATTAAATTATCCGGGCCTGTTTTGGTTTCCTCCTCACTCGCGGTTCCGTGCCTGTTGGGGACGGATTTCTTGGCCAAAATGCCCATCCGTATCTTGATTGACTAGGGGTGCATCGAGCTCCCATCGGGCCGACGTGTTACATTTTTGTCTTCCCCCACCACGGAGCGTCGGGCGTTTGCCACCGTGCAGGCGCTCGTGACAAAAACTGTGCGCGTACCCCCGGGGGCTCAGATGCTCGTCCCTCTTAGGTTGCGTCGGCCGTTTGCTGAAGGGGTTGCGGATCGGGGGGTCTTGTTGGGACCATCTCGAGCCGGGGTCAATGGACCCGATTTGCTAGCGGCTCAGACCATGGTGAAAGGGGATGGGGACCCCTTCATTGCAGTCCTTAATGTAGGATCGCGAACGGCCGTGGTTCCTCAAGGGACCGTGCTTGCACACGCAACGCCGGCGCACTATGAGGAACCACTCGTGGGTCAGGTAACCACCGATCCTCCGTCGCGACCGCATTCGGACTGTGATGACGGATGGCTGGATGCACTTTGCGCGGGATCTGTGGATCTGTCCGACACGCAGCGTGCGCAGCTGCGAGTTCTCCTGAAAGAATTTGCCGACGTTTTTAGTAAACACAAATTTGATATTGGTTGTACTAAATTGCTGCGACACCATATTGACACGGGTGACAGCGCGCCAATCCGCCAAAATCCCTTTCGGCTCAGTCCCGCCGAAAAGGATCATGTCAAATCGGCTGTTGATGACATGCTAGCCGCCGATATCATTTCCCCTTCCAACAGCCCGTGGGGCGCACCGATCGTTTTGGTGAAAAAACACGACGGCTCACTGCGGTTTTGTGTCGACTTTCGGCGATTGAACAAAATTTCTGTGGCAGATGCGTACCCGCTTCCTCGAATGGATGAGTCGCTCGATGCCTTGGCGGGGGCGCGATTCTTTTCCACCCTCGATTTACTATCTGGATTCTGGCAGCTTCCTCTGGATGACGAATCAAAACCTAAAACTGCTTTTCGGACACCGCAAGGTCTCTTCCAATTTAACCGCTTGCCGATGGGCTTACATTCTGCGCCGGCAACTTTTCAGCGGTTAATGGAACTGGTCTTGGCAGGCTTGCAATGGGATTCGTGTTTAATTTACTTGGACGATGTCATCGTCTTTAGCAAATCCTTCGAGGAACACCTCCAGAGGCTGCGTGCTGTTTTTCTCAAAATGCGGGCTGCCAATTTAAAATTTAAACCGCAGAAGTGCCATTTGCTCCGCGAATCGGTGCGGTATTTGGGTCACATTGTTGGGCGCTCGGGGATATCCACTGATCCCGCCAAAACGGAATGCGTCAGCTCCTGGCCGACTCCCACCTCGGTGGGAGAGGTCAGGAGTTTCATTGGGTTCGCGTCGTACTATCGACGGTTTGTGGCTGACTTCGCTACGATCGCGAAACCATTGCATGCCTTGACGTCCAAGGGAGTCAGGTTTCATTGGGGGCTGGAGGAGGAGGCTGCTTTTCACGCCCTCCGGAATGCCCTGGTGGGGGCTCCGCCGTTGAATTACCCCGACTTCTCACAACCCTTCTTGCTCGATACAGATGCAAGTAACACGGGCATCGGGGGCGTGCTGTCCCAACTCATTGGGGGCGTAGAGCATGTGGTGGCTTACGGTAGTCGGGTACTGTCTCCAGCGGAACAACGGTACTGCGTTACCCGTCGGGAATTATTGGCAATTGTTTATTTCATTCAGCAGTACCGCCCATATCTGTACGGTCGGCGTTTCACCGTCCGTACAGATCATGCGGCCCTACAGTACGCTCTGCGGGTTCAACAACCATCGGGCCAGTTGTCTCGATGGTTGGAGATTCTCCAGGACTACGACTTTGTCACCACATATCGTAAGGGCGTCCGCCACACGAACGCTGACGCCCTGTCACGGTTGCCACCCACTTCGGAGTGCGCTTGCCTCCTGGGTTCGGGGCGTTGTAGGCCCCCGAACGTCACCACCGATTCGGTCCTCGTGGCCGCCGCCGATGCGCCTTCGGCTTCGGGTCCTATCGAGCAAGAAGGGAGGGATTCGTTGCTGGGGTTGTCGGTCGCGGAATGGGGACGCCTCCAAATGGAGGACACCTCCCTCCTCGCTCTGTGCCGTCGCGCAGGGGGGGTTGGGCAGGGGGTGGCGAACATTGACTCGTGGGGGTTGTTCCAGGGTCTTTTAATGCACTGGGACGGAAAAACCCGCCGCCAGCAGCTCGTGGTGCCTGCAGCATTGAGGGGTAAGGTGGTATGGGCTGTTCATGAGCGGCTTCTGCACTTGGGGGTTCACAAGACCTTTGCCACGCTCCAGCTCAATTTCTTCTGGCCGGGCATGGCAAAGGACGTGGGGGATCTCCTGGGGTCGTGCACGCAATGCGCGCAGCGAAAGCCACCAGCTAGGGGGTCCAACCCTCCGCTGCAGTCCATAAAGGTTTCCCGGGTTAACGAGCTCGTTGCGCTAGACATACTCGGGCCATTTCCCGCTACACCCAGGGGGAATAGGTATTTATTGACAGGGGTCGAATACTTCACGAGATGGCCTATGGCCTGGCCCCTGGCCAACCAGTCGGCAGCAGCCATCGCGGAGGCCTTTGTCCAGGGCTATGTCCTCGACAAAGGTGCTCCGGAACGGCTGCTTACTGACCAGGGTAAGAATTTTTCGGGAAAACTCCTCCGCGAGGTGTGCGACCTCTTGGGTACGGAGAAAATTCGGACCTCCCCGTATCACCCTCAAACTGACGGGATGGTGGAACGGCTGCATCGGACCATCACGTCTATGCTGTCCCAACAGGTGTCCGAATCCCAGACAGATTGGGACCTTCGCATAGCCGGTGTGTTGCAGGCCTACAGGATGGCTCCCCATGCGGCCACCGGATTTTCCCCTTTCTTTTTAATGTATGGCCGCGAGGCTAACCCCCCTGTGACGACCCAGCTGAAGCTCTCGGCGCCTCAGGCGAAGTCTACCTTGTCCGAACACGTTAAATTTAACATCAGCAAATTGTCTGAGGCGCGGGAAGCGGCCGTGCAAAATTCTGAACTCCGCCAGAAGGCGAACGAGAGGCTTCGGCTGGGGCGGGTACATGTGTTCAAATGGAAACCAGGGGACAGGGCATGGTTGCACTGTCCCCAGGTGCCACTGGCAACCTCGTCAAAGTTGGTACGGCCGTGGCGGGGGCCAGTGGAGGTCGTACAGGTCTTACGGCCGCAATGTGTTCGCGTCAAATGGGGGAGGCGTCGGTGGTACGTGCACCCCTCAAGGTTGAAACCGTTCAATGCGCCGGCCCGTGGTTCACACACACACACGCATGGCCAAACGTGTGAGGGGTCCGCCGACTCCCCGACGTCGCTGCTCTCGCCTAACATGACATCAACTGTTCCATCTCCAGGTGCAACAGGAGTGACGGGTCCACGCCCGCCAACCCCTCCCGGAGGGGTCGGGGGTCACTCGGCAGCGACGCCAGACTCTCTTGCACCCGGACCGTCACCAACCACCACTGAGCGTGCCGGGTCGAGCCCTTGTGACGGGCCCGCCGCGAGAACGCGCGCCAAAACGCGCAGACTATTGTGAGGTCGGCCGTTGGGGGGCCCTTGCGGACAGTGGGGGAGGGGCATCCGGAGCGCGTGTATATATGTTGGGTTTGCGGAATGGGGTATTTATTCGGGAGGGTGCGCCGGGTTATTTTTTTCTCTTTCTTCTTCTACCTGTTTCCTGTTGTTGTTGTTGTTGTTATGACTGTTATTGTTCTTGTTAAATTTACGCGAGGCACACACGGTTTTGGGGAGGCATGCACCTTTATTCTGATTTTGTTGCAGCCGGGGACGGCTGCGAGCTGTACAGGGGGGGGTGATGTAGAGGTGTAATTGTGTATGGGAGCGGATGGCAAACAAACACAAGGGGCGTGGTTAGGGCCGTACACATAGGAGGTGGCCACACCGACGTCCGCACCTGCATCCCCCACGGGCCCCTCCCGGGGGGGCCGCGGACTATAAGAGGGGGTGAGCCGGAGGGCTCGAGGTCGAGGTATCAGCTTTAACCAGCGAAGACGGAAGACCAGCTAGAATAGGCCCCGGAGCTCCCCTGGCTCGCTGTCCTTATCAGGGCCGACCAGGGCAAGCCGGTGGCGTGGCCCTGAGAGCCCAGACTGACGAGCAGGTCTGGGAACTCAGGGGGTCGGATCCCAGCTTGACCAGGGCTGGGACAGGTAGCCTCCCCTAGCTCCCTAGTGGAGGACTTGGGCTTAGGTTAGCGGGGCTTAGATGTTGTGTCTCCTTGTTAGCCGAGTAAGGGGACGTTACCCCTTAGGTCCTGTGTATACTCGCTAACTGTATACAAGTTGTGTTAATAAATAAGTGTGCCTCCGATCCCGTCGTCAAGCCTCCTGAGTAATTACTACACTAGTATACTACACTATACACTACACTATACACGACACTATACACTACACACTACACTACACACTATACTATATACTACACTATACACTGCACTATACACTACTATACACTATTATACACTACACACTATACTATACACTACACTATACACTACACTATACACTACACTATACACTACACTATACACTGCACACTATACTATATACTACACACTATACACTACACTATACACTACACACTATACACTACACTATACACTACACTATACACTACACTATACTATACACTACACTATACACTACACACTATACACTACACTATACACTACAGACGCAGGTTGGCCACCGCTGGTTTAGAGTATTTGGCTGCTGCTATAAATTCCCACGCGACGACGACGACGACGACGACGGCGACGGCGGCGGCGGCGGCGGCGGCGGCAGTGGTGGTGGTGGCAAGATAAAAGATAAACGCGAGTAGTTGATGGCAGTGGTCAGCACCTTGTGTCGGTGAGCGTCGTCCTTCTGGAGGCCGTCCACCTGCAGCAGGTCCTTGGCCACCCCGACGCAGGGCAGGGAGGCAAGCACGCCCAGGTGGCAAGCCAGGCCAAACCCTACCGCACCAGCACCGTTGTCATCATCATCATCGTCGTCGTCATCATCGTCATCATCGTCATCATCGTCGTCATTATCGTCAACATCGTCATTATCGTCGTCATCATCATCGTCGTCATCATCGTCGTCATTATCGTCGTCATCGTCATCATCATCGTCGTCGTCGTCATCATCATCATCACCGTCGTCATCACCATCGTCATCGTCGTCATCATCGTCGTCATCGTCATCATCATCATTGTCATCATCGTCGTCGTTGTCGTCATCTCCGCACGCCTTTGGCCTGCCAATAAAAACTCGCGGTGGCTCCATCAACCGCTTCAGACCAGCAACTGGTCGCTGCTGGGCCCACTCCTCCCTCCACGAGCGGGGAATTGAAGACAGCCCACGGAGTGACTGCGGCCGCCCCGAGCCAGACGATGATACCAACACTACTGCGGACGACTGCATCCATCGCCCCGCTCTCCGGCGGACCGAGCGTTACTAGCGGCGAAACTCACGAAGCTGTCGCATGGCTCGCAGGCTTCAACTTCGACGCGTGATTTCCACATACTTGCCATAAGCCAGAGAGCGATCAGTGTCATCGTCATTAACATCAATACCAACAGCCGCCATTCGCCACTAAGTGACGGTGACGTCACCACGGCGCCTGTGCCAGGCCAGGTGCACGTTGAGGCCACGTGAAGTGTGGAAGGCTCGCTGATCGGAGGTCACAGGGCAGACCCAGCAGGTCCCATGGGTTGACTGAGACGAGTGGCCGATGCATCACCACCTGTGCCCCCTGCTGTGCCAACTCGCTGCGCTTTAGCC
The DNA here is from genome assembly GCF_964198595.1 of Lampetra fluviatilis. Classification (NCBI taxonomy): domain Eukaryota; kingdom Metazoa; phylum Chordata; class Hyperoartia; order Petromyzontiformes; family Petromyzontidae; genus Lampetra; species Lampetra fluviatilis. The sequence continues at coordinate 2,737,740 of NC_136332.1, read as the reverse complement.
GCCTGGCGCTCCCTCTCGTTGTTGTGAGCGTCACTCCTCTGCCCTCCGTTGTTGTCGGAGGGCGACTGCCTCGTGAAGGACGGCAGCGTCCTTCACGAGCCTCCTCATTATCATCAGTCAATCATCATCAGTCAATCATCGTCAGTCAATCATCATCGCCACCATGAGGCTTACAGCCTACATGGGTTGGTGGGGCTGTGAGCAAGCGCCTTTGAAGGCTCGCACGGCGCACCTGTGAAAGGGTGACGTCGTCAGCACCACTCCTGGCCACCTTTGTTTCCCCAGTGCTGATGTTTACACAAGGACAAAGATCCCCCGGATAGCCTGTACAGACTGTTGGGGCAAGTGCTGTTAGCGAGCACCTACGAAGGCCAGAACGGCACACGAGGGGGTCGTTGACCAGCACCACGCCCGGCCTCCTTTGTCTCCCAAGTGGCGATGTTTACACACCGCACCAAGTACTCAGTTGAGGCCGAGTCGACCAAGGGGGAGGCCCAGGACCGATTCAGATAATCGTCACTGGTGTTGGCCGTGAGCGGGAATCGAACTCGGGTCGCCGGATTCGTAGCGCGGCGTAGCGCTAACCGCGACACCACCACTGTTTAAACAACCCAGGTGACACAAACACACCATTTTAGCCTGAGTCGACATCGTGGTGGACATAGGCGGTCAGAGACGAGGTAACTCACCCTTGTAATGTAAGATGCCATTGCCATCAACCATCATCACCTGCAACACACACACGCAAAGAACAGTCGCCATTCGCCACTAATTGGCGGTGATGTCACCACGGCGCTTGTGCCAGGCCATGTGCACGTTGAGGCCACGTGAAGTGTCGAACGCCCGCTGGCAGGAGGTCACAGGGCAGACCCAGCAGGTGCCACGGGTCGACTGACTGAAATGGCTGAGATGACTGGCTGATGCACCACCTGTGCCCCCTACTGTGCCAACTTGCTGTGCTTTATTCACCCAGTGTTCCGCTCGTTGTTGTGAGCGTCGCTCCTCCGCCCTTCATTGTTGTTGGAGGGCGACTGCCTCCAACTGCCCAGTAGCATCCTTCACGAGCCTCCTCCACAGAGGCCGATCTCGACACCGCTGGTACCAGTCATCGGCAAGTCCACTCAGCTCCACGTCCTCCTGTACCACATCACTCCATCTCTTCTCTAGCCCGTGTCGCACCTGTTTAGCCCCCTCTATCCAGCCAAACAAAAGCTGTTTAGGCATGCGGTGGCTGGGCATGCGGGCTACATGACCCAGCCAACGCAGCCTTGCCTGCCGGAGGAGCTCACCGATGTCCAGATCTTTCAAGGATTTGTGAGCTGCTCACACAATCCAGCCTGGCTAGACCCAGGATGGATTTCGCAGCATTTTGCTTGGGAGATCATCTCTGGCCTGCGCTTTTCCTGGTCTCAGACTCTGGATCGCCTTCTGTACTTCCTCAACAGATGGCACTTCAGCCAGCTACTCACAGGGGGTGACTTCTACTTCCAATATTTGAGACACACATTAAGACGTACACACACACAAAGATGCCCTCTATAGCCTTTAACAGACTGTCGGAGCAAATGCTTCTTGGCCATTATGAACTTGACAAAGTCATTGTCAATCCCACTGACAGAGACAGGGACCCAGGGCTTGAACCCTGACCCCAGGGTCTCAGCGGCACTGTCTCTCCCGTGGCCATTGTGAACTCCCTGAGAGGGAGAGACAACCTGACCCCTGAACCCTGACCCCAAGGTCTCAGCAGCACTGTCTCTCCCGTGGCCATTGTGAACTCCCTGAGAGACAGAGACACCCTGACCCCTGACCCCTGAACCCTGACCCCAGGGTCTCAGCGGCACTGTCTCTCCCGTGCCCATCGTGAACTCCCTGAGAGACAGAGACACCCTGACACCCTGACCCCTGACCCCTGACCCCAGGGTCTCAGCGGCACTGTCTCTCCCGTGCCCATCGTGAACTCGTTGAGAGACAGAGACACCCTGCAGCCTGCACCCAGGGTCTCAGCAGTGATGGCTTAACGTGCCCAACCCGGCCATCGCGAAGTCCCCCCCAGGGGCTGTGCGTGACCCCCTGCCCCTCCCCCCCCTGTGAGAGGCACCTGGGGCTCGAGCTCCGGACGCGTTTCTCGGAGACGGAGGACGGCGTCGAGGACGAAGCGAGACTCGCGCGCCGCGAGGAACCCCGGCACGTAGGGGGCGGAGAGGTCGACCAGACGTGAGTCTTCGTACACCACCTGCACAGGGGTACAAAGACAAAGATCCCCCCCCGCCGTGTAGCCTGTGACAGACTCACGGGGCAAGTGCAGCTAGCGAGGAGCCGCGCCTGGTGAGGCCGGCGCTGTGGCACACGGGGGGACGGGTGGCCCGCAGCACCACGCCCGGCCGCCTTTGTCTCCCCGGTGGCGATGTTTACTACGCACCGCGCCAGGGACTCATTTGAGGCTGAGTCGACCTAGGGGATGCCCATGACCAGTTCAGATAATCGTCTTTGTCACTGTGTGTCACACACAGTGACAGTGACACACAGAGTGACAGTGACACACACAGTGACACACACAGTGACACACACACAGTGACACAGACACACAGTGACACACACACAGTGACACACACACAGTGACACACACACATACAGTAACAAAGATAAAGATCCCCCGTATAGCCTTAACAGACTGTCGGGGCAAGTGCGCGAGCACCTATGAAGGCCGGAACGGTACACGAGGGGGTGGGTGGCCAACACCACGCCCGACCGCCTTTGTCTCCCTAGCGGCGATGTTTACACACCGCACCAGGTATTCATTTGAGGCTGAGTCGACCTAGGGGAGGCCCAGGACCGGTTCAGATAATCGTCACTTGTGTTTGCCGTGAGTGGGAATCGAACCCGTGTCGCCAGGTTCGTAGTGCAGCGCGCTAACCGCTACACTACCGCTCCCCAGTGACACACACAGTGACACACACAGTGACACACCCACTCACCCGTCCACCCGCCCACTCACCCATACACTCACTCACCCACTTACACACCCATCCACTCACCCACTCACGCATCCACCCACTCACTCACCCTTTCACTCACTCACCCACTTATTCACTCACTCACCCACTTACACACCCATCCACTCACCCACTCACGCATCCACCCACTCACTCACCCATTCACTCACTCACCCAATTATTCACTCACTCACTCACACACCCATCCACTCACCCACCCACTCACCCACCCACTCACCCACCCACTCACCCACTCACTCACTCACTCACCCAAACACTCAACTCACCCACCACTCAACACCCTCACCTCGAGCTCTGGGAAGCTGAGCACCACCAGGGTGGCACAGGCGACGTGTGGGCGAGCTGCGAGGTAGGAGACGTCGCAGCCGGCAAGGAGACGCAGCCCGCACGCAGCGAGGTCTCCTCCCTGCGCCCAGCTCTCCGTGTCCGTCTCCAGCAGGGAGACACGCAGCTCCTCCTGTTCCCTGGCAGCGGGAGAGGCGCACGCGGACCTTGCAATGACCTCGCGCCGTCAAAGCCCTCCACCACCCGGCACAGCCAGAACGAGTTGAATTGTCGCGTGCCGTTGCGAGCCATCGACGATGCGTCGATTGTGAGCATAGCGATAGGGTTGACACCTTCTGTTGAGATGTTAAAACACCAGAGTCCTTTATCAAGGAATCTTGGCTGCATTAAGGGGCCGTCCATAAATGACGTCACGCGATTTGGAATGATTTTTTTGACCCATCCCCCTCCCCTTCGTCACACGGCGTCACAAAAAGTCAGACCCCCCCCCTCGAATATGACGTCACAAAGCTCTGACCCCCACAAAACCATATTTTCATTTTGAAAATAAAACTTGCTTCAAATCGCTTTAAACTATTGTCATTGTAGTGCGTATTTAATGTGGCGCTGCACTCTGATGTTGTAGAAACATTTATTAAAAAGTATATTTAATTAAGTAGAACGTGTTTAAAGTTGCGCATTTTTATGTGACGTCACATTTCTCAAACCCCCCTCCCCCCTCGTCACACATCGTCACAAATGTCTGACCCCCCCCCTGCCCTAGGTGCGTGACGTCATTTATGGACGGCCCCAAACCACACACGGTCCTCGTGTTAAACATGTTTTTATATTTTACGTCAATGTATATTGGACAGATAGTAGAGTTTTACTGATAAATTGGAAACCTAGGTCTATTCACGTGTTTATGGTTGAAGTGATCAATAATTATCGATCGCTTCGGCCTCATTCACCGGTGAGCTTGAAGAGCAATCCTCGCGACCGAATGTTGCCAATTGAGATACGGGCATTGATTTGAAACCTCGTCAAGCACCACCACCACCATCATCACTACCACCATCCTCACCATCACCATCATCACCACCACCACCACCATCATCATCACCACCACCATCACCACCACCACCATCACCTTCACCACCATCATCACCACCACCATTACCACCACCATCACTACCACCATCATCACCACCACCATCACCACCACCACCATCATCACCACCATCACCACCATTATCACCACCATCATCACCACCATCACCACCATCATCACCACCACAACCATCATCATCATCACCACCATCATCACCATCATTACCACCATCATCATCACCACCATCACCTTCACCACCATCATCACCACCACCACCACCATCATTACCACCATCATCACCACCACCATCACCACCACCATCACCACCACCACCATCATCACCACCATCATCACCATAATCACCACCATCATCACCATAATCACCACCATCATCACCACCACCATCATCACCATAATCACCACCACCATTACCACCACCATCACTACCACCATCATCACCACCACCATCACCACCACCACCATCATCACCACCATTATCACCACCATCATCACCACCATCACCACCACCACCATCATCATCACCACCATCATTACCACCACCATCACCTTCACCACCATCATCACCATCACCACCACCACCATCACCACCACCACCATCACCACCACCACCATCACCACCATCATCACCACCACCACCATCACCTTCACCACCATCATCACCACCACCACCATCATCACCACCATCATCACCACCACCATCACCTGTACAGGTGTTACTGTACAGGAGCGTTACTGTACAGGTTACTGTACAGGGGTGTTACTGTACAGGTGACTTGTTACTGTACAGGTTGTTACTGTACAGGGTGTTACTGTACAGGTTGTTACTGTACACGACAAATGTTGTGATGAGGAGGAGGTTCGGGTGACGATGTCGCCGCTGCTGACTTCACCTCTTCCACTCGTCCCTCTCAGTCTCTCCTCTCCGCCCTCCCCCCTCGTCTCTCCCCCCCTCCTCCTCCATCGCCCCCCCCTCGTCTCTCCCCCCCTCGTCTCTCCCCCCCTCGTCTCTCCCCCCCTCGTCTCTCCCCCCCTCGTCTCTCCCCCCCTCGTCTCTCCCCCCCTCGTCTCTCCCCCCCTCGTCTCTCCCCCCCTCGTCTCCCCCCTCCTCCTCCTCCATCGCCCCCCCCCGCCTCGTCTTGCAGCAACGACTCGTTAAGGAAGTCCGCGTTTCCACACTCACAATCCATACTACACATAAGCATAGAACTCATAATCCATACTACACATGAGCATTGCACTCATAATCCATACTACACATAAGCATATAACTCATAATCCATACTACACATAAGCATTGCACTCATAATCCATATTACACATACGCATTGAACTCATAATCCATACTACACATAAGCATAGAACTCATAATCCATACTACACATGAGCATTGAACTCATAATCCATACTACACATAAGCATTGCACTCATAATCCATCCCACACATAAGCATAGCACTCTGAGGGTAATAATAATCCATACTACACATAAGCATAGCACTCTGAGTGTCATAATCCATACTACACATAAGCATATAACTCATAATCCATACTACACATAAACATTGCATTCTGACGGTCATAATCAATACTACACATAAGCATAGCACTCGACTGAGGCTTATAATATATACTTCACGTAAACACAGTGCCGGCCCGAGCCTCTTGGGGGCCCTAAGCAGAATTTGATTTGGGGGCCCCCCTCCCACCACGCAGACTCATCTGTGCTAGAAGATTATTGACACAAATGTCACACTATAATGTTATAGCGAATATTATAAACGAATACAGTGAGGTTATGTATTAATAAAAAATAAAAACAACACTTAAAATACTTCACTCTTTTATTAAAACTTCTGAATACAAACGGTCACAAAAAACATATTAAATAAATTATTTGCAAATGTGCATTAAATGTGCAATCTTTTAAATAAAACCAAAATAGACAAACATTAATCTAATCAAAAATAGAATGTTACAAAAAAAAAGATACTTAAATAATGAAAGCAAACATAAGAACAGCAAGGGTTCAACAATGTCAACTGTACAACAATGACCTCAAAATCGTTCCTTCCTAGCTTTTCTGGAGGCAAAGTCACTAATGACATCATTGTATGGTATTGCTTGGCCAACTTTGTTATTAATACTAATGACTGCAAGTCCACTTAGTCTTTCCTGGGCCATTGATGATCTCAAATATGTTTTTATCAATTTGAGCTTGGAAAAGCTCCTCTCTGCTGAGGCAACTGACACAGGCAGAGTGCAGGCTATCCTGAGAGCTACCCAAAGATTTGGGTAAAGCTCACACATCTCATTTTGTGAGAGGTATGTGAGAAGCTCAAAGGCAGTCATCATAGTTTGGGGAAGTTCAGGAAGACTCTCTATCTCTACTGCCAGTGCGCTACCATCAATATCAGCCTCCTCTCCACAAGAGAGTTTTTCCCCAAGAAGCTCACATTGTTCCCTCCGGACCTTTTGATCTAGCTCCCTAAAATTGAGCAGCACTCCAAAGTTCTCTTTAACCTCACTTAGAGACTTAAATCTATCCTCCAATGACAGAATACTACGGTCCACTACAGCATTAAAAAATGACACTTCCAGCCTCTTCATAGCGTCCACTATCGGCTCATCTGCAGCCTCATAGGCAAAGTGCCTTTTTGTAGAACGCAATCGCTTCTCTTTCAGCACTGCTTCTGTGTTCATCCGCTCACAAATTTCTTTAGCAGATGTCTGTGCATCACAGAAGCCTGTTTTTCGGTAACTGATAAGTTCGCCTTTGTTCTTTTTTACAAGGTTAACCGCTACATCAAGCTGCATGTTGGTTGACTGTAGAAGCTTGCTCGTGATGTTAATTTTAGACAAAATGTCACACCAGACAACACAACAAATCTGAAACCTAAATGAACCTATCTCTTCCGTAAGGGAGTTGGCTTCAACAGCCACTACAGGGTCAGTCGCTTTACTTCTCAGTTCTAGCAGGGCTTCCCTCACCTTCTCTGACTGGTAGCGCAAAGCTTCAATACTTTTTATCCGGCTTTCCCAGCGTGTCTCACTCCAGGACTTGAGGGTGATGTCAACAAACTTCCGTAAGATGGCCCACCTTTGAGTGGACCCAGCGAACAAATTGTACAGCTTCTCCACATTTCCAAAAAAACAAGAAGCATCCGTTGATGCTTTAGCCGCATCTGAAACGGTCAGATTTAGTGTATGAGAACTGCAAGGCACATAAAAAGCTCTTGGATTCTTAACTAATAGCCTAGCCTGCACACCTTTGTTTTTTCCCTTCATATTAGCCCCATTGTCATTTAATTGTAAAAAAAAAAAAAACGATTCGGGGGCCCCCTGGTGGCCAGGGGGCCCCAAGCAGCCGCTTAGTTCGCTTATGCCTCGGGCCGGCCCTGCGTAAACATTGCATTCTGACCGGTTATAACCCCCACTAGCGTAGAGGGGAGAAATGCGCGGTGCGTACACTTAAGCGGTTTAACTTGGGGGGGGGGTCAAACAGAGTTGTGCGCGTTGCCCCACGAGGTCTGCACAGACGAGGGCACCCGCGTGCGAGAGAAGGCGAGAAGCGGGTGCGACCGAGGTCCAACAGGTGGCAGCGCTGTGACCGGCGGTTGGCGCCCAGGAGACGTGGGGGGGGGGGGGTGACGGGTGACGAGAAGAGATTGGTGGGGCGAGTGGCGTGGGCCTTGAGGACTCGTGATGGGCAGGGAGTTACAGGCGGGAGTGTGCGGGAGAGTCGGGAGTTGTTGTTGTTGTTGCCGGGGGCCAAGAGTGAAGACGTCTCGCCGCTGCCGCTGCAGCCGTCAACGGGACCTCGACCCTCACGCCGTCGTCGGGCGGGTGTTGGCTGAACCCCCCGCCCGGGACAGACGGGCGAGCGGGTCTGAGGGAGCGTAGCTGAGGGCAGCGGTGGAGATGCGGTGTTGCTGTGTGCGAAGACGCTGTGTACAGAGTCGCTGTGTGCGGAGCTGCTGTGTGCAGGATAAGTGAGGTGCAGAATAGATAAGAGCGGGGAGAAGTCGAGTGTATGTGACCGCACAGATAGTTGTATGAGTGCCTACAACTGGCGCAAGAACAGGTGAATCAAGTGTAAGCAGGAGACTTGTTACGACGTGTCGGTGTGAGTGATTTTTGAAGACACTACATTTGGTGCCAGAAGTGCCAACGAACCTTCTCCGTCATGTCCAAATCGGCGACGAAACGTGAGAACCCACCTGTTGCGTCGTCCGACGATGACGCCGAGCAAGACGTCGCCCCTCCAACAGCTCCGCTTGCTGGAACTCGTGCTTCAGTCGGCTCAGGAGCGCGTGGCGAGTCCAGCCCAGCCACCTCCTCCGCAGAGCTGGCTGGACATCGCCGGTCACCTGGGAAGATTTCTGTCGGCCGCCACTCATCTTTTTGAGCGGATGATGGCTGCGACTTCCACTGCACGCCAAGACGCGCTTCCCGCCGCTGTCATGACCGAGGCGACTGGAGCGCTGGACCTTCCCGCCATTTCGGGGGCAGCAGCCATGCTCCACTCGTCCGCCATTTCAGGCAATCGGCCCACGCCGCAGCAGCAGCCACCCAGGTGGAAATCGTTCCCAAGTTCCGACAGCTGCCGCCGGTGCGTCAGTTCACTGCTGCAGGAGGAGATTGGATGGCTTTTCGACGTTGATTCGAGGCTGCCTACATCTCGGTGGGATGAACATCCCAGGAGGCGCTTCAGGCTCTTCCCATGGCCCTCGACGACGACTCGTTAGCCGCTTTTTTCGCCATCCCCTAGTCCAGGGGTCGGCAACCAAAATAACAAGAAGAGCCATTTCTTTCCAATTCGGTACAAAATTCAGTATTTCAAGAGCCGCAATGCATCTGAGTACATACTGTACATACGTACATATCGTCAAGAAGCAGCCCGTAAAGAGCCGCATGCGGCTCCGGAGCCGTAGGTTGCCGACCCCTGCCCTAGTCCGATAGAGCGACCCTCGCGCGTGCCTACACCGAGATGGCCGCTATTTTTGATCCCCCATCTAATGTTCGGAGAAGATTCAGGCTGTGGCGACGGGGAGAGAACGAGATGCCGCTGGCGTATCGCAGTGCACCCCTTGCCTTGGGGCACGCTGCCTTCCCTCGCATGGACAGAGTCGCCTTGGATTCCCTCACCTTGGAGCAGCTTCTCTCCTTGGCTCGGGAGTTGGGGGTCACCTTCGTGGTGGCAGAGGAAGACGACCCGACTTCTCTGCAGGTGGCCCGCGGCATCCAGCGCACCTCAACCTTAAGGACTGGCCGGCGGTTGCGGCCAGTGCAACGGAGCCGGCTGTGGACGAGCAGGCGTGGCCTCCTTCGCCCGGGGAACGGAGGGAAGGAGCGCTCGCCTGCGGCCATCAGCACGGGAATGGCGCCCCAGGCTGAGTCAGCCGCCAGGGCGTCCTTCCCGTACCTGCTACAAGTGCGGCTGCCTGGGCCACATCGCCGTCGAATGCCGCCGCGGGAACCGGAGGGTTCCCGCCGCATCCATCCTCCGGCTTCAACACCTCCTCCTCCCGCAATGTACAGGCCCGGAGAGCCTAATGCCCACGGACGGAGCGATGAAGACTCCTTCAGCGTACTATTCACGCCCGAGCGAAACCGTCTCTACTCGCGGGGACGGTTCTGCCGCACACACTCGCTCGCGACGCGTCACTTTTCGTTAATATTACGGTTTGTTCACGCCGTCACATTTCCCTTGTTACTGTTTATTGTTATTGTTCGTTGCTCTTCCATGGTCACTGCTTGTGATTACGTTAGTGCATGGGTTGGTCACAACACATACGCGCACGCTTGCATAGATTTGACAGCTGGGACGGCTGCATTTTTATTCGAGGGGGGCAAGGGGGGGGATGATGTAAAGGAGTGAAATAACATCTGCCACATCAGCAATTAATCCGATATACACCTTCTGTTGGACAGACGGCATGTAACATCAGCGCAAGAAATATTCAATTACCTCAAACACAACTGTCGGCAGTGGCAGAACATGCTTGCCAACAAGGCCACTCAATTGATTTTGATAACGTTGAAGTGTTGTGTAAAACTTATTTTTACTGGCCAAGACTAATTAGAGAATCCATTGAAATTGAGAGAAATACAAATAACTTTTATCGCTCCTAACAGCGACAGGCTTAGTGCGGCCTGGAAGCATATTAAATAATACATGTTACAATTCCTTATTGGGGAAACACATACTAATTGACTAATTACTAACGTATATAATTACAATACCCCCCCTCCGCCACCTCTGATTTCTGCACCTGATTGGTTATAGTGATTGGATTCAGTTATTAAATAATACACATTACAACTAATTACTAATCTACACCTGATTACTAATCATAACAATTGATTACTAATCTACTATATAATTACAATAACCCCCCCCCACCCACCTCTGATTTCTGCACCTGATTGGGTTCAGTTTTTAAATACACATTACAACTAATTACTAATTTACAAATGACTCCTAATCATAACAATTAACTGATTACTAATCTGATCTCTGCACCTTTTTGGGTTAAATGATGACGTCACCGTGCTGCTGCTCTATTTAAGACTGGGAGCAGGTGGAGGGCTTCACTATTCTGGCAAATTGCCCGATGATGCTGGATGTAATTATTAGCGAAACGTCGTACTCCAAAATTGTAAATGTTGTGGATTCACTCAACACACCGGTGGGCTAAAGTAGTGAACTATTTGTCTTTTGTCAACGTGACACATTTTTTACTGATTGGCCATGTCAGGTGGTGGAGGGTTGCGACACATTTATAAATAACGCGATCTAACCCAAACACCTTTATTATGAATGACAGGGGTATCAGTTGTGAGTGAGAAGGGACTGGTGGCCACGGGATGTAATGACGGGGGTATCAATTGTGAGTGTGAAGGGACTGGTGGCTCTGGGAGGTAATGACAGGGGAGTCAGTTGTGAGTGTGAAGGGACTGGTGGCCACGGGAGGTAATGACAGGGGTATCAGTTGTGAGTGCGAAGGGACTGGTGGCCACGGGAGGTAATGACAGGGGAGTCAGTTGTGAGTGTGAAGGGACTGGTGGCCACGGGAGGTAATGACAGGGGAGTCAGTTGTGAGTGTGAAGGGACTGGTGGCCACGGGAGGTAATGACAGGGGTATCAGTTGTGAGTGCGAAGGGACTGGTGGCCACGGGAGGTAATGACCGGGGAGTCAGTTGGGAGTGTGAAGGGACTGGTGGCCACGGGAGGTAATGACAGGGGAGTCAGTTGTAAGTGCGAAGGGACTGGTGGCCACGGGAGGTAATGACAGGGGTATCAGTTGTGAGTGCGAAGGGACTGGTGGCTACGGGAGGTAATGACAGGGGTATCAGTTGTGAGTACGAAGGGACTGTTGGCCACGGGAGATAATGACAGGGGTATCAGTTGTGAGTGTGAAGGGACTGGTGGCCCCGGGAGGTAATGACAGGGGTATCAGTTGTGAGTGCGAAGGGACTGGTGGCCACGGGAGGTAATGACAGGGGAGTCAGTTGTGAGTGTGCAGGTACTGGTGGCTACGGGAGGTAATGACAGGGGTATCAGTTGTGAGTGTGAAGGGACTGGTGGCCACGGGAGGTAATGACAGGGGTATCAGTTGTGAGTGTGAAGGGACTGGTGGCCACGGGAGGTAATGACAGGGGAGTCAGCTGTGAGTGAGAAGGGACTGGTGGCCCCGGGAGGTAATGACAGGGGTATCAGTTGTGAGTGCGAAGGGACTGGTGGCCATGGGAGGTAATGACAGGGGAGTCAGTTGTGAGTGTGCAGGGACTGGTGGCTACGGGAGGTAATGACAGGGGTGTCAGTTGTGAGTGTGAAGGGACTGGTGGCCACGGGAGGTAATGACAGGGGAGTCATGAGTGCGAAGGGACTGGTGGCCACGGGAGGTAGTGACAGGGGTATCAGTTGTGAGTGCGAAGGGACTGGTGGCCACGGGAGGTAATGCCGGGGGTATCAGTTGTGAGTGTGACGGGGACTGGTGGCTACGGGAGGTAATGCCGGGGGTATCAGCTGCGAGTGCGAAGGGACTAGTGGCTATGGGAGGTAATGAGAGGGGTATCAGCTGCGAGTGCGAAGGGACTGGTGGCTACGGGAATGTTCGAGAAGGGAGCGTGGTCAGGCGACGGAAGAGGACGGTGGAGTCTGCCAGTCGAGCGAGTGTCCAGAATCGGCGAGAATGACCGAGAAGGGGGTTTGGCCTCGTGTTGATATAAAAGGGAGATGCGCTGGAGACTCGGGGCTGTTGCAGTGAGATCTCCGCCTGATGTCAAGTGAACGTCTTCTATAAAGCGCCATCTCAAGAGAAGTCATTACACTCGTAACAAATTGGCATGTTTTGTTTATGTTTACTAATCGGCTGTGTCGGGAGGTGGCGGGTTTAACGACATTTCTATTCACGCGATCCAACCCAAAAAAACTTTATTATGGAAAAATTAACCCGTAAAAACAAAGTTTTTCACTATAAATCCTTTATATGCGTGGCATCGGGGCGGCTAGAGTCCTCTCGTCCTCTGGCTTGAGATGGCTGCCACGTATGGGTCAGATGAGTGTGTGCCAGCATTAACCAATTGGTAAATAAATATTTAAAACATTTTCCCTAAACAGTGTAAAATTTTTGAAACATTTTTCACGAAAATTCATTGTCACGCACAACGAGTCTGTGTGCAAAATGTCAGCTCGATTGGATCACGGAAAGTGGGTTAAAAAACGACCGAAAGATTTGCACGGTCCTAAGCAAGCAAGCGAACTTAATATAAAGGATTTAAAAAAAGCTTGTTTGTGCTTCGCAGAGTGATTAAGTTAACCGTTTAACAAAATCAAAACTCGGTCAATCACTTCGAGATAAATTAAATAAGTTTTATTGACATCATTGTGGACTTTACGCAAGTCTCCCAGCAACTGTCAAATGAAACTTTAAATAACAATTATATAACTAAACACCAGAACCCTCGTCCCATTCAATACAGAACCCGATCGTCCAATAAAGAACCCTCGACGCATGCAATGCAGGACACGCTCACCTTACAAGTGCTACCTTCGTTTGGCTCACACCACGTCAATCAATTACAGTAAAACCTTGGATTGCGAGTAACTTGGTCTGCGAGTGTTTTGCAAGACGAGCAAATTTTTTAAATAAATATTAACTTGATAAACGAGCGATGTCTTGCAATACGAGTACTGTAGGGTACGTACAGTATACGCTTTTTCTGCCGAGCGTCACGTGATCACAACTGAGCCGATGGTTCTCTCTCGCTGCGGGATTGTGGGTAATCGTCTCCCATGCTCGGTCTCAGTCAGCGTGCCTCACTTGTATAGTCAACATCCGTGCGAGCGTAGACTGGTTACTACAGTGTTGTGACCACGTGTGTGTGCGTAAAGCATTTTTTTAATTTTGTGTCCAAGTGTAGTGACTGTTCTTTAGTAACTGTACTGTAAGTGAAAGTCGTCCTACACAATAACCCTCCTCTCTCTCGTTTCCCTCACACCAGCCACGATTAAATTTAAATAATACATTTTATCACTTTATATTAAATTAAATAGTAATATAAAAAGGTATTTTGTATTAATCATTTTTATATGAAGACAGTATTTTTGGGTTGTGGAACGAATCATCCGAGTTTCCATTATTTCTTATGGGGAAATTCGCTTTCATATACGAGTGCTTTGGATTACAAACACGTTTCCGGAACGAATTATGCTCGCAATCCAAGGTTTTACTGTAATGGCTTTCCGTTATACACAACTATTGCAATACATGAGCTATATATCCTAACACATCAGACTGTGTTGAATAAACACAGCGTCATCATACGAGCCCATCACCCAACTGCTCTTGTCACTTAAACACAGCCACAAGACGTGAGTTTACAGCCGCAATTCTGACGGCGTATAAATATATTGATTTTTTTTAATGCCTTCAACTTTTTTTTTGCCAAACTCGGCAGTTTGATTGTGCAGTCAGCATTCTTCATTCAGGCACTCAGTTTAAGGCCATGTTCAGAACGTTGGAAAAAAAGATAAAAATCAGTCATTCTCGTTTTCATTTTAGTGCCAAAAGTACGTAGCATTCCCCCACAGCTATTACATTAAACTGCATTCAGGCACTCATCCATTCATTGTGTCCATCACACCAACTTAAGTTGTATCAAGGGCGACCTTTTGTGAGGGGCTAAGACCCCCCCCCACCCGCGCTCAATAACGACGCTCAAATGATCATCAGCTGTGCACGGCTGCTCGAGCAGACGACACCAGAGAATAGACGAATAATAAGCATCGTCCACTCCTCACCCGCTGTCCGACGCAAATCTCGATCCGCACCTGGGGTCGCGCCTCTACGAGCGATGGCGTCGCCTCAATAAGACTTGCGGAGAAGGCAAAGGGGGCGGTGGTGGGGGGGGGGTGGGAATCCACGTCGGTGCTCGATCTCGCTTTGGCTCAACATCCCGAGTGTAGGGTTGCTGTAGGGCGAGGAGGGGGGGGGGTGCAATCGGATAGAACGGAGAGGAAGCCTCCAGCCATGGGACCTGCCCACGGGCGGAGGACTCCACCAGCTGCAAGTACGGAGTTAGACTGATGGCCTTAATCTAAGTTGTCTTGTGGTTGTTGTTGTTGTTTGACTTGCATCCCACTGGGATTTTTGCACACAGCGTTGGTGTACGGTGCTTTTTCTGCAATATTTTGCTCTTTTCTTGGATTTTCTGTTTGCACTCAGTCACATAGTCACTTTAAGATGTTTTCTTGTTCATGTTTTTGTTTTTTGTTTGTTGCGGTTGCACCCGATTCAAGAGCTGAATGGCTCACAGGGCTATACCTAATCAATGAACTTGAACTTCACGACTGGGCTCCATCCCTAGACAGCCGACGCAGTCAAAGCGAGGGCTGAACGATGAATCGATTTAAAATCGAAATTTGAAACAATGCGATTAGCAAATCGCAAAGGCTGCGATTTTTTGCGATTTGAAAAGTCCTATTGCTTTCTTATTGAAATTGTTTTATTTTGTATTATTATTATAACTTTAATTATTTAACTTTACAAATATGTTTGATTCTATTTAAATATTTTTTTGTAAATAAATAAATGTTGGAAGTAACTAATATATTTTAAGTTCTCATCCTTACATTAGAATATATAGAGCAGTTCATATTTTTGATGGTATCATGTGGTAATGCTCCATCACGTGTTTTAAATCTATTACACAGTGAATATTCAACTGAAGCTTGACTTTAAAACATTTTATCGCAAATCAAATAGCAATATCTGTCAGAAAAATTGCAATTACATATTTTCCCCAAATCGTTCGGCCCTAGTTAAAGCTACGCTAGCGATGCTGCTGGAGACTTTTAATTTGACCTTCAAAAGCGTTCTCGTGATCTCCGCGTATTTTAATGCAATGTCATCTCCGGAAGCATCCTTAGTTCCAAATTAGTGGGTCCCGCTGTTAATTACATGCGAAGTCCCTGTGAGTCTCAATGTGCCCCAAGATGTAGTACAGAAACAGAGACCCATAGACTGACCTAGTGACCCATAGGATGATATGCAATAGATTATTGGATTAGACTGCGTCGAAATGTGACTGCACCTTAAGACACTGGACAGATACATCGAGAAGGGCAAGTCAGTTATAGGTCTTTGTGCGAGTCTTTGGGTCTCTGTGCAAGTCTACGCATCTCTGTAAGAGTCTATGGGTCTCTTTGTACGTCTGTGGGTCTCTGAGTCATTGACAATTATGAACCCCTGAGAGAGAGAGAGAAGCGCCCAGGGCTCAAGACTCGATCTCTGAAGTGCCAACTCAGTGTGGCAGACATGGCCATTACGAACCCCCTGAGAGAGACACCCCCAGGCCCAGGGCTCAAGGCCAGGATCTCAGCAGCGGCAACTCACTGCCGCCTCTGATATGTTTTCCTCGTTTATTCAACCGACTGAGGTCTGAGCAGACCACCAGGTGAAATTACCCTTGGAGATGAATATAACATACTCTCTGGTTCTTTCGGTAAAGTCACGTGGGTATAAAATAAAAATAAATCACGACGTTTCGATTGCCTGTGTTGCAATCGAAACGTCGCGATTTATTTTTATTCTATTTTCTACCTACGTGACTTTACCGAAAGAACGAGAGGGTATGGATTCCTGCAGTCACGAAAGCTTCAAATCAAGAACAGAACAAACCTACTCTACGGCGACTTGACAACGCGATTCAACAGAGTGCATTCGCCAGGGCATCACTGCCCATCTACCCAGACGGCTGCCGATATCTCACCGCACTGGTCAGCGTGGGTTGGTAAAGGAGGTGGGAGGGGGAGAAGGTTGGTGATATCTCAACAGGATCTGTTCAGATATCACTCACAACTGATGCTGGCCATGGCCAGGATGTGACTTTGGGGGAGCCAGGTTCAGAATGCAGTGCGCTAATCAGGGCACCAACGATCGTCTAAATAGCGCGTGTTAAAACAAAACATTGGCTCTGAATAACACAGGATTCAACTGATGTATCGCGAGTGTCATAATCAATTTGAATTAACTAATATATGAATCGTTAGGCCCCCGAGTTCAAAACCCAGTCTTGGGTTGACTCAGCCCACCATCATCATCGTCATTGCCATCATCATATATATATCCAGGTTGGGTAAATTAAGTAACACCTACTTTGTGTTAAGTCAACACTAGTGGTCATTATATGGAATAGACTGGTCCCTCCCATAGCAATGTGGAATGTCCACCATCGGAGATGCCGAGACTTCAAATCAACGGAAGCAATTTCGGCGATTTTCTAGGCGAATTTTTTTGATTGGGCGGAAGTCAAGCGGCGACATTGCTTGGTCCTTCCCCGCAATGTCATTTTTCACGTTACGATTTGATATCCGAGTTTGCGACGCGGCGACCAAACGCGTTACCAGTTTCCCGTGACTCTGCATTTCACAATTTTATTGCATTTTTTTCCTGCCGCTCATTGGCGAGTCAGTGCCGAGAGAGATTGCTGAAGCGTCCCCCAACTGCGGGTCACCCGACGCTCGCCGCCCCGAGCCCCGATGATCGTTAACCGCTCCCATCGCGCTTGCAACGCGCATGCCGTCAGTTACGCCAACAGTCGTGATGTCAACTGCGGTGATGAGGACGTCGTACAATTGCAGTGATGTTCAACTTCTCGAAAGCGCTGCGCAGGATTCGCCCGCTTTCGAAGGGAGGCAGAGTGGACGGCTCGGGGGCGTGGGGAGGAACCACAGATGAGTTGAACACGTAGCTGTGGGGCTTTTCGCGACCAATATTACCCACGAGGTTTTTTTGGGTGAGACCGCGTAGATATAAATGTGTGTCGCTAAACCCGCCGCCACACGACACGGCCCAATTCGTAAGGTTTGTCACGTAAACCAAAACGTGCGAATTCGTGACTAGTTCAGCACACCGATATATGAAACAGTAAACCCACTAAAAAATG
This sequence comes from Lampetra fluviatilis, assembly GCF_964198595.1. Classification (NCBI taxonomy): domain Eukaryota; kingdom Metazoa; phylum Chordata; class Hyperoartia; order Petromyzontiformes; family Petromyzontidae; genus Lampetra; species Lampetra fluviatilis. Next base: position 2,719,879 of record NC_136332.1, on the reverse strand, counting down.
TACAATTCCACTACAACGTTCGCCTGATGATGCTGGTTTCAATTACCGGTGAAACGTCGTGCTCGAATTGTAGCTGTGGGTTTATTCTCCAACACACCGGTGTGCTTAACTCGTAAGGAAATGACACGTTTTTATGTAAGTGACAAAGCTTACTAAATTGCCATGGTGGGTTTCACGACACATTGATATTTTACGCCATTTCACCCAAAACTCCTCTATTTGTGGATAACCACAGATGAGAGGGAAGGCATCAGCACCCACGCAGTGAGCCGGCACTACCAATATATATTAAAAAAACAAAAATTCCGCAAAACGTTTTTAGAAAGTACAAATGTCTTGGGTAATAACTTCCTGGAGCCGTGCCTAGGGGAGACGGCGGATCGGGTCGACTGCCCCGGGCCCCGTACTTTGGGGAGGGGGGGGGCACATCGCACACTTCGACGTCGCGGGGGTGTCAGACGTCATACGCCCTGTTCAGTTTGAAGGCCCCGCACCCTAAGGACGGCCCTACTACTAATTGTTTTTATATCAACTTTAGATATTGCTCTTTCATAAATAATGAAATATTTCGTCAGGAAATTAAATATTTAGGCGACAATGAAGGAGCCAGCGACGATCACCACGTGACGATATTTTTTCCGAAATGGATGACTACAATTGTCGTGGCTCTCTTAACGTACCGTGTATCGTAGCGTCTTCGTGGTGAGATTGCATTAAGGCATAAGTATCATCATCACCACCACCAACACATAATAAACTTACTCTCTTTGGTTCTTGCGGTAAAATTCAATCACGGTGTGATTTAATTGATTTTGTTTCCTACCGACGTGACTTTACCGAAAGAACCAAAGAGTATGGATCCCTGCAGGCACGAAAACTTCAAATCTACATCACAAACAACTTGAAATTAACGCTATTCCTAGCCCTTACATTAACCCCGACCCTAGCACAGGCCACAGCCTTAATTATAATCGTAAAATGTAAACCTAACACCGACCATAGCCCTAACCCTAGCCTCTAACCCTTAATAACAACCAACACCTGGCACCTCACCCCATTTTGTAAGTGGAGGCATTGGGGTAATTGGTCCCGTGCTTGAGCGACGTGACGCCACATCACAGCGAGTAGCCCTAAGCCTAACCCGATTCTAATAGTAACCCTGCTGTCAAAACACAATGGCCCATTCCACTAACCCTCAGCCCAATGCACATGTAGTGTAGTAATGCACGCGCAGCTGATGAGAGGCACGTGTGGTAATTGAGTGACGCACGTGCGGCTAAGGATAGGCATCTGTGTGTGGGCTGCGGGTTGGCTGTCGGGCAGGTCCTGGAAGGTCGGCGAAGTCTAAAGGAATAAATGCCGGCGAGCTGGAACCCACAGGGGGGGGGGGGGGGGGAAGTGAGAGTCGTGGTAGCTAGTAGAGATTCATGTGTACCATGCGTGGTGCTGTGCGTGCGGTGTAGTGTGCGCCTACAACCGGCGCGTGTGGAGGTTGATAAGGAATCAGCGGGTGTTACGTCACTTTGCCTCCGTGTGAGTTCCGCACTACGCATACTCCAACACGAGCCCTAACCCTAATAACGACCCTGAGCCTCGCACTAAGTAAGGTGGGCCCCGGGCAGGACATTCCATGGCTACAACGTGCAATGGTCAAGAAATAATAATAATAACAGCAGCAGCAGCCAAGGAACGGAATGTGCGCAAGTCGTCGCAACGCAGGATGGGAGCGGGCGGCCACGGCTGGCCCCGCTCGCCCGTCAGACGGCGCCACGCGGCCCCGCGCCGCCCAAGCCCATGACGTTGGCGATCCCAGGATGCACCTGGGCCTGCAGCGCCTCGCAGGGCAGGCGCTCCCCGTCCACCGTCACGATGCCGCCCTCCTTGCCGAGCGGCCGCAGGCGGAAGGCCCGCACGCGCTCCGCCGTGAGGAACGGGGCGAGCGCCGGCTCCGCCTCGCCGCCGGCGCCGAACAGCAGGCGGACGAGCGCGGCGCGGGGGGCGCCCCGTCGCACGGCCCGCAGGTGGATGACGCCGTCGTCGGCGCGCGCCGCCGGCGCCGTTGCCAGGTCGGCGCCCAGGTGCGACTGGTAGAGTCCCAGCACCAGCACGAAGTCGCCCTCCAGGGTCACCCACGAAGGGGGAACCGGCTCGTCCAGCGGCGGCAGGAGGTCGTCCTCGGGGCCGAGCGGGTTCACGCCGCCGCCGGGCAGCGCCGTGCCGCCGTTGGCGTCGACGAAGGGGTTCGCGGTTCTATCCGGGCGCGAGGTCCGGCCGGGTTCACTTGTCGCCTCGCCGGGCTCCGCCGTCCCGAGATTGGCGCCGTCGAACACGTCGTCGTCGTTGTCCAAACCCGGGTTGTTGGCTCCAGTGGAGATCCCTCCTCCTCCTCCGCCGCCAACATCGTTCTCGCTTCCCGTCCCCGCCCGTCCCTCCTCGCGGTCGCTCGTCCCGCGATGATTCGTCTCGTCCGGATTGTTGCCCAGACGCTCCAGCGCATCGCTGCTGCCAAACACGGCGTCGTCGTCATCGGCGCCGCTGCCCCCGTGCCCGTTACGATTCTCGTCCAAGATCTCGTCCGGCGCCGCCGCCGCCCCCTTCCTCCCCGCCTCCTCGCCGGCGCTGCGCCTCATGTCCCGCACGTTCCCCGCGCCCGTCTCGCACGGCCCCAGGTCCGACATCTGCCGGCGGAGCCCGGCGGTGTCGGCGTCGTCGACGACGCGGGTGCCGGCCGTGGTGAGGCTGCGAGCGAGGGAGCGCTTGCCGACGGCCGCCTCCGCCGGCAGGAAGGAGAGGCGGCCCGGGTAGCTGCGCAGCGAGAGGAGGCGCACGATGGCGCCCAGCGTGAAGCGCGCGGGCCCCATGGCGCGGAAGCGCTCGCTCTCGATGTCGACGTCGGACACGAAGCCCCACGCCACCGACAGGAAGGAGAAGAGGCGGCGTCCCGAGGCGAAGCGCACCGACACCAGGTCGAGCGGCGCCACGCCGCCCCGGCACAGCAGGAACGCCAGGTGCTGCGCCAGCACGTCGCCCATCACCATGTCGTGGCTACGGTGGCGGGGTGATAGGCGGCAGAGGAGGGGAGAAGGGGAGGAGGAGGGGAGAAGAGGGAGTGGAGGAGGGTAGAGGAGAGAGGAGGCAGAGGAGGAGAGAAGGAGAGGAGGAGGGGAGGAGGAGTGGAGGAGGGTAAGGGAGAGAGGAGGCAGAGGAGGAGAGGAGGAGAGAAGGGGAGGAGGGGAGGAGGAGGGGAGGAGGAGAGGAGAAGAGGGAGTGGAGGAGGGTAGGGGAGAGAGGAGGCAGAGGAGGAGAGAAGGGGAGAAGGAGGGGAGGAGAAGAGGGAGTGGAGGAGGGTAGGGGAGAGAGGAGGCAGAGGAGGCAGAGGAGGCAGAGGAGGAGAGAAGGGGAGGAGGGGAGGAGGGAGGGGAGGGAATGGAGGGTAGGGGAGAGAGAAGAGGGGCAAGAGAGGAGACAGGAGGGGTGGGAAGAGAGAGATGGAGGGTTGAGAGGGAAGAAAGGTGGAGCATGAAGGAGGGAATCGGAGAGAGACAGAGGAGATGCAGAGAAGGAGATCGAGGGTTGAGAGGTGATAGCGAGAGGAGGGGAAGATGGGGAGGAGAGGTTAGAGTGAGTGATGAGGCAAGTGGCCGTGGCGCTCCCACGAGGATGGCTGGGCTATGGTGTCCGGGCTCGCGTTGGGGCTAGCTGTGTGTGTCTGGGTGTTGGTGCGAGTGTTGGGGCTAGCTGTGTGTGTCTGGGTGTTGGTGTTGGGGCTGAACGTGTCTGGGTGTCGGTGCGAGTGTTGGGGCGAGTACCCCGTGTAGTGGTTGATCGATCCAGCCAGGGCATTCCCAGATCCGCACGGGAAGATCCCCAGCGGAATCCGGATCGCGTCTTTCCAGTCCGGACGAGACATGAGGCCATTTATAACCTGAGACACACAGAGAGACCCATGGATATACAATGACAGAGACACACATATGGTGGCGCGGAGACTCACATACAGAGGGACACAGAGAAACAAATATAGAGCTGAAAAAAACTAAATACAAAGATCTCCAGTCGTGCTTTTAACAGACTGTTGGGGCAAGTCCGTGTTAGCGGATATCTGTGAAGGCCGGCACAGCACACGAGAGTGTGGGTGGCCAGCACCACACCCTTAGTCTTAGTCCCCCCCCATTGCTGATGATTACACACCGCACCAGGTGCTCGTTTTAAGTCCGAGTTGACCTAGCGGAGGAAAAGTCCTGGTTCAGATATTTGTCACTGACCCTGACCGTGAGCGGGAATCGAACTTGGGCTGCCAGGTTCGTAGCCCGGCGCGCTAACCACTACACCACTGCTCCCACACATCGCTAACACAGACGACAAAGACAAAGACCCCCCGTGTAGCCTTAACAGACTGTAGGGGCAAGTGCTGTTAGAGAGCACCTATGAAGGCCGAAACAGTACACGAGGGGGTGGGTGGCCAGCACCACGCCCGACCGCCTTTGTCTCCCCAGTGGCGATATTTACACACCGCGCCAGGTACTCATTTGAGGCCGAGTCGACCTAGGGGAGGCCCAGGACCGGTTCAGATAATCGTCACTGGTGTTGAAAGTGAGCGGGAATCGAACTCGGGTCGCCAGGTTCATAGCGCAGCGCGCTAACCGCTACACAGACAATACACAAACACACTACACATCCACCCCCAACACACTACAAACACTACACACCACACACACACTAACACTACACACACTGCACACACACTCCACACACTACATACTACACACACACTGCACACACTACATACTACACACACACTGCACACACACTCCACACACTACATACTACACACACACACTACACACACACACTACACACTACACTACACACACACAGAGCGACAGGCAAGGCGACTTGCAAAACAGCGTCACTTACGCAGCCGATGAAAAGACGGACGGTTTGATGTTGATGATGTGGTACCCGTGATGATGGTGTGGTGATGGTGTGATGTTGATGATGTGGTACCGGTGATGATGGTGTGATGATGGTGTGGTGATGGTGTGGTGATGGTGTGGTGTTGATGATGTGGTACCCGTGGTGATGGTGTGATGTTGATGATGAGATGTTGATGGTGTGATGTTGATGATGCGGTCCCCGTGATCAGCTCACCTCAAACAGGAGTCCGTCTCCCGACACGATCACGATCCCGTCCCATTCGGAGAGGTCCATCTGCTGAACCAAGGTGCTTGCATGCCCAGCCCTCTCTGTCAGACAACATCATCAACATTATCATCAACATCATCAGCATCAACATCAACATCATCAGCATAATCAGCATCATCAGCATCATCAGCATCATCAACATCATCATCAACAACGCATCACAGGCTGCGGTGGTTATGCAAGTGGCCTGTAATCCAGCACCGTGGAGGTAATTCTAGATTTGAAGTTTCTTTCGGTAAAGTCACGTAGGTGAAAATAAAAATAATAAAATTAAATATTTTTTTTTTAAGTTACCGAAAGAACCAATAAGATGAATCCCTGCAGTCACGAAAGCTTTAAATCGAAATTTTTAAAAGTTATTTATATTTTTATTCTATTTTATTTTATTATTATTCATATTTTCACCTACGTGACTTTACCGAAAGAACAAAAGAGTATATACTGTGGAGGTAGCGAGGGTTGTTGTATTACCACAAACATGTCGTGAAACTCCCATGGTGTGGCAATGATGATGATGATGATGATAATATTGCGATGGCGATGTTGATGGTGTACCCGTGGTTGTGGTGATGATGTTACAACGATGATGATTCTGTGTTGATCGTCACGGTGTGATGGTGATAATGATGTTGCAATGGCGATATGCATTGTGTACCCATGGTGATGGTGTGGTGATGTTGTGATAATCGTGTGATGGTCTTCGTGATAGAGATGGTGAAGATATGATGGTACTGTTGTTGGTGTTCTCATAGTAATGGTGTGGTGATGGTGTGATGATGATGATGTGGAACCACGTGGTGATGTTCATGATGTTGATGATGTTGATGATGTGGTACCATGTGGTGACGGTGATGTTGATGGTGTGGTACCACGTCGTGATGATGATGGTGATGTTGATGATGTGGTACCACGTGATGATGATGTTGATGATGTTGATGATGATGTGGTACCACGTGATGATGATGTTGATGATGTGGTACCCGTGATGGTGGTGATGTTGATGATGTGGCACCACGTGATGTTGATGTTGGTGATGTTGATGATGTGGTACCACGTGATGATGATGGTGATGGTGTGGTACCACGTGATGGTGTGATGTTGATGGTGTGGTACCCGTGATGATGGTGTGGTGTTGCATGTCGGCCTCCTCCATCATGGGGTGCAGGATGCGCTGACACCTCAGCTGAGCTTTCTTCGTCCCACTGAACGGGTTCACGAGGATGAGGAGGCGGCGGCGACGAGGTGGGAGGCCTGAGGGGCTTCTCTCTCCTACATCATCAACAAGTTCATCAGCAAGTTCATCAGCATCACCATCATCACTGCCATCATCACAACATTAACACCGACTGCTTCGCCAACGTCACCATCAACACTCACAGTATCACCAACATCATCATCATCAATCGCATCAACATTACAAGCATCACCAACAGCATCACCATCAACAATCACAGCATCACCAACATCACCAACGTCACCGTCAACTATAACAGCACCACCGGCGTCGTTAAAATCGTTAATAAATTCATCATCATCATCTATATATTATCATAGTGTGTTTTTGTTTGCATTTTGACTGCAAGTATTGTGGTTAATGCAGGGCATGAATCCTTGTAAAAAGGTTTCATTTTTGTTGCCATAAAAAAGTGGAAAAACAATATTATTAAATTCATCATCATCATCAAACTCAAACATCATCGCCAACGTTTTTAACACCATCCGAGACATCAGTGGCTCTGTCTCAGCGTCTCTTAACGTGGCCACTATGAAACCCCGGTGAGAGGCACAGAGACACACACACACGCGCACGTGCACGGCCCCGCCAGATTTATACTTCCCTTTGAGCTGGTAAATCTTTTCATGCAGAGTGTTTGGATGTGCTCTCGCGGCCGGCACGGGAGCCATTAATGAGCTTATATAAAGGGGGCGCATTCTCTACGGATATATTGATAGATATTACACATTTACTCCACTCCAGATTCACTCCACTAGATGCTCCAGCCATAATACAGGTGTTTTGGGTTAGATCGCTCAATGTTGTGGCTTTGCAATGTTGTGGCTTTGCAATGTTGTGGCTTTGCAATGTTGTGGTTTTGCAATGTTGTGGCTTTACAATGTTGTGGCTTTGAAATGTTGTGGCTTTGCAATGTTGTGGCTTTGCAATGTTGTGGCTTTGCAATGTTGTGGCTTTGCAATGTTGTGGCTTTGCAATGTTGTGGCTTTGCAATGTTGTGGCTTTGCAATGTTGTGGCTTTGCAATGTTGTGGTTTTGCAATGTTGTGGCTTTACAATGTTGTGGCTTTGAAATGTTGTGGCTTTGCAATGTTGTGGCTTTGCAATGTTGTGGCTTTGCAATGTTGTGGCTTTGCAATGTTGTGGCTTTGCAATGTTGTGGCTTTGCAATGTTGTGGCTTTGCAATGTTGTGGCTTTGTAATGTTGTGGCTATGCAATGTTGTGGCATTGCAATGTTGTGGCTTTGCAATGTTGTGGCTTTGCAATGTTGTGGCATTGCAATGTTGTGGCTTTGCAATGTTGTGGCTTTGCAATGTTGTGGCTTTGCAATGTTGTGGCTTTGCAATGTTGTGGCTTTACAATGTTGTGGCTTTGCAATGTTGTGGCTTTGCAATGTTGTGGTTTTGCAATGTTGTGGCTTTACAATGTTGTGGCTTTACAATGTTGTGGCTTTGCAATGTTGTGGCTTTGCAATGTTGTGGTTTTGCAATGTTGTGGCTTTACAATGTTGTGGCTTTACAATGTTGTGGCTTTGAAATGTTGTGGTTTTGAAATGTTGTGGCTTTACAATGTTGTGGCTTTGCAATGTTGTGGCTTTGCAATGTTGTGGCTTTGCAATGTTGTGGCTTTGCAATGTTGTGGCTTGGCAATGTTGTGGCTTGGCAATGTTGTGGCTTTGCAATGTTGTGGCTTTGCAATGTTGTGGCTTTGCAATGTTGTGGCTTTGCAATGTTGTGGCTTTGCAATGTTGTGGCTTTGCAATGTTGTGGCTTTGCAATGTTGTGGCTTTGCAATGTTGTGGCTTTGCAATGTTGTGGCTTTGCAATGTTGTGGCTTTGCAATGTTGTGGCTTTGCAATGTTGTGGCTTTACAATGTTGTGGCTTTGAAATGTTGTGGCTTTGCAATGTTGTGGCTTTACAATGTTGTGGCTTTGAAATGTTGTGGCTTTGAAATGTTGTGGCTTTGCAATGTTGTGGCTTTACAATGTTGTGGCTTTGAAATGTTGTGGCTTTGCAATGTTGTGGCTTTGCAATGTTGTGGCTTTGCAATGTTGTGGCTTTGAAATGTTGTGGCTTTGAAATGTTGTGGCTTTACAATGTTGTGGCTTTGCAATGTTGTGGCTTTACAATGTTGTGGCTTTGCAATGTTGTGGCTTTACAATGTTGTGGCTTTGAAATGTTGTGGCTTTGCAATGTTGTGGCTTTGCAATGTTGTGGCTTTGCAATGTTGTGGCTTTGCAATGTTGTGGCTTTGCAATGTTGTGGCTTTGCAATGTTGTGGCTTTGCAATGTTGTGGCTTTGCAATGTTGTGGCTATGCAATGTTGTGGCATTGCAATGTTGTGGCTTTGCAATGTTGTGGCTTTGCAATGTTGTGGCATTGCAATGTTGTGGCTTTGCAATGTTGTGGCTTTGCAATGTTGTGGCTTTGCAATGTTGTGGCTTTGCAATGTTGTGGCTTTACAATGTTGTGGCTTTGCAATGTTGTGGCTTTGCAATGTTGTGGTTTTGCAATGTTGTGGCTTTACAATGTTGTGGCTTTACAATGTTGTGGCTTTGCAATGTTGTGGCTTTGCAATGTTGTGGTTTTGCAATGTTGTGGCTTTACAATGTTGTGGCTTTACAATGTTGTGGCTTTGAAATGTTGTGGTTTTGAAATGTTGTGGCTTTACAATGTTGTGGCTTTGCAATGTTGTGGCTTTGCAATGTTGTGGCTTTGCAATGTTGTGGCTTTGCAATGTTGTGGCTTGGCAATGTTGTGGCTTGGCAATGTTGTGGCTTGGCAATGTTGTGGCTTTGCAATGTTGTGGCTTTGCAATGTTGTGGCTTTGCAATGTTGTGGCTTTGCAATGTTGTGGCTTTACAATGTTGTGGCTTTGCAATGTTGTGGCTTTGCAATGTTGTTGCTTTGCAATGTTGTGGCTTTGCAATGTTGTGGCTTTGCAATGTTGTGGCTTTGCAATGTTGTGGTTTTGCAATGTTGTGGCTTTACAATGTTGTGGCTTTGAAATGTTGTGGCTTTGCAATGTTGTGGCTTTACAATGTTGTGGCTTTGAAATGTTGTGGCTTTGAAATGTTGTGGCTTTGCAATGTTGTGGCTTTACAATGTTGTGGCTTTGAAATGTTGTGGCTTTGCAATGTTGTGGCTTTGCAATGTTGTGGCTTTGCAATGTTGTGGCTTTGAAATGTTGTGGCTTTGAAATGTTGTGGCTTTACAATGTTGTGGCTTTGCAATGTTGTGGCTTTACAATGTTGTGGCTTTGCAATGTTGTGGCTTTACAATGTTGTGGCTTTGAAATGTTGTGGCTTTGAAATGTTGTGGCTTTACAATGTTGTGGCTTTGCAATGTTGTGGCTTTACAATGTTGTGGCTTTACCATGTTGTGGCTTTGACATGTTGTGGCTTTACAATGTTGTGGCTTTACAATGTTGTGGCTTTGCAATGTTGTGGCTTTGTAATGTTGTGGCATTGCAATGTTGTGGCTTTACAATGTTGTGGCTTTGCAATGTTGTGGCTTTGAAATGTTGTGGCTTTGCAATGTTGTGGCTTTGCAATGTTGTGGCTTTGCAATGTTGTGGCTTTGAAATGTTGTGGCTTTGCAATGTTGTGGCTTTACCATGTTGTGGCTTTGCAATGTTGTGGCTTTGCAATGTTGTGGCTTTGCAATGTTGTGGCTTTGAAATGTTGTGGCTTTGCAATGTTGTGGCTTTGCAATGTTGTGGCTTTGCAATGTTGTGGCTTTGCAATGTTGTGGCTTTGAAATGTTGTGGCTTTGAAATGTTGTGGCTTTGAAATGTTGTGGCTTTACAATGTTGTGGCTTTGCAATGTTGTGGCTTTACAATGTTGTGGCTTTGCAATGTTGTGGCTTTGCAATGTTGTGGCTTTACAATGTTGTGGCTTTAGAATGTTGTGGCTTTGAAATGTTGTGGCTTTGCAATGTTGTGGCTTTGCTGTCCAACACACCGGCGTGCTGTACTAGTAACTAATTGACACGTTCTGTCTACGTGACAAACCTTACTAATTGGCTGTGGCGGGTTTAACGACGCATTTATATATTTACGCGATCTAAGCCCAAAAACCTCTATTGTGGATGATATTGTTCGCGAAAGCCCTACGTATTAACCCAGATGCGACAGATTCACACAGCTACACCCACGACTACTCTTGTTATCCTATCTCTTCAGTCTCTCTATGTGCCACGGAGAAGGGCAATTCCCCAAAACGTTGCCTATACCGTTCCTTTTCGGGGCAGCAGTGTTATTGGCGAGTGTGCCGAGTTTTGAATGTTCACACAATAATAGGATTCTTAGGATTTACCGGCTCAAGAATGTGGATGTGAACCGATGAAAGACGACCGGCCCGACCAGTCTCGCCTCTTAATAGCAAAGTTATTTGTCTAATGTCACCTGTACGGGGGACATTGTTGGAATGTGATCATGGATAAGCGGGGTGCGAGTGTACGTTCTTGTGTGTGTGTGTGTGTGCGGGGGGGGGGGGTGTAGCGGCGTGCCGTGCTACGAACCTGGCGACCCGGGTTCGATTCCCCGCACGACCAACACCAGTAATGATTTTCTGAACCGGTCCTGGGCCTCCCCTAGGTTGACTCAGACTTAATGAGTACCTGGGGCGGTGTGTAAACATCACCACTTGTGGAGACAAAGGCAACCGGGCGTGGTGATGGCCACCCACCCCCTCGTGTGCCGTGCCAACTTTCATAGGTGCTCGCTAACAGCACTTGCCCCAACAGTCTGTGAAGGCTACACGGGGGATCTTTGTCTTGTGTACAGCACCATGTCACATATCCGGCTCGTTCGGAACCGAGGTACAGGCAGATATGTGAATTAGCCGCATTTTTAAACATCTGTATAAAGTGCAAACTACACCACCGCGCACAAATACTACGGTGGCCGGTTAATTGATCAGGGGGGATAAGTGACGGTCAGATAAGCGACATTGTAGTGTGCGAGTGTGTTGGTGTGTGTGTTTGTGTGTGTGTGCGTGCTTGTGCGTGTCAAGGAAGACGTGGCGCTGAGTGGACTTGCAGATGACTGCTAGAGGCACTGTCAAGATTGGCCTCCCTATGGAGGAGGCTAGTGAAGGAAGTTACCGGGCGGTTCGAGGGAGTCACCCTTCAACAACAGGGTGGGGGAGCGGCGCTCACAACAACGAGCGGAGCCCCGGGCGGCTAAAACGCGCAATCTGGCCGAGTGGGGCGGGGGGGGGGGCACAGGTGGTGCACCTGCCAGCCATCTCAATCAGAGACCTGTTAGCAGAGAGCCTTCAACAGTTCCTGTGGCCTCAGCGTGCACCTAGCCTGGCACGAGCACTGTGATGACGTGACCGCCACTGACTGGCGAATGGCGACTGTTATTGTTGTTGGTGTTCGCTGACGGCACCTGTCCCAACAGCCTGGGCGCATGTGTCTGTGTTTACACACAACACTGCCCTGCTCATTTATACCCCCGTGTACTTTTATGCGCTACAGTACTGCGACTGCGCGCACATGGGTTGTGGTCACGGAGTGGAAAGTAGTGGTTTGGTGAGTCGATTGGCACACCAACCACTCGCTAACCCAGTCAATCCTGTTCCTGATCAGGATTAGCGTCCGTGTGATTAATTGTTTGCTGCAGGGGTACTGAATTTACGCTCATAATATAAATGTTGCCACATTTGTTAGATTTTTCCCGTGACGGCACCGATAATTATCAATTTGCTTTGTCGCTGCGAAACGTCAAAGTGAATTTCTGCCCAAGTAAGTGAGCAATGACGCCACCGGTGCTCGCCTGTTTACGGCCCTGCAGAGCGAGTCGTTTGTCATTCAACGCTTCGATGATGGGGGGGGGGGAACTTCCCCACAGCGCGGCGCTCATTATCAGACCCACAGAGGGACGATGGGCTGCGGTAACACACAAGCAGGATTTCAACTTCGCTAAATCTTCCGATTGCGAGTGGCTTGCTAGACCACTGAGCCACCTGACTGGATTCCATTGTTCCACTTTTTGGTTTTCTGTCCTGACGGTGACCCCAGATCACTCTTGCAAATCCTGGTCTCTTCAGAGTTTTAACCAGGTTCAACAAACACGCTCCAGTGTCAAATAATATCAGAACCTATTCCTGGGTGTGTGTCTATACAGTATGCGGGTGTGTGTGTGTAGGGGGATGGGTGGTGGTCGCGGGTTGCCGATGATCTGGCAATTGCTGCTTACTCAGAGGAGGAGTTGGAGGTGCTGCTGTTGAACCTGGAGTTTGCCACTAAGAGGTGGGGCCTTACCATCAGCCCCACCAAAACTAAGCACCTGCCTGGGCATTTTGTACCATCGTACACTCCACCCCCACAACTCCCAATCGGTGATGGGGCAGTTGTAGGGAGAGTGGAGAGTTTCCCATACCTGGGCAGTGTGCTCATGACCGGCTCCAGTTTAACAGCAGAGGTCTCACTCCGAATCAGTCGAGCAGCATTATATTTTCATCGGTTGCGTAACGCTGTGTGGAAGCTACCTGGTCTGTCGCTCCGCACGAAGCTTCAGGTCTTCTTGGCCACAGTCATTCCCTCCCTTCTCTACGCTGGCGAAACGTGGACCCCCTCTAATTGAACATCTTCGCCGGTTAGAAACATTTAGGCTGGCCTGCCTATGATCCATTCTGGGTTTAACCAGGCTGGATTGTGTGAGGAGCTCACAAATCCTCGAAAGATCTGGATAAAATCCCATCGGTGAGCACCTCCGGCAGCCAAGGCTGCGTTGGCTGGGCCATGTAGCGCGCATGCTCAATCACCGCATGACCAAACAGCTTTTGTTCGGCCGGATCGAGGGAGCTAAAAGGGCGCGGCACGGGCTAGAGAAGAGATGGAGTGACGTGGTACACGAGGATGTGGAGCTGAGTGGACTTGCCGATGACTGGTACCAGCGGTGTCAAGATCGGCCTCTGTGGAGGAGGCTCGTGAAGGACGCTACTGGGCAGTTGGAGGCAGTCGCCCTCCAACAACAACGGAGGGCGGAGGAGCGACGCTCACAACAACGAGCGGAGCGCCGGATGGCTAAAGCACAGCAAGTTGGCACAGTAGGGGGCACAGGTGGTGCATCAGCCAGTCATCTCAAGTCAGCCAACCCATGGCACCTGGGTCTGCCCCGTGACCTCCTGCCAACGGGCGTTCGACCCTTCACGTGGCCTCAAGGTGCACATGGCCTGGCACGAGCGTCGTGGTGACGTCACCGCCACTTAGTGGCGAATGGCGGTTGTTGTTGTAACGGAGGGGTAGTGTCGCGGTTAGCGCGCAGCGCTAGGAACCTGACAACCCGAGTTTGATTCCCGCTCATGTCCAACACCAGTGACGATTATCCGAACCGGTCCTGGGCCTCCCCTCTGTCGGCTCAGCCTCAAATGAATACCTGGTGAGGTGTGTAAACATCGCCACGAGGGAGACAAAGGCAGCCAGGCGTGGTGCTGGCCACCCACCCCCTTGTGTGCTGTGCCAACCTTCATAGGTGCTCGCTAACAGCACTTGCCCCAACAATCTGTTCAGGCTATACGGGGGATCTTTGTTGTATGTGAGTAGGGAGTGGTGGCTTTGTGGTTAGCGCACTGTGCTGTGAACATGACGAGCCCAGTTCCATTCCTGGCCAAGGCTCACATCAGCGGTGATAATTATCTAAACCGGTCCTGGGTCTCCCATAGTTCAACTCGGCCTTAAATGAGTAGTTGACGTGCAGTAGGCAAACTTTCAGCGCTGATCACACCACCGTCTCTGCGGGCCAAGCTGACCTAAACAGTTGCTCACTTGCCTCAGCAGTCTACAAGTCTTTGCGGGTTATTTGTGCGTGCCAGTGGTGACACCATCGACGCATAGGGGATATGTTTGTATGGGCATGGGAGGTGGGATATAAATAACATGTTGCTGATGATGATCATGGTGATGCTGATGCATTATAATTGTATTATGCCTGTTTGCCCCAGAATGTCTCACCGAGTCTCCCGACTATTTTTCAGGAGGATTCTGCCACGTTTTGCCATTAGAGGGCGATATCACCGCCATGTTTATGCGCAATTCCAACCGAGTCATTTGAGGTGTCATTGTTTTCAACTTTGGCAAATCCGGACCATGACACGGGCATGCGACGGCGTAACTCTTGCGATTGACGCCACGTGATCTGTGAAGTCTACCGCGAAGTCGACGCCGTATATCGTAGTATTTTCACAGCTAACACGCACGCACACTGCAGTATTAATCAGGGCGGCCCGCTGGGTTCCAACCACGAACCTCGTGAAACGAGCGGCGAACGCGGCTGTTGCTGGGCCGCGTCACCACCCCCGGATGGGCACCAATGCCTCAAAGCTCGTTCGAGTAGAAAGCCTCTTTCACATCGCCAGAGAACTGTAGAATTGGTTCACAGTTGTATTTGCTCTGTTTAACACGTAGGCTTTCGCGGCCAATATTACCCATAATAGAGGTGCTTTGGGTTCGACGCCCAAATATAGATGCATCGTGAAACGTCGCCGATTGGCTGAGTGGCGTGTTTAACGACAAGTTTATAGTTACGCGATCTAACCCAAAAAAACTGCATTATGGATGTATTTGCTCTGAGGGCACTTCTAATGAAGGCTATCCACTGTAGGGAGACATTGGGCAAGTGCGAGCATTGACGTGCCAGCTCTTGGCATTGTGCAAGAGATACCTCAGCTGATAGCAACTCGCAGGCATTCACCCACTCTCGCTCTCTTCCTGCGTATATCGCACCGCCCTTTATCAACCCGCTGCTGGATGGACGCCTCCTCATGCCTCTCTCATCATGGGGTCGTTTGACCATACTTCAGCACGCCGGTCTGTGTGGGCTGGTGAAGGGTTGGTGGCAGAGGTCGCAATCGGGTACCCGATACCCGTACCCTACCCGATACCCGGCTACCCATACCCGGCCGGGTATCGGGTACGGGTACCCGTTTGCGACCCTGGTGCGGCCGGGTACGGGTAAGGAATCAAAACCCGTTTGCGACCTCTGGTTGGTGGCCATGTATTGGTCAAGAGAGTTACCTGCCCCGTGTGAATGCGGCAATGCCGCCCAGAGTATCAACGGCACAGCGGTGTGTCAAATATTAACCTCGACAATTCACGCGAGTCTATGGGTCCCTGTGTCAGTCTATGGGTCTTCTCTGTTAGCTCGCACAGTCGTGAACGACAATGAAATCTATTTAAGTCTATGAGTCACTATGGGTCTCTATGTAAGTCTTCGAGTGAACCAGAACTGCCATGTACAGCTGTAGCACTTAAGCAATCCGCCACACAGCAATTGAAGTCACTGCATGGCTTACTGCTCCTAATGTAGACATAGTCCCACCATAAGTTGCTATTAATCCAGCCAAATGCAAGCAGAAGATTTGCCAATGATGATGGCTGTGGCCAGGAATCGAACTCGGATGGCTTGAAGTGCAGTGTAGTAACCAACCGCTCCACCTCTCTCTGTCCGGCAGGTTCACCACGGCCATCTCGAATGCAGGCTGGCGTTGCCGAACTCCTGGGTTCAAGGTTCAAGCCCTGGAGTTGGGTGTCTTTCTCAGGGGTTTCTTAACGACTGTGCCTAAAATGTTAAGCTGGCTGTAGTAAAATGCTGGCTCCAAAGGTCATGCTGATAAAGACTACACAGGCTCGGAAATCCACATTTTAAATGAGAAGAAATATCTGTGGGCTGACACCTTGGTTATATAAAGGGCATCAACCAGAACAGATTCTTCGTCTCAATGGGTTATCACCTCATTAACTAAAGGATGTCGATCGCAAGAGGCAATTCATCTCAATGGGCTCTTACCTGCTTAAATAAAGCACACTGAACTGTAATATCACAGCAGAGTGATCTTTGAGCTGTTTGCCATGTAGGGGACAGCACCACAAAGACCTTAACTGGCAGAGACCCCACATGGTTACACATTAACTGCAACGACTACAGCAGCTCGGGAAATCTTAATCTATCCAAGTTGATAATGGCCACGTCAGAGAGACAACAGCTATCGTTACTAATAAATTCCAACGATTATCAATAAACTAATGGATCAATACCCCCCCACCACCACACTGCGTTGGCCATGGCTTTATTTTTTACCAAACTTCACCACTGTGGTCAATGTGGGTAGGTGAAATGGGTGAGTAGGGGGGGGGGCAGGACAGGTCCAGATGTCACTCGCACACTGATGTTCGCCTTGAGCGGGAATAATCTGGGATGGGTGAGGTTCGCAGCGTAGAGTGCTAACCACTGCGCCACCGCTCCTACCTCGAGTCCGTTTATAATCGAGACAAATCCAGAAACCAACGCGTTTTACTTTTGGACCCCCCAAATAGTTCAAGGAGCGCGAGACCAGTTCTAATTCACTTGCCAGTGATGTTGGCCGTGGCCAGGAATTCGAACTTGGACTACTGAGTTCATTTTTCGATTTAAAGCTTTCGTGACTGCAGGGATTCATCTTCTTGGTTCTTTCGGTAAAGTCACGTAGAATGGAAATAATAAAATAATAAAAATAAAACATAATAAAATAATTCTCACGACGTTTCGGCCACAATGCAAGTATCCGTCCTCAGGCGGAGAGCAGGTCTGTCGAGGACACATTCAGACTCTGTCTCCTCAACAGACCTGCTATCCACCTGAGGACGGCTACTTGCGTTGTGGCCGAAACGTCGTGAGAATTATTTTATTATGTTTTATTTTTATTATTTTATTACTTTCATTCTACGTGACTTTACTGAGTTCATATTGCGGTGCGCTCACTTGCTGTGCCACCAACTCCACTGGCGTCGATTTAAATCGTGAAAAAGATGAGTGCCACGGGTGCAGTGCTCATTGTGGTTCTGAATGAGCCCCACAGCAGAGAGGAGTGAAATCACCCTGCAGGTCATTGGCATCACACTCGGGCAGCGTGGGCCAAAACAAACCTGTTCTACCACAATTCTAAAAGACATCTCCGTTTACAAAGTTGTAAATGCAAAGCAAACTAATGCACAGATGTTCACATTCTCAGTTCTATTTTCACGTGGCTTAGAATTTACCTACACTACGGATTATGTAACACACGCATGTTTTTTCTCTCCCTGTACTGTAAAGTAAAAGTTGAGGGTTGCATCTTCTACTCCGGGATCTTTGAGTGTTACGTGTTTGCCACTGGGCGTGAGTGTCCATGTGCCATGCTGGCATCCATAGGCACTTGCTAATAGCTTTTACCCCAAACATTTAAGGCTGTACGGGTGATCTTTGTCTTTCCAATAGTTTGCGCGTCAGTCATCTCGGTCAGACTATCAATCACACCGGGATCTGTCCCGTGTCCTCCTGCCAGCAAGCCTTCATCACTTCTTCACGTCATGGCCTCTAAGGGCACCTAGCCTGGCACAAGTGCTGCAATGACAGCACTCGATTAACGCTCACAGTCAACATCGGTGACACGTATCTGTGCCATGCCGGCCTAAGTGAAATCTTGGTCATTGTGTTAGTGTGTTAGAGTCAGTGTGTGTGTTAGTTTGTATGATAGGTGCTACTCGCTAACAGCACTTGCCCCAACAGTCGGTTAAGGCTATATAGGGATCCTTTGTCTGTGATAGTGTTTGTACAGATGTGTTTGACCAGATTTACATTATTGACACCGGGCACAAGTTTGGGGGGGGGGGGGGGCGTGTCTCATTTCCCGGAGCATCTCATAATCCCAAATGCAACGCTTTCCAAATATATCGAGAGACAAAATGTACTCGGTGCGCCAATGTCTACTACCTGGCATAATAACGGCAATTAGCGAGCGCATATTCTTGGTTCTTTCGGTAAAGTCACGTAGAAGGGAAATAATGAAATAAATAAAACATGATAAAATTCTCACGACTTTTCGGCCACAACGCAAGCAGCCGTCCTCAGGTGAAGAATCGAGCTGTCGGAAAGAGCGCGTCTTTTATTTTTATTATTGTATTATTTCCCTTCTACGTCACTTTAGCGAGTGCAATTGGTATTTACACCATTCTTATAGTGCAGAGTCGGCATTAGTTTCACAGGCGGGAGCGATATTGCTGCTGTGTGTGATCCCAATTAAGTAATTTCCAAGTGATTCTTTTCAATATTGGCATGTTTGGCCGAAACCCAGTGACTTTGCCTGGTTTTGGTCCATCTTCTAGACGACGATTATGAATGCGCCGCTTTACATTGCGGAGAGGATGATGATTCTGATCGGCTGATGGTGGTGTCACAGATGCCTCCTGGGGCTGGTCATGCATCGCTGTGCAAAAACCATCCTCCGGAAGATGACTCTGAACAGCTGCTGGATTAAAGTACGTTTCCCAGAAGATAGTGCATTTTCCTAATTATATGAGCACCCCTAACCTTTCTTTTAAAATATGGGGGCGGTGCGTTTTATAATCTGACGAGCTTTACTACCCGGCTTCGCCCGGGACTTGGATTCACCACGCCCGGCCACCTTTGTCTCCCCAGTGGCGATGTTCACACACCACACCAGTTCATTGTTTAAAGGCTGAATCGACCTAGGGGAGGCCTAGGTCTGGTTCAAATAATCGTCACCGGTGGTGGCCGTGAGCGGGAATCGAACTCGGGTCGCCGGGTTCGTAGCGCGGCGCGCTAACCACTACACTACGATGCGTTACGCTTCCACACACGCGGGTCACGTGACAGATTTGACGTCACAGCACACTTGCCGTGCAAAAAATATCTGCATTATTGAGCTCCCCCCCCCCCCCCCAAAAAAAAGTGTATTTTTATAATGTTTGCATGGTGTACAGTCTGGAAAGTACCCACATGGCAAATTTCAAGTTTGTTGCATGTCAGGAAGTACGCTAAACATTTTGAACAGACACACATAATCACAACTTTGCCTTTTATATATATGGAGAAGTGTGAAACACACACTGCCCCACCCGCCCCCCATTCACTCACCCCTGAGCAGGCTGAGAATGGCCGTCTGCCAGCGGAGTGCTTCGCGAATGTTGCCATCGGCGTCGCCGTGCGAGTCGATGCGGAAGGTGTGTCGCGTGGGGGAGCGGGGCCCCTTTCCCGTGCCGCCCCCCCGCGGGTAGGCAAACACCGTCACGTACGCCCACTGATAGGTCGAGGACGCGGGGGGCGCCGGGGACGATGGGGACGGCGGGGAGGGTGAAGGCTGCGAAGAGGTCGACTTCGGTCTGCTGAGGGAGGAGGAAAACATAAAGAACGTTAAATTTCGATTTAAAGCTTTCGTGACTGCAGGGATTCATCTTCTTGGTTCTTTCGGTAAAGTCACGTAGAAGGGAAATATTAAAATAATAAAAACAAAACATAATAAAATACAATTCTCACGACGTTTCGGCCACAACGCAAGCAGCCGTCCTCAGGTGAAGAACAGGTCTGTCGGAAAGACAGACGCTGTCTTATATAAAAAATAAAACATAAAATACAATTCTCGCGACGTTTCGGCCACAACGCAAGCAGTCGTCCTCAGGTGAAGAACTGGTCTGTCGGAAAGACAGCGTCTGTCTATCATTCCGACAGACCTGTTCTTCACCTGAGGACGGCTGCTTGCGTTGTGGCCGAAACGTTGTGAGAATTGTATTTTATTATGTTTTATTTTTATTATTTCCCTTCTATGTGACTTTACCGAAAGAACCAAGAAGATAAAGAACGTTGCGAGGGGTTCAGGATGGCCACGTCGGGTTCGTAACGTCAGGTTCGTAATGGCCGTGTTGGGTTCACAATGGCATTGTGAGGTTCGTGATAGCCACGACCAATGGCAGAGCAAGTTTGACAAATATGGTTTTGACAATAATTAATAATGGCAGGGTCAGCTTTATAAAGTCCATGTCATAGGCGGAGTCTGAGCTACATTCCCCGGACTGGGTGTTTTTTTCAGGGGCTCATAGGACATTACGAGGTTCGTAATGGCCGTGTCAGAGACGGTGAGCTGGCACCACCGAGATCCTGACGTTTGATCCACATTTCAGCCACCCCGACTGTGATGAAACGGAAAAATTCAACACGTTCGTCTACGCTGCGGCATGCACATGAATAATATATAATAGGTGACATTTTTGGGCAATGGCCTTTCTTAATAGCACGTAAATAAAGGTCCATTATTTTAAATGTTGGCTATAATAACATTGATCACAGTGTTATTGTGACAAATATGTTGAGTTGTTTTTATTGTGGTTGCACACCACCACATTTCTTTGGGTCTTTCGGTAAAGCCACGGAGATAGAAAAAAATATAAAAATAATAACAATATCACGACGTTTCGATCGCAACACAAGCAATCGTCACCGGTTACGGAGACCTCTCCTACATTAACATTAGCTGCCCCGCCCATCTCTATACCTTTGTAAACAGCCTGCCTCAGCAGCTTCCCCCTCTTTTTTCACCTGAAGACGATTGGTTGTGTTGCGATCGAAACGTCGTGATAGTTATTACTTTTATTATTTTTTCTATCTACGTGGCTTTACCGAAAGTAACCCAAAGAATATGAGTCAAGATTCACCACCAAACTTGTTTATAATCGAGGAGTGTGCGTGACCGGATTTGTCATGACGTCACACCCTTAACCCACACGTAACTCGTCGTGACGTCATCCGAGTGTGTTGCAGCCGATTATCACACCCCGCACAACGCTCGTCACGACCGTCACCTGTCCGAGCGCGTGGCAGCCGACGACGTCACACCCCGCACTCCACACACATAAAACACTCGTCGCGGACCCCCGTGTCACCTGTCCGAGTGCGGGGCAGCCGACGACGTCACACCCCGCACACACACACTCGCACAACGCTCGTCACGACCGTCACCTGTCCATGTGGCAGCCGATGACGTCACACCCCGCACTACGCTCGTCACGACCGTCACCTGTCTGAGCACGTGGCAGTCGACGTCACACCTCGCACACACAAAGCCCTCGTCGTGACGTCACACGTCCGAGCGCGTGGCAGCCGATGACGTCACACACAATCCCTCGTCGTGACGTCACCTCCGAGCACGTGGCAGCCGATGACGTCACACACAATCCCTCGTCGTGACGTCACCTCCGAGCGCGTGACAGCCGATGACGTCACACACAATCCCTCGTCGTGACGTCACCTCCGAGCGCGTGGCAGCCGATGACGTCACACACAATCCCTCGTCGTGACGTCACCCCCCCACCCCACCCACCTGTGTCTGAGCGCGTGGCAGCCGACGACGTCGTCGAGCGGCACGAGGAGACGCCGCGAGGGGTCTCGCGCCGCCGCGGGCGGCAGCGGCTGCGCATGCAGCGCGGCGCGCGTGAGCGTGAGCGCGTAGCGCGCGCGGCTCTCGCGACGCCTCGCGCCGAACTCGGCGTGCAGGAGGACGTCGCCGTCTCCGGCCTCGTCCGACATGCCCACCAACCACTCTGCCACTCACTCACTCAGCCACTCAACCACCTACCCACTCACTCAGCCACTCAACCACCTACCCACTCACTCAGCCACTCACTCACCCACCCACTCACTCGCCACTCACCCACCCACTTACCCACCCACTCACTCACCCACTCACTCAGCCACTCACTCACTCAACCACTCACTCACTCAGCCACTCAACCACCTACCCACTCACTCAGCCACTCACTCACCCACTCACTCACTCAGCCACTCAACCACCTACCCACTCACTCAGCCACTCACTCACCCACCCACCCACTCACTCGCCACTCACTCACCCACCCACTTACCCACCCACTCACTCAGCCACTCACTCAGCCACTCACTCACTCAGCCACTCAGACACCTACCCACTCACTCAGCCACTCACTCACCCACCCACTCACTCAGCCACTCACTCACCCACCCACTCACTCAGCCACTCACTCACCACTCAGCCACCCACTCACTCACCACCCACCCACTCACCAGCCACCCACTCACCCACCACCAACACCACTCACCAGCCACTCACCAGCCACTCACCCACCCGCCAGCCACCCACCCACTCACCAGCCACCCGCCACCACTCACCACCCACCGCTCACCACCCACCGCTCTCCAGACCTAAAGACAGAAAAACAAGTGTTGTGCTCAGACGGAGTTGAGCTATAACAGCTTTTTTTTCTCACAAATTACAAAGTACCAAAGCTAAACACATCACGAAAACACACGTACACATACAACTAAACCATCTCGTCAGGTAAAGCCCACCGACCTATTCCTGCAGCTTCTCCTACAGAAGCGAGCTGGCCACCTACGACATCCCAACGCGATGGGGCTATCGGCGGTGCACTGTACCTCGGGCGGGCGATCTAATCGCAGGGCCGCTAGGGGCCCCTGGCGGCCTCTAGAGGGGCCCCCCTGACGACACGCGATTGTTGAACACCCCTCCATCATCACCATCATCAAACACAACGAATGTTGAACACCCCCCTCATCATCATCACCATCATCATCACCATCATCATCATCACCATCATCACCATCATCATCACCATCATCACCATCACCATCATCACCATCATCAAACACAACGAATGTTGAACACCCCCCCCCCCATCATCATCACAACCATCAAACACAACGAGGGTGTAAATGTGGCGGCCCCTCACACCGACACGAAGTCTGAACGCCGCCGTGGCTGTGCGCGCGTTTCAATGCATTCGCTAGAAACGAAATAACCAAAGAGAACCAAATAACAAAAGAGAAAGCAATAAACAAGGAGAACGCAATAACGCAATAGAGAGGCGCGCGATGTCTTTTCGCTTCCCTCATGCCGCATATTTGACGTTACAAGAAGAGAGGTCTGGCAACGACAAATATGCGAAACGCGCGCTCGATTCTGCAGAGCCAAGACGTGGGGGTGGTGAGGGGGAGGTGAGGGGGTGAGGCAGAGCACACGTGGGGGTGGTGAGGGGGTGAGGGGGAGGTGAGGCAGAGCAGACGTGGGGGTGGTGAGGGGGAGGTGAGGCAGAGCAGACGTGGGGGTGGTGGGGGGTGAGGGGGAGGTGAGGCAGAGCAGAGAGGAGTGTGAGTGAGTGAGATTTACCCTCGTGTGTGAGTGAGTGTGTCAGTGTCAGTGTGTGTGTCAGTGTGAGTGTGTGCGTGAGATATACCCTCGTGTGTGAGTAAGTGTGTGTGTGAGTGATTTACCCTGGCGCCTGTTGAGACGAGGCGAGCACAGCCGAAGCGCCGACGACTGCACGCCGGCCACCTCGGGCAGAGCGCGACTCGCTCGAGGAGCAGAGTGAGGGGAGGGGCAGAGGGAGGGGGAGCAGAGGGAGGGGCAGAGGGAGGGGGAGGGAGGGGGAGGAGCAGAGGGAGGGGGAGCAGAGGGAGGGGGAGGGAGGGGGAGGGAGGGGGAGGGGCAGAGGGAGGGGGTGGGAGGGGGAGGGGCAGAGGGAGGGGGTGGGAGGGGGAGGGGCAGAGGGAGGGGGTGGGAGGGGGAGGGGCAGAGGGAGGGAGGGGGAGGGGCTGAGGGAGGGGGAAGGAGGGGGAGGGGCAGAGGGATGGAGGGGGAGGGGCTGAGGGAGGGGGAGGGGCAGAGAGAGGGGGAGGGGCAGAGGGAGGGAGGGGGTGGGGCTGAGGGAGGGGGAGGGGCAGAGGGAGGAGGAGGCGCGCGCCGCTTCCGGCTCCAGCAAAGACCTGCCAGTGACGTCACCACAACACGGCCGCGGGGGAGGGGGGAGGGGCTCACCCCGCCCCCCAACCCCCCCGTGTACCCAAGCCCCGCCCCTCATCTCTCGGGCGGTTTCCCCCCCCCCACTGAGACCCCACGGGTTTCTTGGGTTTCACTGAGACCCCGCGGGTTTCTTGGGTTTCACTGAGACCCCGCGGGTTTCTTGGGTTTCACTGAGACCCCGCGGGTTTCTTGGGTTTCACTGGGACCCCGCGGGTTTCTTGGGTTTCACTGAGACCCCACGGGTTTCTTGGGTTTCACTGGGACCCCACGGGTTTCTTGGGTTTCACTGAGACCCCGCGGGTTTCTTGGGTTTCACTGAGACCCCGCGGGTTTCTTGGGTTTCACTGAGACCCCACGGGTTTCTTGGGTTTCACTAAGACCCCACGGGTTTCTTGAGTTTCACTGAGACCCCACGGGTTTCTTGGGTTTCACTGAGACCCCGCGGGTTTCTTGGGTTTCACTGAGACCCCACGGGTTTCTTGGGTTTCACTGAGACCCCGCGGGTTTCTTGGGTTTCACTGAGACCCCACGGGTTTCTTGGGTTTCACTGAGACCCCGCGGGTTTCTTGGGTTTCACTGAGACCCCGCGGGTTTCTTGGGTTTCACTGAGACCCCACGCGTTTCTTGGGTTTCACTGAGACCCCGCGGGTTTCTTGGGTTTCACTGAGACCCCACGGGTTTCTTGGGTTTCACTGAGACCCCACGGGTTTCTTGGGTTTCACTGGGACCCCACGGGTTTCTTGGGTTTCACAGAGACCCCACGGGTTTCTTGGGTTTCACTGAGACCCCACGGGTTTCTTGGGTTTCACTGAGACCCCACGGGTTTCTTGGGTTTCACTGGGACCCCACGGGTTTCTTGGGTTTCACTGGGACCCCACGGGTTTCTTGGGTTTCACTGGGACCCCACGGGTTTCTTGGGTTTCACTGGGACCCCACGGGTTTCTTGGGTTTCACTGGGACCCCACGGGTTTCTTGGGTTTCACTGGGACCCCACGGGTTTCTTGGGTTTCACTGAGACACCACGGGTTACTTGGGTTTCACTGGGACCCCACGGGTTTCTTGGGTTTCACTGGGACCCCACGGGTTTCTTGGGTTTCACTGGGACCCCACGGGTTTCTTGGGTTTCACTGAGACCCCTCGGGTTTCTTGGGTTTCACTGAGACCCCACGGGTTTCTTGGGTTTCACTGGGACCCCACGGGTTTCTTGGGTTTCACTGGGACCCCACGGGTTTCTTGGGTTTCACTGAGACCCCACGGGTTTCTTGGGTTTCACTGGGACCCCACGGGTTTCTTGGGTTTCACTGGGACCCCACGGGTTTCTTGGGTTTCACTGAGACCCCTCGGGTTTCTTGGGTTTCACTGAGACCCCACGGGTTTCTTGGGTTTCACTGGGACCCCACGGGTTTCTTGGGTTTCACTGAGACCCCTCGGGTTTCTTGGGTTTCACTGAGACCCCACGGGTTTCTTGGGTTTCACTGGGACCCCACGGGTTTCTTGGGTTTCACTGAGACCTCACGGGTTTCTTGGGTTTCACTGGGACCCCACGGGTTTCTTGGGTTTCACTGAGACCTCACGGGTTTCTTGGGTTTCACTGGGACCCCACGGGTTTCTTGGGTTTCACTGGGACCCCACGGGTTTCTTGGGTTTCACTGAGACCTCACGGGTTTCTTGGGTTTCACTGGGACCCCACGGGTTTCTTGGGTTTCACTCGGACCCCACGGGTTTCTTGGGTACAAATAACTCAACACATTTGTCAATAACGCTGTCGACTTAAAAACAATACATATGCAACGTCTCGAGCTATGGCCCTTCTTCATAGCACATCAGAATCTTAAATTCTCCTGGAGAAATCCTATGAGCTCTGATAGGAGTGCAAAGTATATGAAAGTATAAATAAATTTACTAAAATGTAACTGTTTTATTTTACCAGCTCAAGCTCACTGAGATATTCGTTGTTATTTATTTTCAGAAGCGACCTGGCCACAAACGACAGCTTAAAGAGGTGGCTTATCATGTGGAAATGTAAAGATTCGTAAGGGCCGTTGCCCGAAACGTCGCCTATAATACGTCATTTAGTTTTTTAAACCCACAAAGTGTTATTGACGAATCTGGGTTTGAGTATTAAGATCCATGGGGGGGGGGGGGGGGGGACTCCTCGTGTGGTTCCTGGCTAATTCGTTACCAAACGAAAGTTCCAAAGGGGCCGTCCATAAATGACGTCACGCACGATGTGTGACGAGGGGGGGGGGTGAGAAATGTGACGTCACACCAAAATGCGCAACTTTAAATAAACATAGCATTGTTATAACAACACTAATTGTTATAACACTAATTGTTATAACAACACTAATTGTTATAACACTAATTGTTATAACAACACTCCTACAACATCAGAGTGCAGCGCCGCATTAAATACGCACTACAATGACAATAGTTTAAAGCGATTTGAAGCATGTTTTATTTTTAAATGGAAATATGGTTTTGAGGGGGGGTCTGACTTTTTGTGACGCCGTGTGACGAGGGGGGGGGGGGGGGTCAAAACTCGTCCAAAACCGCGTGACGTCATTTATGGACGGCACCTAGGGTTAATGTTACAGCGTTTTGTGAGTTGTTATTTATTGAGGGGTTTTTTTTCGACTTAGTTTTTTTCAGGCGTCTCAGTGCCATCGAGATATTTGCCCAGTTGCATTCAAGACACCGCAGGCAAGAGGGAAGCCCCTAGAATAGGCGCCAACTCTTCTCCAAGCTCTGCGGTCCTACATTGGGATGTGTCACCAACTCCATTGTTGTGTATGTTGCAGGACATTCCCAGAGAAACTCCCACAAGTCAAAGGGGGGGGGGGGGTAGGCACTTATTTTCCAACAATTGCCCAAGGTCTGCGGTCCTACATTGGGATGTTTCACCAACTCCATTGTTGTGTATGTGGCAGGACATTCCCAGAGAAACCCCCACAAGTCAAAGGGGGGGGGGGGGGG
The DNA here is from genome assembly GCF_964198595.1 of Lampetra fluviatilis. Lineage (NCBI taxonomy): Eukaryota > Metazoa > Chordata > Hyperoartia > Petromyzontiformes > Petromyzontidae > Lampetra > Lampetra fluviatilis. Next base: position 2,692,851 of record NC_136332.1, on the reverse strand, counting down.
TAGGCACTTATTTTCCAACAATTGCCCAAGGTCTGCGGTCCTACATTTGGATGTTTCACCGACTCCATTATTAATAGATTTCATACCGTACATGGACGAGGAAACCAGAGGACCCGTCACAACACGTGGCACGCGTCACATTACGCGCAGAGCGAACAATCCCACCACCCCTCCCAACGTGTACACACAGACACGAATCTCGCGAGCTTGCACTGCTGTACCCTGGCAAGCCAGGAGGTGGCGCGTGCAACACACCGGGTCTTTTTCTATGTAAACCTTTCGTGACTGCAGGGATTCATCTTCTTGGTTCTTTCGGTAAAGTCACGTAGAAGGGAAAAAATAAAATAATAAAAATAAAACATAATAAAATAATTCTCACGACGTTTCGGCCACAACGCAAGCAGCCGTCCTCAGGTGAAGACCAGGTCTGTCGGAAAGACAGCGTCTGAATGAAAAGCTGTCTCGGGGGTGGACCAATCAACTTCAAGGACAGTGCATATCATTATCAGAGTTGTTTATTTTTGTTTGCATTTTGACTGCTTGTGTTGTGGTGAGTGACGCTGTCTTTCCGACAGACCTGTTCTTCACCTGGCCGAAACGTCGTGAGAATTGTATTTTATGATGTTTGATTTTTATTATTTATTATTTCCCTTCTACGTGACTTTACCGAAAGAACCAAGAAGATGAACACCGGGTATTGCTGAATGCCCTTGGGGGTCGCGGGTGGGATCATTGGTGACGGGTGGGAGAGACCGGGGGGGGGTGGGGGGGGGGTGAGGTGGTGGGTGGTGGCGTGTGGCGAGACGGATTCAAACCTGCTTCGCTCGCTCCGACTCTCGGAGGGAGAGGATTTAATAACGGGGGGTGGGGGTGGTTGAGAGCTCTTGCAAACAAGTAACACGACCACTGAACACATTTACTATGAGACCTACTTTACCAGTGGCAAAATATAGTAGTAGGTTTTTACCCTTTCAACTGGTACAAAAACTGACACCTTTATACAAGGGATCATGTTTGCAATAACCACAACACAAGCAGTCAAAATGCAAACAAAAAGAAACAACTCTGATAATGATATGCACTGTCCTTAAAGTTGATTGGTCCACACCCGAGACAGCTTTTCTTAGAGCCTAGTCTCCATTGGTGTTGCACCAGATGACACCAAAAGGCGTACAACTCAAAAACAGCGCACTATCAGAGTATTGAGAGCTCGGGGTAAGCATTTACACTATGAGACCTCCTTTACCAGTGGCAAAATATAGTAATAGGTTTTTACCCTTTCAACTGCTTGTGTTGTGGTTATTGCAAACATGATGCCTTGTATAAAGGTGTCAGTTTTTGTACCATTTGAGAGGGGAAAAACCTATTACTATACTCAACACATTCGTCAGCAGCAATACCGTGCCGTGCACCAAACAGGCGACGTTTTCATGGCGAATGGACCTTTTTGTACGGCGCAGAGAGAGAGAAGCAAGGAGATCAGAACGTGAAATCTTTTGTGAATTTTTTCATTTAAAAAGGGGGGGTTACATAAAGCAAAGCATTAAAAAAACCGAAATGATGAACGAAGCAAAGTGCCGACTACACCGAGCATCTTCTTGTTTCCTCTGATGGTAAAACAAAATCGAGGTAGAGTGGATAAGAGCTGCAGAACGATGTGTACACCATTAGGGGCATGTGGAGCGTTGAAAAAGATGTTTGTCTCCTTTTGCAAATAATCTAGACTTGACGGAAGCAACTGCTTTCGATCGTTATACAGGGCGCTTCAACAACAAAGTTTTTTTTTCAAATTTTCTTTCTGTGGATTTTATACCTGATGATGATTGCTTGTGTTGCAGTCGAAACGTCGTGAGCATTTTTATTGTTTTATATTTATATTATTTTTTATTTCCCTTCTACGTGACTTTCACACTTTTATAGGACTATCGTTTTTAGTGGAAAATGAAGGGATAGTTCGCTGTCAACACGATAACAAATGTAATGTGAATAGCTTCAAAAAGTCAAACAGTATCCCACTTCATCTTCTTGGTTTTTTCGGTAAAGTCACGTAGAAGGGAAGTAATAAAATAATAAAAATAAAAATAAAACAAAATAAAATTGTATTACTTCCCTTCTACGTGACTTTACCGGAAAAAACCAAGAAGATGAATCCCTGCAGTCACGAAAGCTTTAAATCGAAAAGTATCCCACTTGTTCGCCATCGTTGTCAACGCGTGCCTGGAGTCTTCTCCAGGTGGTCTCCAGAGCTCGGAGGAAGCGTATCTCCTCCCCCCGTGGTTATTGTTGGCTAATTTTCAGAGGTGTCAACATTTGTTTCGAAGCACCCTGCATTTAGGACCCAGTTCCAACGTTCAAGTTCATTTATTAGGTATAGCCCTGTGAGCCATTCGGCTCTTGAATCGACGTGCCGTGTGGCGAGGGACACATGCAGTGTGACAAGAGATAATTGTGTGTGAATTGGAGGTGGTGATTGCACAAGGCACCCAGGGAAATTGCCGTATATCAAACTAATGGGCACTCTAAGTGCCCTTGTTCACACCTCAATTTATATAATTTACCGAGTTGTGTCGATAGCCCCTAATCCAGCCACGCCAGGAAAACGACCTTTAATTTGTTTGCATTACAGGATGCTTGTGTCTGCAGTCCAGGGAGGACTTTTTGCATTGAAAGCTATCGTCACGATGACATTGACTACGGTTATATCTAACGAAACAAAAATAATACCTGGGGCAAGCATTTCCATAAATGTAGTGGAAGGAAACTGCTATACTTGCCATGGCAGCTTGATAGCGGAGGATGGGGGGGGGGAAATCAAATACAAGTAATACGGATGGCAGGAATACATTTTAACTCCACGAAATAAATCCTGGAAGATCAATAGGTTAAGTTCGGCATGTGTCCCAGAATACTTAAACGCTATATACAGCAGATAGTTGGACGTTGAATAAAGTGATCTTAAAATGGATCGAGTTATTAGGAGCATCACGAGGGTATCATGACACGGCCCAGCGGTAGCGCGTTTGCAGGGGTTCGCGGTTCAGACCACGCGGCCGTCCTGGTTAATTCCACCGGGACATTAACAATAAGCACACATACTTGTGTCAAAACATGTGTAAAGGTACTCCGACGAGGCGTAGAAGAGGAGGAGGGCGAGAGACCTTTATACTGGTAGGAACCTCCTGGTTACACCAGCCCACAGGGGATTATTGTGTTCGTCCGTCGTGCAGGGAGGGGCTGGGTGGGGAGGGGAGGGGAGGGTGGGGAGGGGCTGGGTGGGGAGGGTGGGGCTGGGTTGGGAGGGTGGGGCTTACAGCAGAGACGGCAGCCTCTTGTATGGCTTCGTCTCACCGCCAGTGTCACACCAGAGAACAGCGCCAAAACGCGAACAGCACAAGTAGAATGCAAGAATCAGAACACTTATAGCGCAGATCGAGCAGTTATATCGTGGGGACTTTTTTTCCAGTGTACAAAATTATGAAAAATAATAAATCGGTTTGACCCTTTTTGGTAATAAAACAGGAGTCGTGTTAAGATGTTAAAACACCAAACAGATACCTTGTGCAAGGCATCAAATCATCTGTATTAACCACACACACGTGTGGCAAAGCATCCAAACAAACATGCTCTGATAATATATATGGTGTGTTTGAAACTGATTGGCCTTCACGAGTGACAGCGGCCTTCTTTGTGGCCTAGTCTCACCAGTGTCAATGCAAAGACAATATATTATCACAGATTACACTGGTCAACAAACAAAACTTTTGCAGCTGTTTTAGACTAATTTCAGGGTGCTGATTCCAAATCTGATCTCAGATTTGCTCTATCACATCTAATTTTTATGCTATCGGCATACCCCATTTTCATTGATTTTACCCGAAATTAACTCTGTCACTTATGATTGCAAGTTGTTGCGAGTCAGTGACTGCTTTAGTGTTAAAATATGGTGCTGTATTTTTAGGATAGTGTGTTTATAATATCATTTTATGTAGATATCCACATCTATTTAATATTTTTCTTCTGCAGTTTTTATTGAAAATGCAATATTTGATATCTCAAAAACCTGATGTGATAGACAAAAACTGATGCCAGATTTGGAATCAGCACCCCAAAATTACCTTAAAACAGTTGGAATACCTTATGCCAGAAAAAGTGTGTTGACCAGTGTTATCAGAGCATTGTTTGTGTTTGCATGTTCACCACAAGTGTTCTGTGTGGTTAATGCACTAACTTGATTGCTTGCAAAAGGTTTCTATTTGGTACTCTTTGGGTGTTTTGGTAAAGTCACGGGGATATAAAAAATAATACAAAAGAATCACGACGTTTCGATCGCAACACAGGCAATCGTCTTCAGGTGAAAAAATACAGCAGGTGAACTGCTGAGGCAGGAAAAAATATATATAATATATTTTTTTTATCCTGCCTCAGCAGTTGGCCTGCTGTATTTTTTCACCTGAAGACGATTGCTTGTGTTGCGATCGAAACGTCGTGATTTTAAAAAATATATAATTTTACTATCTACGTGACTTTACCGAAAAACCCAAAGAATATGAATTCCTGCAGTCACGAAAGCTTTCAGTGAAGATTTATCTATTTGGTGTTTGAACATCTTAACACCTCCTGTTTTATTGCCCGAAAGTGTAAAACATTCTTATTTTTCATACTTTTGTAGTGTGGGTTCACGATGAACGTTGGAGGCAACACGTTAATTAACACAAGGCTACGATACAGCGCGTAGCGAACCCTTAACACTTGAAGGGGTTACGGCCCCTTCACCCGCTGCCTAAGGAGCTCCCGCCTCCGCACTGACGTGCCCCACTACTGGGGCCACGGTCTCTGGGTCCTCCGGCTAGGGGTGACCAAGAGCAGGCTGTTCTGACCTGACCCAGCCAAGGTACGGGTCCCGACCACTGGCCCGCTCGGTCCCGGCCCTTACAAGGACGGCGGGTCAGATGAGTCCCCAGGGTCCTGGCTAGTTGGGCTTCAGTCTTCAACCGGCTAGCTGGTCTTCAGTCTTCAACTCGCCCCTGGACCCGTCCAGAGGTCCGGCTTTTATACAGCTCCCAGGTGCGACAGCCCCTGGCCACGCCTCCCTTCCAGAGAGTTCCAGGGGGAGGTCTCGGGGGATCCCACAACACCCCGCAGCCCCCCCCCCCTGCTTTGGGGCTGGGGAATGTAGCGACCCTCACGCCGGTCCAAGTTACTGCCCCTGGTGGGCCCTGTCTGCTACTGCAGGGAAGAATCGGTAGCCCATTTACAGCGCAACACTTTGATACTGACGAAAAGGTCCCAGGATAAATGCATTATCAGTTGAGCAAATACCCTCCAAAATTAGATGGACAATAAACATTAAACGTGTGTTGTTAAAGACCTTTGCATTCATTGGGCATTGTTTTTGCGTATATTATCAGAGGTACTGCAGTGTTTATCAAACACCTCCTTGCCTCGCGAGAGTACGGCGTTGCGCGATAAGAACGAATACCAAATGCATCGTGATTTGATTTTAAAAATAAACATGCAATTACCGACAAGCGGAGAATGGCAGAACAACCGAAATAAGACGCTGCGGATGATGATGAGAAGAGAAGGCAGCTTTCATCAGGCTCTTGGATTGATGACCTGAAGGATTCGACCGGCATCATTCCTATGGGATGTCGGGATTTGACGTAGTGTGGAAGGAGCTGGAGTTGCATTGTCACCAGCCTCCTTGGTCCGAAACTGCGATGCCTGGCTTTGCACTGTCCCGGTAGCAGTGGGTGATCACAAACCGCATCAGGACATCTCACGGGCGATGTGGATATCTGATGCACAAGTGGTGATTAAAAGAAGGCCCACACTGGAAACAATGGTAACACAGAATTAACTTCGATCGGGACGATACAAGTTAATTCCGCATGCGATGACATTCTTGACTGGCCATATAAATAGATTCGCTATTTCCATGCGGACAAGAGAAGACCAACCTCCAGATTGGAGAGGGCACTTACGAGAAACACCGAGCCCCAATGGGCATACAAAAAAAATATCGCGTTAAAATTTGCATCTGCACTTCATTCTGGCCGATCTCCACTTCGGAGAATTAAAATGATCAGTTTGATCGTCATGCAATGATAATTTGCCAGTTGCAGAAGGTGGGAAAGGGACTGTGAACCGGAGGTCACTCGAAGGGTCACTCAGACGTAGCTCTGCGCTATCTGCCTCCACGGCCCGTTCTCGATCATGACGCCGACGACACAATTGGGATAAATCTGGGGGGTGGGGTAGGGGGGGGAAATGAGGCCACATTTAAACAGGACCATTTGATTTTTAAATGAAAACAAAACAACAACAACAACAAAACCCCGAAGATAACTTGATTTTTTTTTGATAACTTTATTGAGATGTACATGCATTCGTAGTGTCCGTTTGAAGATCGGCGTTTGTGACGTCTCGTTTTCTAGAACGCGTCGACGACTGCACTCACTTCACGCCCCGCGGCGAAGAGAGAAAAAAAAGAAAACCACGAAAACTCAAGACTCAGTAAGAATTACAGCTACTCATGGCTTATGAAAGAGTCAAGCACGACCTAAAATAACAGACGACCCTTCTCTGAAAGCGACCAACCTGGGCTGTATGCCCACAAGGACGTGTCTTTCACCGGTCTTGGAGTGACCGCTTGAGCACACATGATGGCTCTCAACATCGCGAGGCTCAATCGGCTGCCCCATTTCTGGAAGTCTGGTCGCGGAGACGTCCACGTGTAAGGGATTTGGCCACGTGTAACCCAAGTTGCGCAACTCATCACGCAACTCGTCGGCGAGAAATAGGAGTTGAGGGCGATGTTTAGGAGCGTTACTTGGACCACACCTTGTAATCCATCGCCACAGTGTGGCCACGAGAGAAGACCCGTGTGAGTCTTAGGGTCGCCCACATTCCTCTAATGTGCCCAATAACGATGCAAGTAAAACGATTAGATTAGTCAAAGACGTGAGGCTGTGAAGCATGTTGACTACACGATGGAACACAATTTTTGTTCCTGGGTAGTAAGTGTTATTTCGTAATTGCTTATGCCTCAAAAGTATATAAAATGGCTATTATTCCCCGCAAACTTTGCTTTTTGTGACCAGGACAGTGATATTTAGAAATTTACTTATTTTCCATGAGAAAACGGGCGAATTTGTGTCTTTTCGTTCACATAAAGTCAGAAAAAACAACATGAATGAAAATGAACATGTATTTATACTAAAGTAATACAAAAACTGACGATAAAGATTTAGAAGTGAGTAGTTTTTCGAGATTATGCCACCCCACAGAGAACTCGGTCCGCTGTGGCCAGTCCTGCCTGTGGTAGTGCCCCTTGGTGTCTAAATCTTTTGTAGTGATTTTTGTATTACATTAGTATAAATACATGTACATTTTTATTCAAATGTTGTTTTTTTCTGACTTTATGAAAACGAAAATACACATATTTGCCCGTTTTCTCATGGAAAATAAGTAAATTTAAAAATATCACTGTCCTGGTCAAAAAGCAAAGTTTGTGGAGAATAATAGACATTTTCTGTACTTTTGAGGCATAAGCAATTAGGAAATAACACTTACTACCCAGGAACAAAAAAAATTGTTACACAGTGCTATTGTACATTATGTACATGTGTCTTGTGAGGCATGCAGCCAAGCCTAGATTAAACATTTCTACAGCATGCATTGTGTGCTACAGGCTGATCAATTAAGAATACAGGAGACCGGGTGTAGGGATCAGTGTCTTGAGACTCAGCTCCATGAGACTGGGTTTCCAGTGATACATGAAGATAAAATAGTTTAATTTTTATGCAAAAAACACTAAACTTCCCTGCACAGTAATTCACAATCCAGTATTTAAAGGCATGCTTAAGTGAAGACAAAATAGAACCCTGAGACCACCTCTCCTAGAGCCGAGTCTCAAGACACTGAGACCCGGTCTCCTGGAGCCGAGTCTCAAGACGCTGAGACCCGGTCTCCTGGAGCCGAGTCTCAAGACGCTGAGACCCGGTCTCCTGGAACCGAGTCTCAAGACCCTGAGACCCGGTCTCCTGGAGCCGAGTTTCAAGACCCTGAGACCCGGTCTCCTGGAGCCGAGTCTCAAGACCCTGAGACCCGGTCTCCTGGAACCGAGTCTCAAGACCCTGAGACCCGGTCTCCTGGAGCCGAGTCTCAAGACCCTGAGACCCGGTCTCCTGGAGCCGAGTCTCAAGACCCTGAGACCCGGTCTCCTGGAACCGAGTCTCAAGACCCTGAGACCCGGTCTCCTGGAACCGAGTCTCAAGACCCTGAGACCCGGTCTCCTGGAACCGAGTCTCAAGACCCTGAGACCCGGTCTCCTTGAAGCGGGGACTTTAAAATGCTTTTTGATACTTAAATAACATTCAATGTCCTTTTCCATTCCTGGGAAGGTTACTTTGACATTCATTGCCTTGTATATCAGTAAACACCGCAGTCAAGTGTAGACTTGGACGAAGCTTTGTGACCTTCACTCGGTCAGGATTCTCTATTATATTTCAGATTCGAGTTGCGATGAAACGAACAGCTCGCAGTGGACAACTCCTCCAGTGAGTCACGGCGTTCGTTTACAACTTAGCCATCGGGGGTGTCTCGGACAATTCACAATGGCCATATCAGAGCCACCGAGCCAGCCAGCACCACTGAGAATTCGCAATCCAGGATTTTCACCCGCGCGTGATTGAACCGGGTCATCGTGCGTCATGGGTTTCACGTCTCAAGCCCGCATGCCGACGACCGGACAATAACGCAACCCATCGGCATAGTCCGATTCGGCTTCTCACTCGATTCGGTTCGAGCTCCTGGCTCCGCGGGCTGAAACGCATCGGGTGACGCGCCGCGCGGCGAAACGCTCTCTACGCTCTCAGCGCAGCATGGAGGAGCGTCCTCGGGTGCGGACCGCGGAGAGCCTGTTGAAGAAGACTCCTGTCCACGTGGGGGGGGGGGGGGGTCTGTGGTGTCGTCTTTCACGCCAGTTCCCCGACGTGATGACGTAGGACTCCGCACCTCATGGCCTGATCTCCACCCCCCGCCCATTAGAGAACGACTGGAAAGTATTTGGTCTAAAATACAGGGTGATCCGTTTATAGATACACCACTGAAATAAATATGGAGAAATGACACGATAGACAACATTTCATTTCGGAGCCTCTACATGCCTTCCGCGTGTCTCTCTTCCGAGACGTCTGGACAAGCGTGGAAGAGTAGGCCGAAAACGCCTCTTAAGGGCGCTTCCTGTAGAGCTCCCTCTAGTGGAGGCCCTTTCCACTGGCAGTGGTGTAGAGCGAGCAATTGCAGGGTTGCGCCCTTGCCTACACGCTTCCCTGCGATCTCAACATGCCGACTAATTATGTTAACGCTCTCCCCCGTAAGATACGGAGGTGTCGCTTTCGCCAAGGAGAGGCACGAGGGTGATTTTAAATCAGTGGGGGGCAGAGGTGGGACAAAGTCATTGTTATGCAAGTCCAAGTCGAGTCGCAAGTCATCAAATTCATGACTCGAGTCTGACTCGAGTCCAAGTCACATGACTCGAGTCCACATCTCATAGGTGGGACAAAGTCATTGTTATGCAAGTCCAAGTCGAGTCGCAAGTCATCAAATTCATGACTCGAGTCTGACTCGAGTCCAAGTCACATGACTCGAGTCCACATCTCATAGGTGGGACAAAGTCATTGTTATGCAAGTCCAAGTCGAGTCGCAAGTCATCAAATTCATGACTCGAGTCTGACTCGAGTCCAAGTCACATGACTCGAGTCCACATCTCATAGGTGGGACAAAGTCATTGTTATGCAAGTCCAAGTCGAGTCGCAAGTCATCAAATTCATGACTCGAGTCTGACTCGAGTCCAAGTCACATGACTCGAGTCCACACCTCTGGTGGGGGGTATCTATGACAGGATTACCCTGTAATTACAACGATTTGTGGGGCAATTTTATTTTTACTTTAAATATCCAAAAAATTCAAAGCGCTCAAAGGAGCTTGCGGCAAACACTCATCTCCATTGGCGACCCTGAACCAGCGGCGTGAATTCCGCAATTCCCATGATAGGTGCCAGTTTCTCCAGAGGACCACCTCTGTTGACTTTCCACGAGTGGCCAAGATGGTGGGAGAGACGACGGTGATGGTGATGATGGTGATGGTGATGATGGTGATGGTGATAATGGTGATGATGGTGATGGGTGACCCCTGACGAAGACTTGATCTCGCCGTCCCATGTGCACGGTGTAGCGGGGTGGCTTGGGGTCCAGTTAAAGCTACCAAATGTTCTGGTATGGTCAGGGCAGTTCTCCGCGGGTTCATAATGGCACCCACCATGATAAGGGATTCGTGATACGGGCAGCGCTTCCTGGGTACACGGTGGAGCTGAGTCATCTGTGGAAACACCAGAGTAGTGGGCGGAGCTACCTGAGCAGTGGGAGGAGCTACCTGAGTAGTGGGAGGAGCTACCTGATTAGTGGGAGGAGCTACCGGAGTAGTGGGAGGAGCTACCTGAGTAGTGGGTGGGGCTACCTGATTAGTGGGAGGAGCTACCTGAGCAGTGGGAGGAGCTACCTGAGCAGTGGGGCGGAGCTATCTGAGCAGTGGGCGGAGCTACCTGAGCAGTGGGAGGAGCTACCTGAGCAGCGGAAGGAGCTATCTAAGCAGTGGGAGGAGCTACCTGATTAGTGGGAGGAGCTACTTGAGCAGTGGGAGGAGCTACCTGAGCAGTGGGCGGAGCTACCTGATTAATGGGCGGAGCTACCAGATCAGTGGGAGGAGCTACCTGATTAGTGGGAGGAGCTACCTGAGCAGTGGGAGGAGCTACCTGATTAGTGGGAGGAGCTACCTGAGCAGTGGGAGGAGCTACCTGAGCAGTGGGAGGAGCTACCTGAGCAGTGGGAGGAGCTACCTGAGTAGTGGGTGGAGCTACCTGAGTAGTGGGAGGAGCAACCTGAGTAGTGGGTGGAGCTACCTGAGTAATGGGAGGAGCTACCTCAGCAGTGGGAGGAGCTACCTGAGCAGTGGGTGGAGCTACCTGATTAGTGAGAGGAGCTACCTGAGCAGTGGGCGGAGCTACCTGAGCAGTGGGAGGAGCTAACTGAGCAGTGGGAGGAGCTACCTGAGCAGTGGGAGGAGCTACCTGAGTAGTGGGAGGAGCTACCTGAGCAGTGGGAGGAGCTACCTGAGCAGCGGGAGGAGCTTCCTGACTAGTGGGAGGAGCTACCTGAGTAGTGGGAGGAGCTACCTGAGCAGTGGGAGGAGTTACCTGAGCAGTGGGGCGGAGCTATCTGAACAGTTGGACGGAGCTACCTGAGCAGTGGGAGGAGCTACCTGAGCAGTGGGCGGGACCACTTGAGTAGTGGGAGGAGCTACAGGGGCAGTGGACAGAGCTACCTGAGTAGTGGGAGGAGCTACCTGAGTAGTGGGTGGAGCTCACTGGGAAGTGGGCGGAGCTACCGGGGCAGTGGGTGGAGCTCACTGGGTAGTGGGCGGAACTACCGGGGCAGTGGGTGGAGCTCACTGGGTAGTGGGCGGAGCTACCGGGGCAGTGGGTGGAGCTCACTGGGTAGTGGGCGGAGCTACCGGGGAAGTGGGTGGAGCTCACTGGGTAGTGGGCGGGGGCTAGTTGAGTGGGTGTGGTTCTGGACAAGAGGGCTGACAGAGACAGGTAAAGCCTGTTCAAGAGCTCGTGGCCCTGGTTGAGCCTCCCAGACATTTGGTAGCTACAGGTCTGGCTATCTATAGGGGTTGTTGCCGATGGGGAAGATTCCTTCATTGGGAGTTAACATTCATTCTTCGTGGCTGAAATGGAAAACCGACAGTTTAAAATTAACAACGCGCGTGACAAACACACAATACTCTTTGGTTCTTTCGGTCAAGTCACGTAGATGAAAAATAAACGTCGTGATTTAATTTAGTTATTTTCATATTTTTATTTATATATATATTTTTATTTTTTTATGTTTCACCTACGTGACTTTACCGAAAGAACCAAAGAGTATGGATTCTTGCAGTCACGAAAACTTCAAATCTAGAATAAACACACAATAACCAACGCTCTGGTCAACCAACTGCTGGATGAGGGGCTCTCCACACTGTCACGGTCAAAGTCGACACGTGGCCGGTTCAGGCCACACCCGCCACTGATGTTGGCCGTGAGCGGGAATTCAACTTCGGTTTGCGAGAGGTTCGTAGCGCAGGGCGCTGAACACTGCGCCCACCGCTCAACGCCCAGGCCCAGGCAACACGTACACCTCTTCATGTGACACAATTAGTTACAGACCTTTACCAATCCACTGCTGGATGAAGGCCTAACGTACAATGCGTTGGTCACAGGTGGCGTTTGACAAAACTGGGAAAGCAAATGGGGCACGCGGGACTCGTTCACACATCGCTCGCCACGAAAGGTTAGCGGCACATATAAAGACAAAGATCCCCCGTGTAGCCTTAAGAGACCGTCGGGGCAAGTGCTGTTAGCGAGCACCTATGAAGGCCGGCACGACTCACGAGGGGGTGGGTGGCTATCACCACGCCCGGCCGCCTTTGTCTCCCAAGTGGTGATATTTACTACGCACTGCACCGAGTACTCATTTGAGGCTGAGTAGACCTAGGGGAGGCCCAGGGCTGGTTCAGATAATCGTCACCAGTGTTGGCCGTGAGCGGGAATCGAACTCTGGTGGCCGAGGTTCGTAGCGCAGCGTAGCGCTAACAGCCACATGTGTAAACACAGACTCACAGCAAACACTGGCATACACGCACACGCGGGCAATGCACAATGGGAATGACCATAGCTGCAGTTTAACATTTCACACATTCACAGTCTCGTGGCAGTGCGTTCAGAGGTTTACGGTTGAAGCCCTTGGCCACCCTGGTTAATACTGCGGCATGTACATCGCCGTCTGCTACACAGTGGATTCCAGAGATCCCCTGACGTGGCTTGAAAGAACGAGTCGACAATTGTGTGCCCGTCACGGTCTAAATTTGCCGTAATTGGACAATCGACGCGCGTTAATCCTTAATGGGGATTACTCGTAGCAACATCGCCCCCCCCAGCCCTTGCACGGGAGGGACCATGGGCTGAGTCAAACCCCGACTACTACTATTATTATTAGTAGACTACTACTATTATTATTATTATAGGACTCAAGAATTACAGATGAGCATTACAAGTTGGTGCGCTGCTCGCTACTATCCGTGTGTGGAGTTCAATTGGGGAGTGAGAAATATATAGGGGACAGCGCACCACACCACGCCACGCCAAGCCACACGCACGCAAAGCCTCGGACACAAATCTACACAGAGCCACGGACACAAAGAGTCACAAAGCAACGGACATAAATGGAACAAACGCAAAGACACGAACGACAAAAAAAACACAAATGCACATGCGCACTGAAACACAAAGCCGCAAATTCAAACACAAAGCCACAAAGCGACACAAAACCACAGCAACAACACAAAAACGAAGCAGCACAATGCCACATAAGCAAAGCCACACAAAGCAACCACAGGGCAACACGAAGACCCAACCCCACCTGTCCTTGCCGTGTCCATCCTCAGCCACCGTGTGCTCTCCGTCTGCCTCCGCCGCGTGCACGCTGTTCTTCAGCTCGCCTGCTCGCAGCACGACGGAGGCACAGGTGGCTCACAGTTGCCGGGTCGACTCAAGACGATCTCACACGTCGGAGGGACTCCTGAGCTGAGACCGCCGAGGTCATGGGTTCAAAGTTCAAGCCCTGGGTCTAGGTGTTTCTCACTTTCTCTCTCTCGAGGTGGGGGGGGGTCATCATGGCTAATAATTCAAGGGACTGTGAGCCGACGCTGCTGAGATCCTACGTTGAAGGTTCAAGCCCTGGATCTGGGAGTCACTCTTGATCTCAGGGGCCTCATAATTGCTAAGCAGAGAAGCTGAGCCAGCATTACTGAGATCCTGGGATTGATGTCTGGGTATAACTTGTTTTTAAGGGGGGTGGGGTGACGGGGGGGGGTCATAATGGCCATGTCAGAGTGAGCGTACATCTGCCCCGTCTGGCATGGATTTGACGAAACGCCCTCGCTAAGTTCATTAATCTTTGCCGCTCGCCCGCGGTAACGCGAGGAGTGGCTGCAAAGCAGCGGTCGCTGCAAAATCCGTCGGGAATGTTCGTGGCTCGGAGTGAGCGTGTGGTGGCAGCGGCGGTGTGGGTTACACGGATGAAATGTGTTTTGGTGGACGGCAGCCAATACGACCGCGGCGGGAGCACTCGCACACGCAGACACATTCGTCAGACCCACTGGTGCACTTTGCAGTGTGCGCGATAAGCAAAAACACAGGTACATTCGTCGTCATCGTCTACGGACGATGCGACGATGGACGAAGGCGAACCCCCCCCCCTCTCCCCACCTCCCCCCCGAGTGGTCCGCCACTTCTCGCGGTCCTGCGTTGCAACAATTCACCCGGCACCTGCACACACAATCGTCGCCCCAAAAACTGCGGTCGACGTCAGTGGTCTTGATGGCGAGGCCAAACAACATTTGACCAAAGTGCGGAATGAAGGACGGCTCAAACGGCCGTACCGTGACCTATTATATACAGGGTGCTTAAAAAAATGTTGAACACTTATACGGGACTATCGCTTATAATGGCAAAAAGATGGGTAATGCGCTGTAACATGATAACAAATGTATTTTAACAGCTTCACACAGTCAAAGAGTCTCCCACTTGTTCGCCATCGTTGTCAACGCGTGCCTGGAATCTTCTCCAGGAGGTCTCCAGAGCCCGGAGGCAGCACATTTCTCGTGGTTATTGTTGCAAATTCTCAGAAGTGTTAAAAAAACCTTTATTAAAGCACCCTGTATATATCTTTTTTCCCTTCTAAGGCCATACAGTGGTACTGATGGATGCGTCGGGAGTTCTGTTGTTGTTGTTGTTTTGTGTTCCCCACTGCTCTTTGAGTCGCACTGCAGGAACGAGTCCTGCATCAAGGCACCGCTCTGTGTCAGGCCTTCACCTCGTTTGACATCTGACGAGTGCCCGGGCAACGTGCAACGCTGGGCCAACGTTGACACGCGGTTGGTCAGACGTTGGCGGAAACGTCGGCCTAACGTTGCACCGACGTCAGACCAACCGCGTGTGAACATTGGCCGAAAGTTGGGCCAAGGTCGGACCAACCGCGTGTCCGACGTCCACTGAAGGGTGGCTTGTGTGCCATTGCGGTTGGTGAAAGCCACGATTGGTGGTTCCGGCGCCTTGTCAACATTCGTGATGTGGAGGTCACTGGCCATCACCATAATGGAATAAGGTCCGTCGAGTGGCTGAGGTCCGCATGGCGTGAGTCCCGTGTGTCCGCCTGCTTCGTGAAGGTTGCCCTCCGTGCTCGGAATGTTGCAATGTTCAAGTTCCAGGATAATTTTAACTCAACCAGGTCGGACCTCAACATCCCAGGGTAGTCGCCCATTTGCACGAGTGAATTAGTCGGCGAGTTTTAAATGAGCGAGCTTAATTTTATATCTTACTTCGTTTAACTCGGTGAGAACCGGAGAGACCAGGATGACCTGGGTCACCAGGACGACGCTGTGTATCCAGCAACGCCGAATCTTCCTGCATCTTGTCTGTCGCCCTGGAGGTTACGTCCCCGGACGTGTCGGCATGTCACCGTGGTGGTACGGACGGCAGCATGTAGCCGGGTACATTCATTTTTTTTGTCACACGGGAGGCATTCTACGTTGAGGTGGCCTACGCGCAGAGTACTCGGACGGTGGTCGAGAGTTCTCTGTTGAGAAATGAAGACACCCGTCTTGGTGCTGTTCGTGTGACAGACCAGGTAGCTTCCACACAGCGTTACGCAACTGATGAAAAGATAATGCCGCTAGACTGATTCCGAGTGAGACATCTGCTGTTAAACTGGAGCCGGTCATGAGCACATTGCCCAGGTATGGGAAACTCTCCACTCTCTCCACAACTGCCCTATCACCAATTGGGAGTTGTGGGGGTGGAGTGTCCGATGGTACAAAATACCCAGGCAGGTGCTTAGTTTTGGTGGGGCTGATGGTAAGGCCCCACTTCTTAGTGGCATGCTCCAGGTTCAGCAGCAGCGCCACCAACTCCTCCTCTAAGTGAGCAGCAATTACCAGATCATCGGCATACATAACATGGTTGAGCAATAGGGAGCCATCCCTTGACCGCACCCGGGCATCGATCAGCCTCCCATTGTATCTGTACCAGATGGAAATTCCTCCGGTACAGCTATTGAAGGCTTCACGAACTATGTGGTCAAAATAGATATTAAATAATGTGGGAGCAAGAGGACATCCCTGTCGCACCCCAAGGTGCCACGTAGTTTTACCCGGGCCCGCTCACCATCATGAAGGTCCTTAATGATCGTGAGCAGAGGGTCAGGGACTCCGAAAACACGAAGAACATCCCATCGCCCAGGCCTACTGATGGTATAATTGGCCTTGACCAGGTCAATAAAGCAGAGATGTAGGTCTTGTTGGAATTCCCTACACCTCTGCTGTAACAGATGGATAGAAAATATGGCATCTGTGCAGGATCGCCCTTTCCTGACACCGCATTGGGGCTCTGCAAGCCTCTCCTCAGCGTTCCTAGCAAGGCAATGTTGAATAATCCTTGCCAGGACCTTTCCCGGCACACTGAGGAGTGAGATGCCCCTGTAGTTGTTACAGTCTGTGCGGCCCCCCTTCTTGAAGAGGGGGACCACCAGGGCATCCTTCCAATCCTGCGTAACCCGTCCAGTGGTCCAAACTGTTGTTATGATGTCATGTAGGGTAGTCTGTGCACAAACACCACCCTCCCTCAACATTTCGCTTGGGATATGATCTCTGCCCGGTGCCTTTCCTGGTCTCAGACTCTGGGTCGCCATCAGTATTTCCTCAACAGATGGCGCCTCAGCCAGCCATTCACAGGGGGTGAATTTCTCTTTCAATATTTGAGGCACCGCAGCCTTGGCAGGGTATCCCCTCCCCCAGGACCTCACAGAAATGCTCAGCAAATCTGTTCCTGGGGGTCGGAGATTAGATCATCGTTCTTTCCCCTAATGATGGTAATAGGTGTGGCACTGCAGGTTACTTTTTTGATGGAATTAAAGAGCGATTTTTGATCGTAGGCCATTGAGGCAGACGCCATCTTCTCAGCAACCTGCTACCACCACCCATCCTTGCAGCACCTCACGGCTCTCCGAACCTCCGAGTGAAGGCTGCGGTAAGCCTCCTCATTCTCCGACGTCGGATGCTGTAGCTGATGAGAGTGTGCCTGTCGCTTTTTCTCAGCCAGCTTGAACTCCTCCTCTGTCAGTTAGGGTCTCTGGGGGGGTCTGGACCGTGTACCAAAAGCAGCCATTGCAGCTGCATGAACCACAGTCCTAAACCTCGCCAATTTTCCCTCGACATCAGGAGTGGGGGACGATGCCAACCCCAGCCGCAAGTGATGATGAAATTCTCGCTTGTAACTTTCATCAGCTAGCTGAGACAATGCCACAAAGGGTTTGAATGGGGTCCTGGGTGAAAGAATGGCGGGCGCATCTTACAGATGACAAGTCGATGGTCAGTGGGCAGATCAGCTCCACGGTAGGTCCTGGTGAAAGGACATGGGCCCGCATCCGCTGTTCCGTCACTATGTAGTCCAGCAGATGTTCTTGCTTGGACCCGGCATGCATCCATGATGTGGTGTGGATGCGCCGATGCCGGAACAGCGTGTTGGTAATTACGAGCCCATGGGCTGCACAAAAATCTAGCAGCCTCCTGCCGTTTTTATCGAGCTGATCTGACCCATGCCTTCCAATCACACCAGACCAGGTGCCAGCATCATGACCAACTCGGGCATTGAAGTCACCCAATAATATGACTCTATCCTGAGGGGCCACTTTAGCTAGCACCTGTGACAGGAGGTCAGAGAAGGCATCTGACTCATCGGCCTTGCCTGCATCCCTCCACGGATGTTCGTCTTCAGTGGGTGAATAAGTAACCACGACCACCACTCTTCACCTCTGGTTGATGGGAAGGCGAGCCCAAAGTAGCCTGGGGCTTACAGCTTCTCACACCTCACCGCCACGCTCCCATGCCCCCTTCATTCTTTTGTTCAGAAGAAGAGCCACACCCTGTTGTTTGGCAGTCTCCTGCCCCGAGTAGAGGACTGTCCACCCCTCATGGTGGAAGAAGCCAGAGCCGGTCCACCGGACCTCCTGAATACTACAGAGATCCAGGCGGTACGTGTCCAGCTCCCGACAGAGGAGTGGCAGCCTCTCCTCCGCAGTCAGCGTTCGAACATTCCACGCGGCCACACTTTGTGGCTTTTTGTTGTTTCTGGAGGAGCCCCGAGGGTAAGGATTCAGTCTCCTGGCTCTGCCAAATGGGGTTTGGCCAGGAAACGTCATAAACGCCTGTCCCCCCGAGGCCTCCGGCACAAGCTTACTTATTAAATTTTGTCGTCGTGGTTTAGTGGCAATTCATTGAAGGTAGAGGGGTTACCAGCCCCTCGCACCCGTTCAGAGCCCCCATTTGGCCGCTGTGGTGGTTACAAACGCCCTGAGAGGAAAGGCCAATCAGAATTGCCCCTTCCCCCCCCCCACAACACTGCCCATGACAGCGTTGCCCGTCCGGCACCACGTGGAGGTAAGGGTTAGGGGGGTTGTTTCGCCGGACACACACAGACACACACACGCATTATAGGCACATATATGGTGGCCCACACAGCTGTAATCCAGCACTGTGAAGGCAGTGTGGGTTGGTGGATGGTACAAAAATGCTACAAAACTCCCTTGGAGGTGGTGCCACCCTCTGCTTTGCCAGAAGGCGGTACGACAAAGTGCAGACCGACATCATCCGTCCTTTCCGTATGGGAAAGTTGCCCACTCACATGCCTGGGGGTTTTCTCTGGGTGCTCCGATTCCCTCCCACGTCTATAAAACACTCATTTATTGCCTGGAAACATCTTCGTATGTAGAGCTCGGGCGATTGTTGGCAGCGCCGGCTCACTGCCCAGCATGCCGCCTTCCAGCTCGGCTCTGAGAGATCCAATATGAAGTCAACATTCCTCTTCTTCTTATTATTATTATTATATGATAGGCACATTTACATAGACGCACACACAAAACAGTAATGCGTTATATTCTTGGATATTTCGGTAAAGTGAATACATCGGATTGTGAATGTCTATCGAGAGACAGACAGCAAGATGGTATGCTGATGTTTCCACGTGCGAATAATTGTGGCCTAAGGTATGTGCAATTCCGACGAAGCAAGTCTGCCCCTGCTGATGAGACGTTGAACGTGGAAACCAGTCTATAGCTTGCTTGCATTAATCCAATCCTGCTGCTACTGCAAACAAATAATCACGATCATAAGGGGCTGATGAGATGTGTAAAAAAAACCTCAATTGTTTTATGTGGGGAGACAGATGTATGACAGTATTGTCCGTCACGTGACGGTCAAACTGGCGTTCGATTCTCGGGGCTGGAATTGATCCGAATTGAGTGCAGAACCCAAATGTTATTGTTGTCGTTTGAGAATCCCGTTTAATCTAAGTAGGTTTATGTAAGTCTATTGGGTCTCTAAGTAAGTCCATGGCTCTCTATGCAAGTCCAAGTATGCCTCGGTCAGTCTTTGGGTCTCTGTTTTAGTCTATGGGACTCGACGTTCGTCTGTGGGTCTCTCTCAGTGGTGGAGTTTCCGGAGCCTGGGCAGTTGCACCGCCTGCACACTTGAAAACCTTCGGGCTATGCCACTTCTACAGGTGGTGTAGCAGTGGAGAGATCACGGCGAACCAAACAACAGCACACACACACCCACGCAAAGATGAGGACATGAATGCTGACTCAAAGGCAGATGCCTAAATCTAGCGCTCAAGCCCAGCCTCTCAGTTGTGCTGACTCAGCGTCTGACACGGCCACTATGCACCCCCTGAGAGAGACAGAGAGACACCCAGACCCAGGTCTCCAACCCAGAATCTCATCAGTAGCGGCTCAGTGTCTTTGACACGGCCACTATGAACCCCCTGAGAGAGACAGAGAGACACCCAGACCAAGGTCTCCAACCCAGCCTCTCACCCATAGTGGCCCAGTGTCTCTGACACGGCCACTATGAACCCCCTGAGAGAGACAGAGAGACACCCAGACCCAGGTCTCCAACCCAGCATCTCATCAGTAGTGGCCCAGTGTCTCTGACACGGCCACTATGAACCCCCTGAGAGAGACAGAGAGACACCCAGACCCAGGTCTCCAACCCAGAATCTCATCAGTAGTGGCTCAGTGTCTCTGACACGGCCACTATGAACCCCCTGATAGAGACACACAGACCCAGGTCTCCAACCCAGCATCTCATCAGTAGTGGCCCAGCGTCTCTGACACGGCCACTATGAACCCCCTGAGAGAGACACCCAGACCCAGGTCTCCAACCCAGCCACTCATTAGTAGTGGCTCAGCACCACGCCCGGCCGCCTTTGTCTCCCTAATTTCGACGTTGACACATCACGCCGGGTACTCATTTAAGGCTGAGTAGATCTAGGGGAAGCCTCGTACCAGCTCAGCTCTTTGTAACCGGTGCTGGCCACGAACGGGGATCGAACTGCCCCCCCCCCCCCGGTGACTCGTGGCGCAGGGCGCTGACCACTACGCGACCGCTTCCCTGCGTGTGTGCGTGCGTGGCTGTGTGTGTGTGTGACTGTGTGTGTGGCTGTGTGTGTGTGGCTGTGTGTGTGGATGTGTGTGTGTGACTGTGTGTGCGTGGCTGTGTGTGCGTGGCTGTGTGTGTGTGTGGCTGTGTGTGTGTGTGGCTGTGTGTGTGTGTGACTGTGTGTGTGTGTGGCTGTGTGTGTGTGTGGCTGTGTGTGTGTGACTGTGTGTGTGTGGCTGTGTGTGTGACTGTGTGTGTGTGACTGTGTGTGTGTGTGGCTGTGCGTGTGTGTGTGGCTGTGCGTGCGTGTGTGGCTGTGTGTGTGTGGCTGTGTGTGTGACTGTGTGTGTGTGGCTGTGCGTGTGTGACTGTGTGTGTGTGGCTGTGTGTGTGGCTGTGTGTGTGTGTGACTGTGTGTGTGTGACTGTGTGTGTGTGGCTGTGTGTGTGTGTGACTGTGTGTGTGTGTGTCCGGAAAAACAACCCCCTACCTCCGACGCGGTGCCGGATGGGCAACACTGTCGTGGACAGCGCTGTGGGGGGAGGGCCAATGCCCATTGGCCCTCTCCCCTCATGGCGTCTGTGACCACCATAGTGGCTAAACTGGGGCTCTGGACGGGTGCGAGGGGCTGGTAACCACTCCACCTTCAATTCATTACCACTGAACTACGAATGAAACATAAATATGTAACAAATAAGCTTGTGCCGGAGGCCCCGAGGGGACAGGCGTCTATGACGTCTCCTGGCCAAACCCCAATTGGCGGAGCCAGGAGATTGAATCTTCACCCTCGGGGATCCTCCAGAAACAACGAAAAACCACTACGGATGGCCACGTGGAATGTTCGAACGCTCACTGTGGAGGACAGGCTTCCACTCCTTTGTCGGGAGCAGGACCGGTACCGCCTGGATCTCGGTGGCATTCAGGAGGTCCGGTGGACCGGTTCTGGCTCCTGCCACCATGAGGGGTGGACAGTCCTCCACTCGGGGCAGGAGACTGCCAAACAACAGGGTGTGGCTCTTCTTCTGAACAAAAGAATGAAGGGGGCGTGGGAGCGTGGCGGTGAGGTGTGGGAAGCTGTAAGCCCCAGGCTACTTTGGGCTCGCCTTCCCATCAACCGGAGGCGAGGAGTGGTGGTCGTGGTTACTTATGCCCGCACCGAAGACGAACATCCGTGGAGGGATGCAGGCAAAGCCGATGAGTCAGATGCCTTCTGTGACCTCTGTCACAGGTGCTGGCTAAAGTGGCCACTCGTGACAGAGTCATCTTGTTGGGTGACTTCAATGCCCGAGTTGGTCATGATGCTGGCACCTGGTCTGGAGTGATTGGAAGGTATGGGCCAGATCAGCTCAATAACAACGGTAAGAAGCTGCTAGATTTTCGTGCAGCCCATGGGCTTGTAATTACCAACACGATGTTCCGGCATCAGCGCATCCACATAACATCATGGATGCATGCCGGGTCGAAGCAACAACATCTGCTGGACTACTTAGTGACGGACCAGCGGATGCGAGCCCATATCCTTGACACCAGGACCTACCGTGGAGCTGATCTGCCCACTGACCATCGACTTGTCATCTGTAAGATGCGCCTGCTATTCTTCCACTCCGGTGGTTGGTGTACACCCAGGACCCCATTCCAACCTAAAGTGGCCTGGTCTCAGTTAGCTGATGAAAGTTGCAAGCGAGAATTTCATCATCGCTTGCAGCTGGGGTTGGCATCGTCCCCCACTCCTCCTGATGTCGGCGGTAAATGGGCGAGGTTTAGGACTGTGACTCATGCAGCTGCAATGGCTGCTTTGGGTACGCGGCCCAGACCTCCCCAGAAACCCTGGCTGACAGAGGAGGTGTTCAGGTTAGTTGAGAAAAAGCGACAGGCCCACTTTCATCGGCTACAACATCCCACGTCAGAGAATGAGGAGGCTTACCGCAGCCTTCGCTCGGAGGTTCGGAGAGCCGTAAGGCGCTGCAAGGATGGGTGGTGGTCGCGGGTTGCTGAGGAGATGGAGTCTGCCTCAGTGGCCCGCGATCACAAATCACTATTTAACTCCATCAAAAAAGTAACCTGCAACGCCACACCTATTACCATCATTAGGGGAAAAAACGGTGATCCAATCTCCGACCCCCAGGAACAAGTTTGCAGATTTGCTGAGTATTTCTGTGAGGTCCTGGGGGAGGGGAAATCTCTCAGCCAGGAAAACATCATGGCACAAAGTGGGGATGACCATGCTGAGGCTGCGGTGCCTCAAATATTGGAAGAAGTCACCCCCTGTGAGTGGCTGGCTGAGGTGCCATCTGTTGAGGAAGTACTGAAGTCGATCCGGAGTCTGAGACCAGGAAAGGCACCGGGCACAGCTGATCTCCCAAGCGAAATGCTGAGGGAGGGTGGCGTTTGTGCACAGACTGCCCTATATGACATCATAACAACAGTCTGGACCACTGGACGGGTTCCGCAGGATTGGAAGAATGCCCTGGTGGTCCCCCTCATTAAGACGGGGGACCGCACAGACTGTAACAACTACAGGGGCATCTCACTCTTCAGTGTGCCGGGAAAGATCCTGGCAAGGATTATTCAACATCGCCTTGCTAGGAACGCTGAGGAGAGGCTTGCGGAGCCTCAATGCGGTTTCAGGAAAGGGCGGTCCTGCACAGATGCCATATTTTACGTCCGTCTGCTACAGCAGAGGTGTAGGGAATTCAAACAGGACCTACATCTCTGCTTTATTCACCTGGTCAAGGCCTATGATACCATCAGTAGGCCTGGGCTCTGGGTTGTTCTTCGTGCTTTCGGAGTCCCTGACCCTCTGCTCACGATCATTAAGGACCTTCATGATGGTGAGCGGGCCCAAGTAAAACTACGTGACCGGGAGTCAGAGCCTTTACCTGTACACCTTGGGGTGCGACAGGGATGTCCTCTGGCTCTCACATTATTTAACATCTATTTTGACCACGTAGTTCGTGAAGCCTTCAATAGCTGTACCGAGGGAATTTCCATTTGGTCCAGATATAATGGGAAGTTAATCGATGCCCGGGTGCGATCAAGGGATGGCTCCCTATTGGTCAACCACAGTATGTATGCCGATGATTTGGTAATAGCTGCTCATTCAGAGGAGGAGTTGGAGATGCTGCTGCTGAGACTGGAGCATGCCACTAAGAGGTGGGGCCTCACCATCAGCCCCACAAAAACTAAGCACCTGCCTGGGTATTTTGTACCATCGGACACTCCACCCCCACAACTCCCAATCGGTGATGGGGTAGTAGTGCAGAGAGTGAGAGTTTCCTATACCTGGGTAGTGTGCTTATGACCGGCTCCAGTTTAACAGCTAAGGTCTCACTCCTAATCAGTCGAGCGGCAATATCTTTTCATCGGTTGCGTAACGCTGTGTGGAAGCTACCTGGTCTGTTGCTCCGCACAAAGCTTCAGGTCTTCTCGGCCACAGTCATTCCCTCCCTTCTCTACGCTGGCGAAACGTGGATCCCCCTAATGGAGCATCTTCGCCGGTTGGAAACATTTAGGCTGGCCTGCCTACGATCCATCTTGGGTTTAACCAGGCTGGATTGTGTGAGGAGCTCACAAATCCTTGAAAAATCTGGGCAAAGTCCCATCGGTGAGCTCCTCCGGCAGGCAAGGCTGCGTTGGCTGGGTCATGTAGCCCGCATGCCCAGCCACCGCTTGCCTAAACAGCTTTTGTTCGGCCGGATCGAGGAGGCTAAACGGGCGCAGAACGGGCTAGAGAAGAGATGGAGTGATGTGGTACAGGAGGACGTGGAGCTGAGTGGACTTGCCGATGACTGGTACCAGCGGTGTCAAGATCGGCCTCTGTGGAGATGGCTCGTGAAGGACGCTACTGGGCTGTTGGAGGCAGTCGCCCTCCAACAACAACGGAGGGCGGAGGAGCGACGCTCACAACAACGAGTGACGCGCCGGGTGACTAAAGCACAGCAAGTTAGCACAGTAGGGGGCACAGGTGGTGCATCAGCCAGCCATCTCGGTCATCTCAGTCAGTCGACCCGTGGCACCTGGGTCTGCCCCATGACCTCCTGCCAGCGGGCGTTCGACACTTCACGTGGCCTCAAGGTGCACATGGCCTGGCACAAGCGTCGTGGTGACGTCACCGCCACTTAGTGGCGAATGGCGGTTGTTGTTGTTGTGTGTGACTGTGTGTGTGTGGCTGTGTGTGTGGCTGTGTGTGTGTGTGTGGCTGTGTGTGTGACTGTGTGTGTGTGGCTGTGTGTGTTTGTGGCTGTGTGTGTGTGGCTGTGTGTGTGTGACTGTGTGTGTGTGGCTGTGTGTGTGTGTCACTGTGTGTGTGACTGTATGTGTGTTGCTGTGTGTGTGTGGCGGTGTGTGTGTGTGGCTGTGTGTGTGTTGCTGTGTGTGTGTGGCTGTGTGTGTGTGTGGCTGTGTGTGTAGTGTGGCTGTGTGTGTGTGGCTGTGTGTGTGTGTGTCTGGATGTGTGTGGCTGTGTGTGTGTGTGTGGCTGTGTGTGTGTGACTGTGAGTGTGTAGCTGTGTGTGTGGCTGTGTGTGTGTGTGGCTGTGTGTGTGTGGCTGTGTGTGTGTGTGGCTGTGTGTGTGTGGCTGTGTGTGTGTGTGTGGCTGTATGCGTGCGTGGCAGTAAGTGGATGCGGCTAATCCTGGCCAGGGTTCTGTGAGCGTCGCTGGGCTAGGAATAGACGTCGCTTTATAAGGAACGCGAGCCGAGGTGTAACATCATCCACGGTCGCCCATCAGCGAACATCACCCAACATCACCCAACATCACGGCAGCATTCACATCACCATCACTAACCACACATCACTCACCATCATCACTCACCATCACCACTCACCGCCATCACTCACCACTTACCATCACTCACCACTCACCATCACCACTCACCATCACCACCACTCACCACCACTCACCATCACTCACCATCACCACTCACCATCACCACTCACCATCACTCACCATCACTCACCACTCACCATCACTCACCACTCACCACCACTCACCATCACTCACCATCACTCACCACCATCACCACTCACCATCACCACCATCACCACTCACCACCATCACCACTCACCACCATCACCACTCACCATCACTCACCATCACCACCATCACCACTCACCACCATCACCACTCACCATCACTCACCATCACCACTCACCACCATCACCACTCACCACCACTCACCATCACCACCATCACTCACCATCACTCACCATCACTCACCATCATCACTCACCATCATCACTCACCATCACTCACCATCACTCACCATCACCACTCACCATCACTCACCATCACCACTCACCACCATCACAACTCACCAGCATCACTCACCACTCACCATCACTCACCATCACCACTCACCATCACCACTCACCATCACCACTCACCATCACTCACCACCACTCACCATCACTCACCATCACCACTCACCATCATGCCTCTATGTGGATGTAAGCGCGTGTTAGCGTGCTTATGTATTTATGTGTTTGCGTGTTTGTGTATGTATGTGTTTATGTATTTACGTGTTTATGTATTTACGTGTATATGTATTTATGTGTTTACGTGTTTGTGTATTTATGTGTTTATGTATGTATGTGTATATGTATTTACGTGTTTATGTATTTAAGTGTGTACATGTCATCTCACCATCACTCCTATCCACAGCTCTCTCATGATTGCCTGCCTGTAACACACACACACAAAGACAATGATCTACCACTTCAGAAATTAACACCAAACAAAATTCTAGATTTTAAGTTTTCCTGACTGCAGGAATCAATACTCTTTGGTTCTTTCGGTAAAGTCACGTGGGTAGAAAATAAAATAAATGAAATCACGACGTTTCGGACACAACACAAGCGTCCGTCATCAGGTGGGACAACCACAGCAAAGAGCATTATTAATCCGAATGGAATCATAGTCTGGCTTTGTGAGCACGAGCAATTAACAATACTCTGCACAAATCCGAAGAGAGCCATAGTCTGGCTCTACGAACCTTAAGAATTAACACTGAACCTCAGGATACCTAAAGGAGCCTTAGTCTGGCCATATAAACTTTGGGAATTAAGACTGAACCCTATCACTCCTAAGACAGCCTTAGTCTGGCTCTATGAGCCTTGGGAAGTGAGAGTGGACCACACGAACCCAGAGGGAGCCTTCGTCTGGCTTCATGAGCTTCGAGAATAGCACAGAAACCTTTGAATCTTAAGAGAGTACTAACCCACCTCTATGAGCCTCGTGCATTCACAATCACCCCTATGACTTCTAAGGGAGCCATAGTCTGGCTCTATGAGTCTCATGCATTCACAATCACCCTTATAACTTCTAAGGGAGCCATAGTCTGGCTCTATGAGTCTCATGCATTCACAATCACTCCTATAACTTCTAAGGGAGCCATAGTCTGGCTCTATGAGTCTCATGCATTCACAATCACCCCTATAACTTCTAAGAGAGCCGTAGTCTGGCTCTATGAACCTCATGCATTCACAATCACCCCTATAACTTCTAAGGGAGCCATAGTCTGGCTCTATGAGCCTCATGCATTCACAATCACCCCTATAACTTCTAAGGGAGCCATAGTCTGACTATATGAGCCTCATGCATTCACAATCACCCCTATAACTTCTAAGGGAGCCATAGTCTGACTCTATGAGCATCATGCATCCACAATCACCCCTATAACTTCGAATGGAGCCATAGTCTGGCTCTATGAGTCTCATGCATTCACAATCACCCTTATAACTTCTAAGGGAGCCATAGTCTGACTCTATGAGCATCATGCATCCACAATAACCCCTATAACTTCTAATGGAGCCATAGTCTGGCTCTATGAGCCTCAGGCATTCACAATCACCTCTATAACTTCTAAGGGAGCCATAGTCTGGCCCTACGAGTCTCATGCATTCACAATCACCCCTATGACTTCTAAGGGAGCCGTAGTCTGGCTCTATGAGCCTCAGGCATTCACACCTATCCCTACGAATCCCAAAGGCAGCCTTCCTCTGGCTCTTGTAACCCTCACAAATGAACACTGCCATTGACAATTGCCTGTATTGCTGTATTTAAGACCGGAAGTGGGTGGATTGCTTCACTATTCTGGCACAAGGCCCGGTGATAGCAGCGACACGTCACGGCAATCAAATTGTCAACGTTGTGGATTCACTCTCCAACACACCGGTGGGCTGAAGCAGTGAACCAATTGGCGCGTTTTGTTGACGTGACGAAACCCCTTACCGGTTGGCTGCGTCGGGTGGTGGAGGGTTTACGACACATTGAATACATCTACCGGTCGCCCCTGATTTCAGGTGGCAATACGGCGTTCCACGGCGTGTGAGCGGCCGCGCCAACAAAAGCAACGATCACCAAAAGGGTGCGGACGTTGGTGAGAAGAGGCCTCAAAACTGACACCGTCTTTACGAGGAGTCATGTTTGCATTGACCACAATACCTGCAGTCGGAATGCAAAAAAAAAACATAACTCTGATAATGTATGCACTGTCCTTGAAATTGATTGGTCAACACCCGAGACAGCTTTCTTTAGAGCCTAGTCTCACATGGTGTTGGACCAGATGACGCCAAAAGGCGCACAACTCAAAGACAATGCACCATCAGAGTATGAGAGCTCGGGGTAAGCATTTACACCATTGGACCCTCATTTGCCAGTAGCAAAATATGATCATTGGTTTTTACCCTGTTATCTGGCAACAAAACTGACACCTGTTGTGTGGACCAATCAATTTCAGGGGCTGCACAACGCCAAGGGGAAACCTTCTGTGTCACTACCTCGCCTGGTACACAGGAGGTCATAGGATCGATCCCGACCCTGACGCCTGCTGCTGTATATTTGGAGTTAATGTGCCTCTCTCTCATCATCATCATCACGGTGGCTATGAGATGTTGACTACCTCGCCTGGTACACAGGAGGTCGTAGGTTCGATCCCGACCCCCTGACGCCTGCTGCTGTATATTTGGAGATTGCGTGTCTCTCTCTCCCCATGGTCGCGTAGATTTTTCTCCGGGTCCTCCGGTTTTCCCCTTCCACACTTAGAATCGACATCACGCGTTTAGAGTAATTTGCCTTCTGCTATACAATGTTCACGTAATTTTTCGATTTAAAGCTTCCGTGACTGCAGGGATTCATATTATCGGTTCTTTCGGTAAAGTCGCGTAGAAGGGAAATAAAAAAATAAAAAAATATATTAAACAATAAAATTGACTGCAGGGATTCATATTCTCGGTTCTTTCGGTAAAGTCACGTAGAAGGGAAATAAAAAAAAACAATAACAATTCTCACGACGTTTCGATTGCAACACACGCAATCATCGTCAGCTGTGACAACCACAGCACACGCCAAGGGCGCCCGCGCGAGCCTCACCCACCGCGTTGGCGGCCTCGGTGGCCTTGTGCTCCACGTGGCGGCCGGACTTCTTCTCCTTGCGCTCCTTCTTCTTGACGCCGGGGCTCACGGCGCCCTCGGCGGGAGACGCGTCCGCCCCGCGGCCCGGCGGCGGCGGTGGCGGCGGCGCCCTCTCGTCGCCCTCCCTGGAGCCCTTCACGACGAACGGCTCCACCTTGAGCACGCGGTAGAGGCGCTCCGCCAGCGCGTCCAGCGTGGCCGCGTCCATCTGGGGTGGTGCGGGGAGGGGGCGGGGGGGGGGGGAGACACGGAGGGGGGGATAGGAGACGTGAACCCCCACGAGGTGGAAGATACAAGGGGGGCGTGACGAGGTGGGTGACAGAGAGGACGTGACGAGGTGGGAGACGCAGGGGACGTGATGACGTGGGAGACACAGGAGGACGTGACCCCCACGAGGTGGGAGACACAGGAGGACGTGACCCTGATGAGGTGGAAGATACAGGGGGACGTGACGAGGTGGGTGACAGAGAGGACGTGACGAGGTGGGAGACGCAGGGGACATGAGGAGGTGGGAGACACGGGGGGACGTGACCCTGACGAGGTGGAAGACAGGAGACGTGTCCATCCCCACGAGGTGGGAGACAAGGGGGGACGTGACCCTGACGAGGTGGCTCAGCCTGGGGTAGGAGATGGAACGTTGGGCACGAGGTGGCCCAGTCTGGGTGTGTGGGGCCCAGATATCATTGCCGGCCGCGACAGTCCCGGGATTTGGCATCTGCTTTGGGGTGGCAGGAATTGATTTGCACCCAGATCTGGTACCGGTGCCGAGTTGAACATCTCCTAACCACCGTGGTGATGATGATGATGATGAGAGAAAGACGCAAACTCCAAATATACAGCAGACATCGTCAGGGTCGGGATCGAACCCACGACCTCCTGTGTACCAGGCGTCACCGCGTCCTGCAGAGTTGTAATCGAAGCCGGGCGCTGAATCTGAAATGTGTACGGGTGCGCTCTGTGCAAAAGGTGGCAAGGCGAGATTGATCAGAGGAGGTGGCATCTCATTGGGCAAGTACTGTCTCAATCCACTGCTGGATGAGGGCCTCCCCACGCCCTGCAGCGTCTGACCTCCGACCCCTCAAACTCGCACCATCGGCAGCGGCTAACGGCACGAAGACGTACACGCGCATGTTTTCTTGTTTCTTTGAATCATCTCTGTAGCGCCTTATCCGAGGCGCTTTGCGCAGAATTGACAACGGTACAGCGCATGGTTGTGTATCGTGGTGGGGACGAGGTGAGTGAACTGGATGATGTGATGAGCGACTTCGGCGGAGAGCAAAGTTTGATGGCAGTGAATGATGACGAGTGGATTCAATGAGCGGGGGTTAATGAGTGAGAGCCGTGTAATGAGATGACGAAGAGGTCACCGGGAACGGCCGTTGGTTCGTGGTTACGAGGAGGGAGATTTCGGGGGTCGTGGGGTGATGCTCTGGAACAATGAATGAGAGTTTTCAGTGCGGGGCGGAAACGAGTCAGCGAAGGTGACCGCTTAATGTGGAGGGGGTGGAGGAGTTTGTCTAGCGAATGTTATATAATTAGCAGCAGAACGTCGTACTAGTCAAATTCTAAATGTTGTGGATTCACTCTTCAAACACACCGGTGGGCTGGAGAAGTGACTATTTGGCGTTTTGTTAACGTGGCACATTTTTTACTGATTGGCCGTGTCGGGTGGTGGAGGGTTGAGACGCATTTATACTTACACGATCTAACCCAACAGCCTTTATTATGAATAATAACTGGGCGCGAAAGCCTACGAGTTAAACTGAGAATACAAAATTGTCACAAAAAATAATCCGTAGTTGTCGTTCAAGGGAAAAAAAATGTACGTCGCGAAATTCCCAATTATTTCAAATTTAAAAACTCACCCCCAGTCTGCTCGCTCGCGAGCCAAAATCTGGAGGCCGATAGACCGATCACAAGTCAGGGATGGGCCCAAAGAGCCCGTGGCAGGAAATTCAAAACTCACCATGGAAATGTGTTACTAGACTGCCGTGTACTGTGATAAGCATCGTCGTCAAGTCAAGAGTACTGTGAGAGGGAGAACGACGCAGCAACACGAGGAGGAACTAGATTTGAAGCTTTCGTGACTGCAAGGATTCATACTCTTAGTTTTTTCGGTAAAGTCACGTAGGTAAATTAATAAAATTAGTTAATAATAAAAAAAACGTGACTTTACCGAAAAAAACTAGGAGAATTAATAAAAATAGTAAATAATAAAAATAATTTTAATTTCACCTACGTGACTTTACCGAAAAAACTAAGAGAATTAATAAAAATAGTAAATAATAAAAATAATTTTAATTTCATTTTTTACCTACGTGACTTTACCGCAAAAACTAAGAGAATTAATAAAAATAGTAAATAATAAAAATAATTTTAATTTCACTTTTTACCTACGTGACTTTACCGAAAAAACTAAGAGAATTAATAAAAATAGTAAATAATAAAAATAATTTTAATTTCACCTTCGTGACTTTACCGAAAAAACTAAGAGAATTAATAAAAATAGTAAATAATAAAAATAATTTTAATTTCATTTTTTACCTACGTGACTTTACCGAAAAAACTAAGAGAATTAATAAAAATAGTAAATAATAAAAATAATTTTAATTTCATTTTTTACCTACGTGACTTTACCGAAAAAACTAAGAGTACGAGGAGGAACCACAGACGAGCGGGAAGGCAGCCGCGAGGTAGTGAGCGAGCCCCACCAACAATCGCTCCACGCTCTGCGGTCCCCTACACACGAGGGTTGTTATCTGCCGCCGACCAATGGGCGTTTACGCGCGGGAGGGAAACTGGAGCACCTCGGGAAAACCCCCACGCGATGCGAGGGGCAACACTCTATCCCATCCAGGGAATAGTTGTTCTTTGTGTGTATGTTTGTAGTGGTGTACGTTGTTCATATCTACGTCTGCCTGTGTGTGTGTCTGTATTTGTGTATGTCATTAAGTCTTCGTGTCTGCGCATCTGCATTTGTTTTTGTCAATGTGTGTTCACATTGCGTGCGTGTAAATGTGCATATTTGTGTAGGAATTTAACATCGTAATTTGTCTGTACTTGTGCATGTGAATATGTCCTTGCGTGTGTTGCTATGAAGCCTCTTCCCTGGGGTGTGGCTCCTCCCACTCGACACCCACGTGTAGTTTCACGGCAGCATCTGTGCGTGGTCCACCAACCCCTCACTGCTGCCTCCACGCTGCTGGATTGCAGGCCAAGCGGGTGAGCCACCGCCGCACAGGCGCGTGGGTAATCAGAAATAGAAAAACAAATTGAGGATTGCAGGATGTGGTGAGAGACACGATCATTATCGGTGACCTCGGAGAGACGGAACCAACCGGGAGTTAGGAGGATAGCGACCGCTGCAGATTACGCTGAGAGATGTCGGGGGAGGCACGGATCAGAGATAACTTCTACAGGCTGCTGGCATCACCCAGTGACTGTCAGTGGTCTGACACTGCTGGTGAGACTGGGCCCTCAAGAAGGCTGCAGTCTTTGGTGTAGGCCAATCAGTTTCAGAGACAACGCGCAGCAATATTATCATCATCAGAGTCACGTGCTCGTTGTTTGTATGTTCACCACAAGCGCCGTGTCTGGCTGATTCCTTGCAAAACGTTTCCACTTGGTGTTTGAACGTCTCAACACCTCATAATGAAGGTTTTTGGGTTAGATCGCGTGATTTATAAATGTGTCCTAACCCTCCACCACCCGACACGGCCAATCAGTAAAAAAGTGTTAGTTGACAAAAGACAAATAGTTCACTACTTTACAATTATAAATGTTGTGGATACACTCTTTCAACACACACACCGGTGGGCTAATGTAGTGAACTATTTCGTCTTTTGTCAACGTGACACTTTTTTACTGATTGGCCGTGTCGGGTGGTGGAGGGTTACGACACATTTATAAACAACGCGATCTAACCCAAAAACTTTATTATGAATGATATTGGTCGCGAAAGCCTGCTACGTGTTAGTCTGATCTCAACACCTGTATTATTGCCAGAAAGGGTAAACACAGAGTCTTATTTTTTCATTCTTTGCTACTGCCACAAAAAGGTCCCACGTAACGTCCACGTCGCTAAGTGAGTGGGCTTGGGCAGGCATGACGCGTCGCGACCAGAAGAATTATAACGACGGAGTGGCAGCCGAAGGAGTGGAACGCGGCGTCCGTCGGGACGTCCACGGGGCAGTTTCAGCGGCGATAAAATCGGCTCGTGGTGGACACGGAGTCGTGCCACGTGGCCTCCAGGCGGAGTGACAACATCACCGCGGGATGAGATGGCCACAGATTTGGCGAGGCCTTCAACCGGCGGGGGACCCGACCGACGACGAGGCCTCTTCTCACCATTGGAACCTCATTTGCCAGTAGCAAAATATGATAGTTTTTTTACCCTGTCATCTGGCAACAAAACTGACACCTTTTTTTACAAGGAGACATGTTTGCATTGACCACAATACCTGCAGTCGGAATGCAAACAAAAAACACAACTCTGATAATGTATGCACTGTCCTTGAAATTGATTGGTCCACACAAAAGGTGTCAGTTTTGTTGCCAGATAAAAGGGTAAAAAAACAATTATCATATTTTGCTACTGGCAAATGAGGTTGCAATGGTGTTAATGCTTACCCCGAGCTCTCATACTCTGATGGTGCATTGTCTTTGAGTTGTGCGCCTTTTGGCGTCATCTGGTTCAACACCATGTGAGACTAGGCTCTAAAGAAAGCTGTCTCGGGTGTGGACCAATCAATTTCAAGGACAGTGCATACATTATCAGAGTTATGTGTTTTGTTTGCATTCCGACTGCAGGTATTGTGGTCAATGCAAACATGACTCCTTGTAAAAAAGGTGTCAGTTTCGAGGCCTCTTCTCACCAACGTCCGCACCCTTTTGGCGATCGTTGCAGTTGTTGGCGCGGCCGCTCACACGCCGTGGAACGCCGTCTTGCCACTTGAAATCAGGGGCGACCGGTAGATGTATTCAATGTGTCTTAAACCCTCCACCACCCGACGCAGCCAACCGGTAAGGGGATTCGTCACGTCAACAAAACGCGCCAATTGGTTCACTGCTTCAGCCCACCGGTGTGTTGGAGAGTGAATCCACAACGTTGACAATTTGATTGCCGTGACGTGTCGTTGCTATCACCGGGCCATGTGCCAGAATAGTGAAGCAATCCACCCACTTCCGGTCTTAAATACAGCAGCAGGACGACGCCCACGTGACACAACCCTTACTGATTGGCTGTGTTGGCTGGTGGGGGGCTTAGACACATTTATACTTACGTGATCTAACCCAAAAACCTTTATCATGAATAATATTGGTCGCGAAAGCTTTTGAAAAACCCCCGTATGTTTAAACTGAGCCTTCCCGCTCCGGATTGGTCGGTTGGCCCTGGGTTTGCTGTTTTCTGTTTTCACGTCACTCCCTTTTCTCGCATTGCACAATCGGGAATCCTCAGATGGAATGTGCGTTATACACAGCGCCAGATTCTCCTAGTAGCAAAAGTATCAAATGCTACGGGTCCCACACTTTCAAGGGCCTCGTGCTAAATGCTTGCAAGCTATCAATTCCGGTTCAGTGATTCTGTACTTGCTCTGTTACTATAGTACTATACCGCCTTAAACTTTTATGAACGACCGGGTGTTTGAGGTTTAGCGATTTGTCGTATTTTCTGGCTGTATAGCAAATGAAAAAATGCAATTACTTTACTATGCAAGTTTAAAATTTGGGGAGACAAAGGCGGGTGGGCGCTGATGTTTTCCACCGACCGCCCTACAGCATTTGCCCCAACAGTTCGATGAAGGCTATACGGGGAATCTTTGTCTTCTGTATGAATGTTTGTAGTGGTGTACGTCGTTAATATCGACGTCTGCCTGTGTGTGTGTGTGTCTGTATTTGTGTATGTCGTTAAGTCTTCGTGTTTGTGCATCTGCATTTGTTTATGTCAATGTGTGTTTACATTGAGTGCATGCAAATGTGTATATTTGTGTAGGCGTTAAACATCGTAATGTGTCTGTACTTGTGTATCTCAGTATGTCCTTGCGTGTGTATGTGTGAATGTCTGTATGTCTACATGTGTACATTTAAATTACTTAGTTAATGGGGGAGCGGTAGTGTAGTGGTTACGAACCCGGCGACACGAGTTCGATTCCCGCTTATGGCCACCAACATCAGTGACGATTATCTGAACCGGTCCTGGGCCTCCCCTAGCTCGACTCGGCCTCAAATGAGTACCTGGTGCGGTGTGTAGTAAACATCGCCACTGGGGAGACAAAGGCGGCCGGGCGTGGTGTCGGCCACCCACCCCCTCGTGCGCCGTGTAGCTGCCACTCGCTAACAGCACTTGCCCCAACAGTCTGCTAAGGCTACACGGGGGGGAATCTCTCTCTCGACTTATGTGGGTCTACATGTGGACATTTAGATGATTTAGTTACTGAGCGAGACTACAATCAGCAAGGACGTTACACAAGGGAACGCGCAGACTCATACAGACCCATACAGATACAAATAAGGGGCCAATTCATCGTCACGTCTCCTCCACGTCAAAAGATTAATCAACGTGGCGGTTAAATTTCGCTTTAAAGCTTTCGTGACTGCAGGGATTCATCTTCTTGGTTCTTTCAGTAAAGTCACCTGGTCTTCACCTGAAGACGGCTGCTTGCGTTGTGGCCGAAACGTCGTGAGAATTATTTTATAATGTTTTATTTTATTATTTTATTATTTCCCTTCTACGTGACTTTACCGAAAGAACCAAGAAGATTAATCAACGTGTTTCTTATTCACGGACCTCTGCGGGCACGTAATTGCAGCGGCGTTGGTTCTGCGCGAGCCGGTTTCAACGTGCAGTGTCTCATCAGCAGTCCGCCTCGCTCGAAGCAATTGTCAGTACGACGGCTCCCACGTGGAATGCGAGTGAGGGTGGACCGACACATTGATCAGCAATACCGCGTCAACCCATACGGCTTACGCCGTGTTCTCGTACAGGGGAGTTGAGTCTCCAGGTGACGTGCGGTGCGGTCAATGGCTGGGGAGGCACTGGCTGGTGTCAGAGCCAGATTCACACACTGAGGGGGCGTGGCCTCACTGAGGGGGCGTGTCCTCACTGAGGGAGGCATGGCTGACACGTCCCCCTCAGTGAGGCAGATGTGATAGCTGCCTCCCCTGGTGCTTTTTCATTGCAGTTTTTTTAGGAGACCAGCGAGCCTAAGTATCTTTATACACACACGTGAAACAAGTTACCTGGAGTATGGAAGGCGAGGACATGAAATGAAGGGGTCTACAAACATTACATTGGTGACATACTGAGATAGTAACAGGCACGCGCTTATTGCCCGCGCTCCATCCAGTTCCTGAGGGGTTGCGCAATCAGAGGGGAGGCTGAGCTCGTCGCTGCCTCACCTCTCGTCTCTTCCTGTATTTGCAGCGGAGCTCCGCAAATTTGGCGATTTTTACTAGAAATACGATTGGTATCGTACAGAAATGACATTTATAACACAGATCAGTGGAGAAATCTTAATTATTAGTTCATGATTTTTTACTTTTCGTAACAGCTATTTCATCGGAGTATGACAGGTGAGGCAGTACCTCCCCTGCCTCCCCTGACCGCACGTCCCTGGTCCATACGGCATACAGCCGTTTCAATACGGGCAAAAACATGTAATACAATAAATGTCTACTTGTTTGTGTTTCTCCCTTGTGATGGGGCTTTGTAGGATGAACGTCAATGAGGGCCACGGGTGGACCAACAAGGTCTGAATTCTTCTTGGTTCTTTCGGTAAAGTCACGTAGAAGGGAAGTAATAAAATAATAAAAATAAAACATAATAAAATGAAATAATTCTCACGACGTTTCGGCTACAACGCAAGCAGCCGTCGTGAGAATTATTTTATTATGTTTTATTTTTATTATTTTATTACTTCCCTTCTACGTGACTTTACCGAAAGAACCAAGAAGATGAATCCCTGCAGTCACGAAAGCTTTAAATCGAAATTTAAGGTCTGAATTGGTCTGTAATGAGGTTGGGGCACTGATAAGGGGTTGACAGCGATGGACAAAGGCGGCCGGGCATGGCGCTGCCCACACCGCCCCCCTCCCCCCTTGCACAGACCTAAACAGGCGCTCGCCAACAGCAACAATGTCATTCTGCAGCCTTTATCGAGCCACTGCTAGATGCGGGCCTCCGCACAACAGGTATTGATTATCTTCTTGGTTCTTTCGGTAAAGTCACGTAGAATGGAAATAATAAAATAATAAAAATAAAACATAATAAGCTTTAAATCGAAAATTAAATCGAAGGTGTTGATTACTCTTTGGTTTTTCCGGTAAAGTCACGTAGGTAAAAAATAAATAAATGAAAAAACAACTAAATTAAATCACGAAACGTCGTGATAACGGTTCCACCTGAAGACGGAAGCTTGTGTTGCCTCTGAAACGTCGTGATTAAATTTATTTGTTTTTTCATTTTTTTATTTTTCACCTACGTGACTTTACCGAAAAAAACAAAGAGTATGAATCCTTGCAGTCACGAAAACTTCAAATCTAGAATTAGGTATTGATTAGTCGAAAGATGCGGACGCTGAAGCCCGTGGAAGGAACCGGAAAGAGTGGAAGACCTGAGCCGAGAATGGTTTGACGGCGACGCCATCAGAGACCGGTGCCCGGAATGATGTGGCCACTACTTGAGCAATATTGGCACCTGACAGAGGAAAGTGGAAACAAGTGAGAACACGCGCAGTGGAAACCTACGGGTAATCTGCCCATGGATCGCGACGATGACGACGATGATGATGACGATGATGGTGTCTGTCATCTCGAACGCATTCCATCACCCATGGGCCACTGGCCCTTCCTGGACGTGACGCCTTCTGCTCAAGCCCCAGGCACTTTTCTCAGCGGTTTTTGTACAAATCTGCGAGTAACGCTCATAACTCAAGACTGCGAAAAACTGTAAATCAGGAAACATTTTGATAAATTCTCATCAGGTCCCATTGCATACAGAGTGCTGCCCCCAAATCTACCTCTCCGGCCTCCCTATGGAGTGCCGCGGTTGTGAGATGTTAACTACCTCGCCTGCCAATCGAGATTATTTACAAGTTCATAGCTCCAGCGGCTTCCTAATATCGGAAGAGGGTTCAAGTCGGCCGCAGAAGCGCATCCGAAAGCGCCGCGCGGCGATGCGGTGACCTCCGTCGTTGTCCGATGGTCTCGCCAAAAGCCGCCGCGGCTGCTGCTGCTGCTACTGCTGCTACTGCTACTACTGCTGCTACTGCTACTACTGCTACGAGGGTGATCGGAGTTTGGTGCTTTACGCTCCTTGACGAGATCAGCGAGGTGCTGCTTGTGGTTTACTCGTGGCACCGTGCTGGGCAAACGCTGAGATATTAATTCTAGATTTGAAGCTTTCGTGACTGCAAGGATTCATATTCATAGGTTTTTTCGGTAAAGTCACGTAGGCAAAAAATGTAAATTAATAAAAGTAGAATAAAAATAAAATAAAAATCACGACGTTTCGGAGGCAACACAAGCTTCCGTCTTCAGGTGGAACCGTCCCAGCACGATAGCTGTATCAAGTGAGAGAAATTCCAAGAAAACAGTCCTTGTATATATACTGGTTGAGGGTGGGAGATATTACCCAATTGCGATTACCCGTAGCAGCGACATCGCCCGCCGACTGCGAAAAACAGTGGGCAGGACCCTCCTGAAAAAGAGTCTTGAGACTCAGTGATGCTTTGCCTTGGTAAACAAAGATCATAATAAACAAACAACGTGTGCATGTTCGCCGCAAGTACCGTGCGTGGTTAATGCATAATCTTGATTCCTTGAAAAAGGTTTCTATTTGGTGTTTGAACATCTTAACACAACTCCTGTTTTATTGCCACAAAGGGTAAAATACACATTCTTATTTTTCACACCGATAATGTTCGTTTTCTTCAACGGGTAACATCCCGCCGCACAGAAGTCGTTCACTCTCGATGGGCGAGAACGACTCAGCTGCCCGGTACCGTACGTCTTGGCAGACGTGGGAGTGCCCACACTTTACCCCACAAACTCGTAGCCCTGTCCATCACAGACGTTGCTGAATTCATTCATAACCGCTGGGTGGACAGAGGAAGTGGTAAGGAGGCGAGCGGGGGATGGGATCGAACCGGCGATGCCTGCAAATCCAGCGTGATATCTCTTCGTTTCACAGACTCAAGTGTAGCTACCTGGATTCAGCGTGCTACCGCTCCGCTTGTTTACCCAGCGACGAATGCCTCGCCCAGTCACGTGGCTCTCTCAAGTGGGTCCTACAAAGTCTTTTGCAGCAATGGGGGGTCCATGAGTGTTGATAATGAAACCTGATGACGGACGCTTGTGTTGCGACCGAAAAGTCGTGTTTTTTTCTACCTACGTGACTTTAGCGAAAGAACAAGAGAGTATGGATTCTTGCAGTCACGAAAGCTTCAAATCAAGAATTATAAAACCATCATGAGGCCCCCTTTGTCAGTACGAAAATATAACAATATGGGTTTTTCCCCTTTTTTCTGGCAACAAAACTGAAACCTTTTTACGAGGAATCGTGTTTGCATTAACCACAATACTTGTGGTCAGAATTCAAATAAAAAACACGCTCTGATAATATATGCATTGTCCTTGAAACTGATTGGTCTACACCAGAGACAGCTTTCTTTTGAGCCTAGTCTCAAACGGTGTTCGACCACGCCTTTTGGCGTCCTCTGGTCGAACACAAGTATTGTGGTTAATGCAGACATGATTCCTAATAAAAACAGTTTCAGTTTTGATACCACAAAAAAGGGGAAAACGTATTGTTAAATTATAAAAACCAATTGAGGTTGTTGTTGTTGTCAAATCTAATTTGTACCTTGACGCCGGCACGCAGTGGCTTTAACTCTTGCCAAATTCGCCACGGGCTCTCCCAAACGTCCAATGTGAAGGGGACGGTGCCTGGGGCATCATTACGGCTAAACACACAGACACAGATCCCCCCGTACAGCTTTAATGGACTGTTGGGGCAAGTGCTGTAATGCGAGCAGCAGCACCTGTGAAGGCTGGCACGGCACACGAGGGGGTGGGTGGCCAGCACCACGCCCGGCCGCCTTTGTCTCCCCAGTGTCGATGCTTACTACGCATCGGACCAGGTACTCATTTGAGGCTGAGTCGACCTTGGGGAGGCCCAGGGACCAGTTCAAATAATCGTCACCGGTGTTGGCCGTGAGCAGAAATCGATCTCGAGGCGCCGGGTTCGCGCGCTAACCGCTAAACTCCCGCTCCCCATTACGGTTAACACACACACACAGCAGGTATTAATCAGGGCAGCTGCTGGGTTTGAACCGCGTAAATCTCTGCAACGAGCGATATGTGTGTGCTGCCGCTAGGCCGCGTCACCGCCTGATGCAACGTTTGAATGCAGCGCCCCTCAAATCCTTTACCCAGGAATTGCAAAGGGGCCGTCCATGAATGACGTCACGCGATTTTGGACGATTTTTTTACCCCCCCCCCCCCATCGTCACACGGCGTCACAAAAAGTTAGACCCC
Source organism: Lampetra fluviatilis (assembly GCF_964198595.1). Taxonomy (NCBI): domain Eukaryota; kingdom Metazoa; phylum Chordata; class Hyperoartia; order Petromyzontiformes; family Petromyzontidae; genus Lampetra; species Lampetra fluviatilis. The sequence goes on along the minus strand of NC_136332.1, from coordinate 2,652,304 downwards.
CCCCCCCTCAAATATGACGTCACAAAGCTCTGACCCCCCCCCCCAAAAAAGAATAAAACATGCTTCAAATCGCTTTAAACTATCGTCATTGTAGTGCGTATTTAATGTGGCGCTGCACTCTGATGTTGTAGGAGAAAACATTTATTAAAAAGTCTATTTAATTAAGTAGAACGTGTTGTCTATATGTATTTAAAGTTGCGCATTTTGATGGGACGTCACATTTCTCAACCCCCCCCCCTCTCGTCACACATCGTCACAAACCCCCCCCTAGGTGCGTGACGTCATTTATGGACGGCCCCAAAGTTAGAATATATGAACGTTCCTTTGAAAATGCCTTCGTTATAAACAGACCCAGGGAGGAGGAGCGGTGGTGCAGTGGTTAGCACGCTGCGCTATGAATCTCGCCGCTCGAGTTTGATTGCCGCTCATGACGGAAATCGTGGGGGGTGAGAGCCGAACAGATCCTGGTCTGTCCCATTCACTTTCCCATTGACCGGCGAGGTGAAGTATGGTCAAACGGTGTTATTATTATTACAACAGAAGATGTCATCCATCAATGGGTCTTCTTCCAAGACAGAACTCTCCGCGTCTCATCCCATACAGAACCCTCCAATCCCATACAGAACCCCCCTCGTCTCATCCCATACAGAACCCTACTCGTCTCCTCCCATACAGAACCCTCCAATCCCATACAGAACCCCCCTCGTCTCATCCCATACAGAACCCTACTCGTCTCATCCCATACAAAACCCCCCTCGTCTCATCCCATACAGAACCCCCCTCGTCTCATCCCATACAGAACCCTGCTAGTCTTATCGGGGTTGCTTTGGCGTGTCTCTCAAGTTCGTGTGCAGTCCCATAAAGGGCCGTCCATTAATGACGTCACGCACCTAGGGGGGGGGGCAGAGCTTTGTGACGCCATATTTGAGGGGGGGGGGGGTCTGACTTTCTGTGACGTCGTGTGACGAAGGGGGGGGAGGTCAAAAATCGTCCAAAATCGCGTGACGCCATTTATGGACGGCCTCTAACGTGCGTAAACACCGAACTCCCTCGCCTTCACCATCACACAACTCACCAACCCGTCGTGGGGCATTGCCAAACATCTCTCCACGGCGTGGGGGGGGGGGTTAACCTCATCCAGCAGTGGAGTGGCAAAAAAAGGCGTGCACGTGACGATTCACTCTCTGTAGCAGAATCGCGGATTCACATTCTTGGATCTTTCGGTAAAGTCACGTAGAAGGAAAATAATGGTGAGTGGGTGGGTGAGTGTGTGGGTGGATTGGTGGGTGAGTGGGTGGGTGGGTGAGTGAGTGGGTGAGTGAATAGGTGAGTGGGTAGGTGGGTGAGTGATTGGGTAAGTGTTTGGGTTGGTGAGTGGGTGGGTGAGTGTGGGGGTGGAAGGGAAATAATAAAATAATACAAATAAAACATAATCAAATTCTCACGACGTTTCGGCCACAACACAAGCAGCCGTCCTCAGGTGAAGAACCGGGCTGTCTAAGTGACTTTACCGAAAGATCCAAGAACACGAATCCCTGCAGTCACGAAAGCTTTAAATCGAAATGGAATCGCGGTTGTCGGATATGAGCAGTGCCAGATTATCCCATAGGAGCAAAAGCAGCCCCATATGAAACGTCGTAGTTTTTTGTAAGTTTTTTTAATCCTATCTACTTGACTTTGTCGAAAGACTCAAGAATATAGCCGCATATGCTACGGGCCCCGCACTTTCAAGCTAAACGCTTTCGAGCTATCAATTCCGGTTCAGTGATTCTGCACTTTCTCTATTGCCACAGTACTATACCGCCTTCAACTTTTACGAACGACGGGGTGTTTAAGGTTAGCGATTTGTCGTATTATCTGGCTGTATAGCAAATGAAAAAATACAATGACTTACTTTACTGTGCAAGTAAAACATTTGTATTTTAATATTTATGTGTTTTATTGTTTTAATTTAGGTGCCCCCTGATAACAACATTTGCTGCAGCCCCTCACTCGCTTCATCCGGCACTGGATATGAGTTCCGCTCACGGCCACCAACAACTCAGTGACGATTATCCGAACCGGTCCTGCGCCTCCTCTAGGTCGACTCAGCCTCAAATGAGCACCTGGTGTAGGTGTGCAGTCAACATCGCTAGCACTGGGGGAGACAAAGGCGGCCGGGCGCAGTGCTGGTCACCCACTTCCCTCTCGTGCCGTGCCGGCCCTCATAGCTTTCTGCTCGCTAGCGGCACTTGCCCCCGAGGCTCCACGGGGGATCTTTGCCTGTGTCTAGGGGGAGCGGTGGTGCAGCGGTTAGCGTAACGCGCAACGATTCGACCAGCTCGAGTTCTATTCCCGGCCACGGCTCGCATCAGTGGCGAGATGACATTTGAACCCCCCCCCCCAAACCCCCACCCCTGATCCCTCACCCTACCTCCCCCCACCCTTCACACAAACCGCGCCGACCAGCGTGGTGAAGTATGGTTAAACAACACGAGGGGGCCAAGGCGTGTGGCGGGGGGGGAGGCCCTCATCCAGCAGTGGATTGAGGCTGCGCATGCGCAGTGGGCTCACCACATCCTCTGGGCTGACACCTGCACCACGGAGGCTCTGGGTCGATTGTCAGAACCTGCAATTCGGTTCAGGCGTAGCGATGCCGCTACAAAGACAAAGATCCCCCGTGTAGCCTGTAACAGACTGTAGGGGCAAGTGCTGTTAGCGAGCAGCAGCAGCAGCAGCACCTGTGAAGGCTACCGGCACTGTGACACACGAGGGGGTGGGTGGCCAACACCACGCCCGGCCGCCTTTGTCTCCCGATTACCGATGTTTTACTACACACCGCACCAGGTGCTCATTTGAGAGCTGAGTCGACCTAGGGGAGGCCCAGGACCGGCTCAGATGTTCGTCCCCTGGTGTTGGTGGCCGCGAGCGGGATTCGAACTCGGCTGGCCGGGGTTCGTAGCGTGGCGGCGTGACCCCGACTTCGTCACAAACGAATCGCTGCCATCCGACTCGGGCGGTGGCAATAACCCGGACAGGTGGCAACCTCAGCAGGCGAGTGAACGAGTGGGTTTGGCGAGCGAGGGATTGAGCGGCCTGGAGAATGAATGAGTCCAACGGGTTTGGGTGTTGCATCTCCAACCTCCTTTTCCCACCGTGCATCGTCAACCGCGATCATCGGAGGTGGCCGAGTGGCCGAGCGACTCGGTGGGTTGCCACCCTCCCACCCTCCTATAGACTCCCCCACCAAAACCCCCCTGAATTCTCAGTCTGTCCAGGTGGGGCGAGCCGAGGTCACACGACCCCCAGAGACCTCGAGCGCCTCTGCGCAACTCCCCCCCGGGACTCTCCTCCACCCGGGCCTCCGCGCTCACCTGGAGTTGTTGGTGACCTCCCCCTGACCCCGAGGACACGGCGCTCACCTGGAGGTGTTGGTGACCTCCCCCTGACCCCGATGACACGGCGCTCACCTGGAGTTGTTGGTGACCTCCCCCTGACCCCGAGGACACGGCGCTCACCTGGAGGTGTTGGTGACCTCCCCCTGACCCCGATGACACGGCGCTCACCTGGAGTTGTTGGTGACCTCCCCCTGACCCCGAGGACACGGCGCTCACCTGGAGGTGTTGGTGACCTCCCCCTGACCCCGAGGACACGGCGCTCTGCCGGGGCGCGTGGTGGAGGTTGCCCTCCTCGGCGACGGCCTTCTTCTCCTGCTTCTTCTTCTTCTTCCCGTCCGGCCGGCCCGACGTCGTCTCCACCGCCGGCCCCCTCTTGCCGCCGCGCAACCTTCCGTACGCGACCGCCACCAGCGCCGCGGCCAGCAGCACCGCCGCGAGCGGCAGCACCACGTCGAGGTGGGGCACCTTCTCCTCCAGCCGGGCCAGGGGCGCCTGCATGGCCGGGTACTTGTCGGCCAGCGCGTGGAGGGCGTCCACGGTGTTGGGCACCATGAGCTCGAGGCGGCCGCGCCAGGCCTCGAGCTGCGCCGAGACGGTGTCGGAGGCTCGCGACGCCGCCACCGACGCCTCCTCCACGGCCGTCCTCAGCTTCAGCGCAGCCGCCTCCAGCGCCGGCTTGAGGTCGCCCTGGAGCTTGGCCGTCAGCTGCTGCAGGTTCGCCCGCAGGCCTTCGATTGCGGACATCGTGAGCTCGCTCGGGGGGGGTGGGGGGGAGAGGGGTTGGTGGATCACGCAAGCCTGGAGGGGTTCTGCATCAGGGGGGGGGGGGTGAGGCGGCTGGTAGCGGGAGGTGGAGGAGTCGAACCCGGGTGGTTCAAAGTCCGCGCTTCACCGACTTGGCTCCGGCGTTCTTGGGGAGGCTCGGGGCGCGTTCTCGTCGAGGTGGAGTGGAGGCGGTGGAGGACGGCGCTCGGTGCTCGGCGTGCGGCGGTGTGACGGGGCCTCTCAGGCGCACGCTCTGCCACTGCCGCTGATTCGCTCGCCGTGGAGTCGAGCTCGGCTGTGGGGAATGTTTTTTTTTTGCTGAGCGTGAGAGATGGCAGCGAGAGAGGAGGGGGGGGAGACACATGGGGGTGGGGGTGTCGTGCTAGCGGAGGAGCTATTTTGTCTCGTGCCTGATGAACGAGGTGGTGGGGGGTGGTGGGGGGGGTAATTCGAGGAGACGAGACTGGATTTGGGTCATGTCAGACGTGGACAGGGGGGTGGTGGTGGTGGCGGTGCAGAGGGGCGATAAAGGAGAGGGAGGAGATGGATCGAGAGGCGTGAGAGAGGGAGATGATGGGATGAGAGACTGGAGTGGAGGAGGTGGAAGAGGTGGAGAAGTGTCGAAATATAGGAGACGGGAGAACTCGAATGACGGGAGAAAATGTTAAATAAATATAGGAATGTGTGTGTACACTGGTGGAGGAGGAGGTTGTTATGGTAGTGGTGGTGGCTCGCAGGTAGACCTCACACTCGGATAGCTCAACGTTCAAATCCATCCCGGTGATTGACTCTGCCCATCATCATTCTCCGGGGAGGGTCGTTAAAATAAGTACTAACCCCTTCGCAAGCTGTGATTGGCAAGCATCGGGTAGTTCAGCAACCAAAATAACAAAATGAGCCAATTTTTTTTTATTCGTTAAGAGCCCCCCACTTCAATATTTCAAGATCCACAATGTATGTCAATGTAACATCACTGTATGAAGTCCTTGTAGATACACAATGCATGTCAATGTAACATCACTGTATGAAGTCCTTGATGATCCACAATGTATGTCAATGTAACATCACTGTATGAAGTCCTTGTAGATCCACAATGCATGTCAATGTAACATCACTGTATGAAGTCCTTGTAGATACACAATGCATGTCAATGTAACATCACTGTATGAAGTCCTTGAAGACCCACAATGCATGTCATTGTAACATCACTGTATGAAGTCCTTGTAGATCCACAAAGCATGTCAATGTAACATCACTGTAAGAAAGTCCTTGTAGATACACAATGCATGTCAATGTAACATCACTGTAAGAAAGTCCTTGAAGATCCACAATACATGTCAATGTAACATCACTGTATGAAGTCCTTGTAGATCCACAATGCATGTCAATGTAACGTCACTGTATGAAGTCCTTGTAGACCCACAATGCATGTCAATGTAACATCACTGTATGAAGTCCTTGTAGACCCACAATGCATGTCAATGTAACATCACTGTGAGCAAGTCCTTGATGATCCACAATGCATGTCAATGTAACGTCACTGTATGAAGTCCTTGTAGACCCACAATGCATGTCAATGTAACGTCACTGTATCAAGTCCTTGTAGACCCACAATGAATGTCAATGTAACATCACTGTATGAAGTCCTTGTAGACCCACAATGCATGTCAATGTAACGTCACTGTATCAAGTCCTTGTAGACCCACAATGAATGTCAATGTAACATCACTGTATGAAGTCCTTGTAGACCCACAATGCATGTCAATGTAACGTCACTGTATGAAGTCCTTGTAGACCCACAATGTATGTCAATGTAACATCACTGTATGAAGTCCTTGTAGATCCACAATGCATGTCAATGTAACATCACTGTATGAAGTCCTTGTAGATACACAATGCATGTCAATGTAACATCACTGTATGAAGTCCTTGAAGACCCACAATGCATGTCATTGTAACATCACTGTATGAAGTCCTTGTAGATCCACAAAGCATGTCAATGTAACATCACTGTAAGAAAGTCCTTGTAGATACACAATGCATGTCAATGTAACATCACTGTAAGAAAGTCCTTGAAGATCCACAATACATGTCAATGTAACATCACTGTATGAAGTCCTTGTAGATCCACAATGCATGTCAATGTAACGTCACTGTATGAAGTCCTTGTAGACCCACAATGCATGTCAATGTAACATCACTGTATGAAGTCCTTGTAGACCCACAATGCATGTCAATGTAACATCACTGTGAGCAAGTCCTTGATGATCCACAATGCATGTCAATGTAACGTCACTGTATGAAGTCCTTGTAGACCCACAATGCATGTCAATGTAACGTCACTGTATCAAGTCCTTGTAGACCCACAATGAATGTCAATGTAACATCACTGTATGAAGTCCTTGTAGACCCACAATGCATGTCAATGTAACGTCACTGTATCAAGTCCTTGTAGACCCACAATGAATGTCAATGTAACATCACTGTATGAAGTCCTTGTAGACCCACAATGCATGTCAATGTAACGTCACTGTATGAAGTCCTTGTAGACCCACAATGCATGTCAATGTAACGTCACTGTATGAAGTCCTTGTAGACCCACAATGCATGTCAATGTAACATCACTGTATGAAGTCCTTGTCGATCCACAATGCATGTCAATGTAACATCACTGTATGAAATCCTTGAAGATCCACAATGCATGTCAATGTAACATCACTGTATGAAATCCTTGAAGATCCACAATGCATGTCAATGTAACATCACTGTATGAAATCCTTGTAGATCCACAATGCATGTCAATGTAACATCACTGTATGAAGTCCTTGAAGATCCACAATGCATGTCAATGTAACATCACTGTATGAAATCCTTGAAGATCCACAATGCATGTCAATGTAACATCACTGTATCAAGTCCTTGTAGACCCACAATGAATGTCAATGTAACATCACTGTATGAAGTCCTTGTAGACCCACAATGCATATCAATGTAACATCACTGTATAAAGTCCTTGAAGATCCACAATGCATGTCAATGTAACATCACTGTATAAAGTCCTTGAAGATCCACAATGCATGTCAATGTAACATCACTGTATAAAGTCCTTGAAGATCCACAATGCATGTCAATGTAACATCACTGTATGAAGTCCTTGTAGACCCACAATGCATGTCAATGTAACGTCACTGTATGAAGTCCTTGATGATCCACAATGCATGTCAATGTAACGTCACTACCAGCAAGTCCTCGTAGATCCACAATGCATGTCAATGTAACATCACTGTATGAAGTCCTTGTAGATCCACAATGCATGTCAATGTAACATCACTGTATGAAGTGCTTGTAGACCCACAATGCATGTCAATGTAACGTCACTGTATGAAGTCCTTGTAGACCCACAATGCATGTCAATGTAACGTCACTGTGAGCAAGTACTTGTAGACCCACAATGCATGTCAATGTAACGTCACTGTATGAAGTCCTTAATGATACACAATGCATGTCAATGTAACATCACTGTATGAAGTCCTTGAAGATCCACAATGCATGTCAATGTAACATCACTGTAAGCAAGTCCTTGTAGACCCACAATGCATGTCAATGTAACATCACTGTGAGCAAGTCCTTGTACATACACAATGCATGTCAATGTAACATCACTGTAAGCAGTCCTTGATGATCCACAATGCATGTCAATGTAACGTCACTGTGAGCAAGTCCTTGTAGACCCACAATGCATGTCAATGTAACATCACTGTATGAAGTCCTTGAAGATCCACAATGCATGTCAATGTAACATCACTGTATGAAGTCATTGAAGACCCACAATGCATGTCAATGTAACGTCACTGTATGAAGTCCTTGTAGACCCACAATGCATGTCAATGTAACGTCACTGTATGAAGTCCTTGTAGACCCACAATGCATGTCAATGTAACATCACTGTATGAAGTCCTTGTCGATCCACAATGCATGTCAATGTAACATCACTGTATGAAATCCTTGAAGATCCACAATGCATGTCAATGTAACATCACTGTATGAAATCCTTGAAGATCCACAATGCATGTCAATGTAACATCACTGTATGAAATCCTTGTAGATCCACAATGCATGTCAATGTAACATCACTGTATGAAGTCCTTGAAGATCCACAATGCATGTCAATGTAACATCACTGTATGAAATCCTTGAAGATCCACAATGCATGTCAATGTAACATCACTGTATCAAGTCCTTGTAGACCCACAATGAATGTCAATGTAACATCACTGTATGAAGTCCTTGTAGACCCACAATGCATATCAATGTAACATCACTGTATAAAGTCCTTGAAGATCCACAATGCATGTCAATGTAACATCACTGTATAAAGTCCTTGAAGATCCACAATGCATGTCAATGTAACATCACTGTATAAAGTCCTTGAAGATCCACAATGCATGTCAATGTAACATCACTGTATGAAGTCCTTGTAGACCCACAATGCATGTCAATGTAACGTCACTGTATGAAGTCCTTGATGATCCACAATGCATGTCAATGTAACGTCACTACCAGCAAGTCCTCGTAGATCCACAATGCATGTCAATGTAACATCACTGTATGAAGTCCTTGTAGATCCACAATGCATGTCAATGTAACATCACTGTATGAAGTGCTTGTAGACCCACAATGCATGTCAATGTAACGTCACTGTATGAAGTCCTTGTAGACCCACAATGCATGTCAATGTAACGTCACTGTGAGCAAGTACTTGTAGACCCACAATGCATGTCAATGTAACGTCACTGTATGAAGTCCTTAATGATACACAATGCATGTCAATGTAACATCACTGTATGAAGTCCTTGAAGATCCACAATGCATGTCAATGTAACATCACTGTAAGCAAGTCCTTGTAGACCCACAATGCATGTCAATGTAACATCACTGTGAGCAAGTCCTTGTACATACACAATGCATGTCAATGTAACATCACTGTAAGCAGTCCTTGATGATCCACAATGCATGTCAATGTAACGTCACTGTGAGCAAGTCCTTGTAGACCCACAATGCATGTCAATGTAACATCACTGTATGAAGTCCTTGAAGATCCACAATGCATGTCAATGTAACATCACTGTATGAAGTCATTGAAGACCCACAATGCATGTCAATGTAACATCACTGTATGAAGTCCTTGAAGACCCACAATGCATGTCATTGTAACATCACTGTATGAAGTCCTTGTAGATCCACAAAGCATGTCAATGTAACGTCACTACCAGCAAGTCCTCGTAGATCCACAATGCATGTCAATGTAACATCACTGTATGAAGTCCTTGTAGATCCACAATGCATGTCAATGTAACATCACTGTATGAAGTGCTTGTAGACCCACAATGCATGTCAATGTAACGTCACTGTATGAAGTCCTTGTAGACCCACAATGCATGTCAATGTAACGTCACTGTGAGCAAGTACTTGTAGACCCACAATGCATGTCAATGTAACGTCACTGTATGAAGTCCTTAATGATACACAATGCATGTCAATGTAACATCACTGTATGAAGTCCTTGAAGATCCACAATGCATGTCAATGTAACATCACTGTAAGCAAGTCCTTGTAGACCCACAATGCATGTCAATGTAACATCACTGTGAGCAAGTCCTTGTACATACACAATGCATGTCAATGTAACATCACTGTAAGCAGTCCTTGATGATCCACAATGCATGTCAATGTAACGTCACTGTGAGCAAGTCCTTGTAGACCCACAATGCATGTCAATGTAACATCACTGTATGAAGTCCTTGAAGATCCACAATGCATGTCAATGTAACATCACTGTATGAAGTCATTGAAGACCCACAATGCATGTCAATGTAACGTCACTGTATGAAGTCCTTGTAGACCCACAATGCATGTCAATGTAACGTCACTGTATGAAGTCCTTGTAGACCCACAATGCATGTCAATGTAACATCACTGTATGAAGTCCTTGTCGATCCACAATGCATGTCAATGTAACATCACTGTATGAAATCCTTGAAGATCCACAATGCATGTCAATGTAACATCACTGTATGAAATCCTTGAAGATCCACAATGCATGTCAATGTAACATCACTGTATGAAATCCTTGTAGATCCACAATGCATGTCAATGTAACATCACTGTATGAAGTCCTTGAAGATCCACAATGCATGTCAATGTAACATCACTGTATGAAATCCTTGAAGATCCACAATGCATGTCAATGTAACATCACTGTATCAAGTCCTTGTAGACCCACAATGAATGTCAATGTAACATCACTGTATGAAGTCCTTGTAGACCCACAATGCATATCAATGTAACATCACTGTATAAAGTCCTTGAAGATCCACAATGCATGTCAATGTAACATCACTGTATAAAGTCCTTGAAGATCCACAATGCATGTCAATGTAACATCACTGTATAAAGTCCTTGAAGATCCACAATGCATGTCAATGTAACATCACTGTATGAAGTCCTTGTAGACCCACAATGCATGTCAATGTAACGTCACTGTATGAAGTCCTTGATGATCCACAATGCATGTCAATGTAACGTCACTACCAGCAAGTCCTCGTAGATCCACAATGCATGTCAATGTAACATCACTGTATGAAGTCCTTGTAGATCCACAATGCATGTCAATGTAACATCACTGTATGAAGTGCTTGTAGACCCACAATGCATGTCAATGTAACGTCACTGTATGAAGTCCTTGTAGACCCACAATGCATGTCAATGTAACGTCACTGTGAGCAAGTACTTGTAGACCCACAATGCATGTCAATGTAACGTCACTGTATGAAGTCCTTAATGATACACAATGCATGTCAATGTAACATCACTGTATGAAGTCCTTGAAGATCCACAATGCATGTCAATGTAACATCACTGTAAGCAAGTCCTTGTAGACCCACAATGCATGTCAATGTAACATCACTGTGAGCAAGTCCTTGTACATACACAATGCATGTCAATGTAACATCACTGTAAGCAGTCCTTGATGATCCACAATGCATGTCAATGTAACGTCACTGTGAGCAAGTCCTTGTAGACCCACAATGCATGTCAATGTAACATCACTGTATGAAGTCCTTGAAGATCCACAATGCATGTCAATGTAACATCACTGTATGAAGTCATTGAAGACCCACAATGCATGTCAATGTAACGTCACTGTATGAAGTCCTTGTAGACCCACAATGCATGTCAATGTAACGTCACTGTATGAAGTCCTTGTAGACCCACAATGCATGTCAATGTAACATCACAATGAGCAAGTCATTAAAGAGCCCCATGGGGCTGTTTCTGCCAGCAGGCGGCGCGATCCGCCTCGAGCCGAGCCACTCGGCACGGCAAAAACACCGCCCGGGGCATCTCCCCGATGTTCGTAATTCGAAGCGAGGGGTTTAAGCCAGTGCCGAATGAAGCCAGTGCGGGGCCTGTAGCATACGTTACAAAGGGGCCCTCACTAAAAAAATATACGTAAATATTCAAACACATACATGTTTAACTTGCATAGTAAAGGAATTGTATCTTTTTCATTTGCTATACAGCCAGATAATACGACAAATCGCTAACCTCATACACACAGTCGTTCATAAGAGTTGAAGGCGGTATAGTACTATAGTAATAGAGCAAGTGCAGAATCACTGAACCGGAATTGATAGCTGGCAAGCATTTAGCGCGGGGCTCTTGAAAGTGCGGGGCCCGTAGCATTTGATACTTTTGCTACTATCCACCCAATTAACGCATCACAGATTCGCCCCCATTGCTTCCTCTCATCTACAGGATGCTTAAAATTTCGTAACAATTTGCAACAATAACCATGAGAAATGTGGCGCCTCTAGGCGCTGGAGACCACCTGGAGAAGATTGACATCGATGGCGAACAAGTGGGAGACTCTTTGACTTTTTGAAACTATTTACATCACATTTGTTATCATGTTGACAGCGTATTACCCTGACTTAAAACTTTCGTGACTGCAGGAATTCATATTCTTGGTTCTTTCGGTAAAGTCACGTAGATAGAAAAAAAATTAAAATGAAAAATTTAAATAATAACAAATAATACATTGAAAATAATAAAAGCAAAAGAAACACAATAAAAAATTAGTAATATACAATTAATTTTATTTCACTATTTTTTTACTACGTTCAATTTTTTAAAATTATTTTAATATTTCATTTAAAATGTTTTTTGTTTAGTTTTCTATCTACGTGACTTTGCCGATAGAACCAAGATATACAGCGTATTACCCGTTCTTTTTCCATTAAAAACGAGAGTCCCATATAAGTGTTAACATTTGTCTGAAGCACCCTGTATTTCACTCACCTGATCTCCACCATTACATTCGTACGTTGTAGCATTGTCCATTCTGTGTAAAGCGCCTTCGAATGAGGCGCTACAGAAATGTCTTCAAGATACAAGGTAAGATTGAGTCGGGAACGTCAATCGCAAGAGACAATCTCAAGGAAAGTCCGTGGCGAGAAAATCTCAGTGGACTCTCAACCGGTTACAATAAAATGACATCAATCTCAAACGACAAAGGAAATCAAATGGCACTCACCTGGTTTCAATAAAAAACGACGGTATTTTAACAATTTTAATTTTTTTTACCAGGTAAGGCCCACTGAGCGATGGAGCTCATTTTCAGAAGCGACCTGGAGCACAAATGATAGCAGCTCAACAAAGTGGCCTCGAGAGAGATTCAGACTCCAAATGTACAGCAGGCATCGTCAGGGTCGGGATTGAACCCACGACCTCCTGTATACCAGGCGAGGTAGTTAACATCTCATAGCCACAGTGATGATGATGAGAGAGACACGCACACTCCAAATATACAGCAGGTATCGTCAGGGTCGGGATTGAACCCACGACCTCCTGTATACCAGGCGAGGTAGTTAACATCTCATAGCCACCGTGATTATGATGATGAGGGAGAGACACGCAAACCCCAAATATACAGCAGCAGGCGTCAGAGTCGGGATTGAACCCACGACCTCCTGTATACCAGGCGAGGTAGTCAACATCTCATAGCCACCGTGATGATTATGAGAGAGAGAGAGAGAGACGCAGACTCCAAATTTAAAGCAGGCGTCAGGGTCGGGATTGAACCCACGACCTCCTGTATTACCAGGCGAGGTAGTCAACATCGCCACCGGTATTGTGCCGTGAGCGGGAATCGATCTCGGGCCGCCGGGTTCGTAGCGCGGCGCGCTAATCGCTACTACACCACCGCTCCCCCCACACACCCATGTACACACACACGTACACACACACACATGTACACGCTCCCCTGGCTGGAACCGGACACCCCCGACACCACCGCTGCCGCCGCCGCCGCCGCCGCCCTCTCCCAGCCTCCAACATCAGCGGAACCTGACACCCACGCATACATGGCATTCACACGGCGCAGGAGGGCACAGCCTTAGCAGCGCTGGGCTCCGTGTCTCCGACATGGCCATTATTGACCTCCCCTCTCCCCAGGGTGCGAGAGAGAGAGACGCGCAAATGCCACGTTGAAGTCTCTGACACGGCCCTGGTGAGCATCTTTGGTGAGACGACCACAGACGAGTTTCTTAGCGGCGGTGGCCACGTGTCTCCAACACGGCCGTTGTGACCTCCCACGGTGTGACCGTCGTTGTGACCTCCCATGGTGACCTCCCACGGTGTGACCGTCGTTGTGACCTCCCATGGTGACCTCCCACGGTGACCTCCCATTGTGACCTCCCAGTGTGACCTCCCACAGTATGACCTCTCACGATGTGACCTCCCATGGTGACCTCCGTTGTGACCTCCCACGGTGTGACCTCTCACGGTGTGACCTCCCACGGTGTGACCTCTCACGGTGTGACCTCCCACGGTGTGACCTTCGTTGTGACCTCCCACAGTGTGACCTCCCACGGTGTGACCTCCCACGGTGTGACCTCCGTCGTGACCTCCCACAGTGAGAGAGACCCAGACCCCGGGACCGAAACCCACGATCTCACGTTTTCTGAATACAACCTTTGTGAACCTCGCTAACATTCATAAAGAACCTGGGTGTGCCGGTCATCTCAGGCAGCCGACCCACGGCACCTGGAGTCTGCATCCCCTGTCCTGCCAGCAGCGAGATTTACACACATCACGTGGCCTCAAGGTGCACCTAGCCTGGCACAAGCGCTGGTTAGCTACGTATGGTGCGAAATAAATGCAGCATACGTAAAGTGGAATTCGATTCCTGCTCACGACCAACACCAGTAGCGATAATCCCAACCTGGGCCTCCCCTAGGTCGACTCAGCCTCTCTCACAGGGTTTCAACATGGCCACGTGGAAGACACTGGGCACTTGTGAAAAAAAGAGAGTTTTATAGCTGAACGAATTCCTCCAGTAGAAATATTTTGACCGATATATACTGTAACTATACTCTTCGGTTCTTTCGGTAAAGTCACGTAGGTAGAAAAATAATAGATCACGACGTTTCGATCGCAACACAAGCAATCGTCATCAGGTAAGACATCAACAGCATGAAAAAACTGCCGAGCAAGAAAAAGAACTGCTCACTTCAGCAGTTTTATTCTTGCTGTGGTTGATGACGATTGCTTGTGGTGTTGCGCCCGAAACGTCGTGATCTATTATGTTTCGACCTACGTGACTTTACCGAAAGAACCAAAGAGTATGGATTCCTGCAGTCACGAAAGCTTCAAATCAATAATATACTGTTACTGTCCTTGTTCCACAATGCTACCCGCTTGTGCTATCGCAGCAGAAGGCAGCAATTCGCCACCCTTACTAATCAGCGGTGTCGGGTGGTGGAGGGTTTCGACACATTTCTCCTTACGTGATCGAACCCAACAACCTTTATTATGAATAATATTGGTCGCGAAAGCCTGCAAACGTGTTAAGTTGACTTCGTCACCCACTCTGCATATCGGAGCGCAGTTAGTAATCGTCGCGTGACATTTAAAGCCGCTATTTAAACTCGGTGCTGGGATAGAGAGGGGGGCAAAAATTGGGCGCGGAGCGAGTCTTGATGCGATTCTCTGAGTCCCATCAACAACTCACGAACCCTGAGAAGTCGGTTTAAATTAGCGGACGTAAAACCAAAAAAAAAAACTTGGATTCAAACTCGCCTCCTTCAAACGGCGGCGGCGGCTCAGCAGCGTCTCGGAGTCTCTGGGGACTACATCCACTTTGAAGAGACGCAGCCAGCCTCGTCTGAGGTCGTGCCGGATGATCCTAGTGGCAAAAGTAGCTACACGTGTAGTAGCTGCACGTGTAGTAGTAGCCGCACGTGTAGTAGCTACATGTGTAGTAGTAGCTACACGTGTAGTAGCTGCACGTGCAGTAGCTACACGTGTAGTAGCTGCACGTGTAGTAGCTACACGTGTAGTAGCTGCACGTGTAGTAGCTGCACGTGTAGTAGCTGCACGTGTAGTAGCTACTACACGTGTAGCTACTACGTGTGTAGTAGCTACATGTGTAGTAGCTACGGGCCCCGCACTTTCAAGGGCCCGCGCTAAATACTTTCAAGCTATCAATTCCGGTTCAGTGATTCTGCGCTTGCTCTATTACTATAGTACTATACCACCTTCAACTTTTACGAACGACCGGGTGTTTTAGGTTAGCAACTTGTCGTATTATCTGGCTGTATAGCAAATGAAAATTACAATTACTTTACTATGCAAGTAAAAAAGTGTTTTAATATTTTTATTTTATTTAGGGCCCCTTAATGACACATGCGACAGGCCTCGCACGAGCTTAATCCGGCGCTGCCGAGGTCTGTGTTTGAGCCCTGGTTGCGTGATGTGCAGCGTAGAGAGAAGGGTTTATACTGGTAGAAACCTCCTGGTTACACCAGCCCACAGGGGATTATTGTGTCCGTCGTGCAGGGAGGGGCTGGGTGGGGAGGGAGGGGCTGGGTGGGAGGGGTGGGGCTGGGTGGGGGGTGGGAGGGGTGGGGCTGGGTGGGGAGGGGCTGGTCACCCCGTGGTGCCCTTATAAAACTCAACGTTTAACCTACTCACGCCGGCTTGTGCCCGCCCTCAGTCGGGCATACACCACGCCGCCGTTGACCCTGGCCATTGACCGAGCAACGCAACGTTCCTACCAGCTCCCTCCACAGGACAATGTGTCCTCTGCTCTCACACTGGTGGTGAGACTCGGGGGCCGTCCATAAATGACGTCACGCGATTTTGGACGATTTTTTCCCCCTCCCCCTCGTCACACGGCATCACAAAACGTCAGACCCCCCCCCCCCCCTCAAATATGACGTCACAAAGCTCTGCCCCCCCCCAAAAAACATATTTCCATTTTTAAAATAAAACATGCTTCAAATCTCTGTAAACCATTGTCACTGTAGTGCGTATTTAATGTGGCGCTGCACTCTGATGTTGTAGGAGAAAACATTTACTAAAAAGTATATTTAATTAAGTAGAACGTGTTGTCTATATTTATTTAAAGTTGCGCATTTTTATGTGACGTCACATTTCTCACCACCCCCCCCTCGTCACAAATGTCTGACCCCCCCCCCCCCAGGTGCGTGACGTCATTTATGGACGGCCCTAAGGCCATACAGAAGGCTCTCTCTGTCGTAGGCCAACCAGTTTAAAAAAACAATGCATCACAGATTATCAAAGCGTGTCTGTTTGCATGTTCGCCGCAAGCACTGTGTGTGGTTAACGGTTAATACCCTCTCTGGCAATAAAACAGAAGCTTTATTAAGATGTTCAAACACCAAATAGACATATTATGCAAGGCATCAAGTTACTGCATTAACCACACAGAGTGCTTGTGGTGAACATGCAAACACAATCTGATAATTATACAGGGAGTTTCAAAAAGATTTGCCCAATTTCAAAGCAGTACTACTAATACTGGTAGGAACCTCCTGGTTACACCAGCCCACAGGGGATTATTGTGTCAGTCGTGCAGGGAGGGGCTGGGTGGGGAGGGAGGGGCTGGGTGGGGAGGGTGGGGCTGGATGGGGAGGGGCTGGGTGGGGAGGGTGGGGCTGGGTGGGGGGTGGGGAGGGGCTGGGTGGGGCGGGGCTGGGTGGGGCTGGGTGGGAGGGGTGGGGCTGGGTGGGGAGGGGCTGATCACCCCCGTGGTGCCCTTATAAAACTCAACGTTTAACCTACTCACGCCGGCTTGTGCCCGCCCGCACAGTCGGGCATATTTGCGGAATACACCACGCCGTCGTTGACCCTGGTCATTGACCGAGCAACCCAACGTTCCTACCAGCTCCCTCCGCAGGAATGTTATTTTTCAAACACCCTGTATGCTATGCATTCTTTGAAACGAATTGGTCTACACCAGTGACAGTCTTCTTCATGGCCTCGTGTCACCACCAGTGGAAATGAATTTCCAGGGCCCTTAAAACAACGAGCTGCCTCCGGGCTCTGGAGACGACACAGAGAAGATTCCAGGCACGCGTTGACAATGATGGCGAATAAGTGGAGATTATTTGACGTTTTGAAGCTATTAACATTACATTTGTTATCATGTTATAGTGTATTATCCGTTATTTTCCCTTAAAAACGATAGTCCCATGTCAGTGTTAACATATTTTTGAAGCACCCTCTATTATCAGTTTATTTGCATGTTCACAAAGACTGCGTGGTTAATGCAGAACTTGATTGCCTATTTGGTGTTTGAACATCTTCACACAACTCCTGTTTAATTGCCAGAAAAGGTAAAAAACACATTCTTATTTTGTCGTATTTTGATAGCGCCACAGACGGCCCCGCGATGTAAAGAGAGACGCTTGCGTGAACACAGAGCAAGTGAAGCAGCCTGTGCATTTAATCTCAAGGACACAAAGAACACCACGCCCACATGGAGGACACAACCACTGACAAGTGACATACTGTGTGTGTGTAGGTGTGTGCGTCTGTGTGTAGGTGGGGGTGCGTGTGTAGGTGGGGGTGTGTGTGTGTAGGTGGGGGTGTGTGTGTGTAGGTGTGTGCGTCTGTGTGTAGGTGGGGGTGCGTGTGTACGTGGGGGTGTGTGTGTGTAGGTGGGGGTGTGTGTGTCAGTGGGGGTGTGTGTGTGGTGTGTGTGTAGGTGGATGTGTGTGTAGGTGGGTGTGTGTGTAGGTGGGGGTGTGTGTAGGTGGGGGTGTGTGTAGGTGTGTGTGTATAGGTGTGTGTGTATATAGGTGTGTGTAGGTGGGGGTGTGTGTGTAGGTGTTTTTTTGTGAATGGACGGCAAAAATATTACGTCGCCTGAAGCGACAACGCTTACACGTTGTGACCACCAGTTTTCCCGCCAAAAATGAGGACGCCTTATATCACGTTATACTACTTTTGTGTCCGCAGGAGGAGGTTTCACATTCGCACATAATGTGAAAATGATCCGAAATTGTCGTGAATCTGATTAAGATGTAACCGAAACTCCTCTCGTGCAGACACACTATCTGAAGCTGGGCCTGGGCTTCCTCTAAGTCAACTCGGCCTTAAATAAGTATCCCGGTACAGTTTGCATAGACATCGGCCATGGAGACCCAAAAATACCGTGCCAACCCGTACACGGTTCAGCCCGTATTCTTGTGCAGGGGAATTGAGTTTTCGGGTCCATATGGCGTACAGCCGTTTCAATACGGGCAACAAAACTAAAAAGCGTCTATTTGTTTGCGTATCTCCCTTTGAAATGTGACTTTGTAGGATGAACGTTGAGATTATAAGGGGCACGGGGGTGACCAACAATGTCTGAATTGGTCTGTAATGAGGTTGGGGCACTGACAAGGGGTTGACAGCGATGGACAAAGGCGGCCGGGCATGGCGCTGCCCACACCACCCCCCCTTTGTGCAGACCTAAATAGGCGCTCGCCAACAGTAACAATGTCGACCTCCGCACAACTTTCGGTCACGGGGGGGGGGGGGGGGGTTGTTTTGGCCATACTTCACCAAACTGGGTCGCGGCAGGGTTGATGAGTGATTCAGGCATCTCCCGGCCACGTTAGCCGTGGCCGGGAGATGCAGAACTGATTTTGTTTCCTTAAACTAAACTACTAAAGGACCCATTGAGCGATGTAGCTCTCTTTCAGAAGCGACCTGGTGGTCACAGACGACAGCTCGGCTCAGTGGCCTGACGCGTGGAAATTTACAGACGGCCAAAAACGTGTGTCGGTTGTAAATGTGGAGGGGGAAAAAAATTGGAGGACCCGGAGAAAAATCCACGCGTCCACGGAGAGAGAGACACGCAAACTCCAAATATACAGCAGCGGGCATCGTCAGGGTCGGGATTGAACACCTCGACCTCCTGCATACCGGGCGAGATGGCTGGGTTCGTAGTGCAGTGCTCTAACCGCTGTGCCACAGCTACGCTCAAGTGCACGAACATGGCAAAGTGTGTGCGTGTGCATATTTGGTATCCACGGACAAATGTGTTCGGTGCTCGTGCGTGTGTGTGTATGCACAAGTGTGGGCATAGAGGTGTGTGTTCGTGTTGGGTGCAAACACACAGAGCATCCTCCGCCACCAAGGCTCGAAAGCGTTCTTCCTCGATATCCCCGTTGCGCCATTGAGCATCGCGTCGCAAGAGAATGACGACAAAATAGCGGACGACGGCCCCGTGAAAGTAGATGCCACAGAACTACCTCGCAAGGGCGAGGCTCCCCCCCCCCCCCGCACAATCCAAGATCCCGATCGTGCAACCAGTTGCCCAGCTGTGGACAAAGGCTCGTCGCGAGCGACCACCAGTGCCGCGCGATGATTCCGAGGGCCTGTCAACATCCACCCACGTGACCTCGAAGCCGCGTGCGGCCATTCCACTTAACAAAACGGTGGCGAAGAAGCCGAGCTGTTAAGAACACTGCTGGTTCATCATCACAACCACCACTAGCAACAGCATCATCATCACCTCCACCACTCCACGGCTGACAAAGACACTTCCCATCAGCATTTGTAATGTGAAATGGCATTATCACAATTGAGTAAACGACAAAAAGCATATGGCCACATCGTCTGCTTCCGGTGGGATCTACACATGCAGAATGTGAAGAACCAGTGGCATCTACATCTACAGAATGTGAAGAACAGTGGCATCTACATCTACAGAACGTGAAGAACCAGTGGCATCTACATCTGCAGAACGTGAAGAACCAGCGGCATCTACATCTGCAGAACGTGAAGAACCAGTGGCATCTACATCTGCAGAAGGTGAAGAACCAGTGGCATCTACATCTGCAGAACGTGAAGAATCAGTGGCATCTACATCTGCAGAACGTGAAGAACCAGTGGCATCTACATCTGCAGAACGTGAAGAACCAGCGGCATCTACATCTGCAGAACGTGAAGAACCAGCGGCATCTACATCTGCAGAACGTGAAGAACCAGTGGCATCTACATCTGTAGAACGTGAAGAACCAGTGGCATCTACATCTGCAGAAGGTGAAGAACCAGTGGCATCTACATCTGCAGAACGTGAAGAACCAGTGGTATCTACACCTGCAGAACCAGTGGCATCTACATCTACAGAATGTGAAGAAACAGCGGTAGCTACATCTGCAGGTTATTATACAACTTTTAAAGCCACTCCCCGTGTTTAGTGTACACGCCGTACAACGCGTTTGGAATCGACGGGAGCAAAGTTGAACTTGCGAACAAATCGACTTGCGAACAGGCCTCTGGGGAACTGAACTCGTTTGTGAGTAGAGGAGTCCCTGTATCAGTTCAGGCACCTTGACACGGCGTTCCGGATCTCAACGGGGACTCACTCGGTTAAACAAAGGACGGAAAATTGCAAGAGACAGTGAATCTCAATGGGCCCTTGCCTGGCAATTGAGAGACATTTTTTGGGAGTTAACGAGTTCATCTGGTTAAATAAAAGTACATTTTAATGGCGTGTAACATTTTGAATATCAAAAAATATAATTTTTGGTGTAAATTGTTAGGTATAAATGTAACGTGAATCCAGACGCACATATAAACATACAGATACGTATGCACCCCCACGCGTACACTCAACTCAAAGAGGCACATATACACACACACAAAACAAGATTCTCTGCATAGCCTGCACAGGCTATTGTGGCAACTGCTGTAAAGCGAGCATCTATTAAGGCTGGCACGGCACACGAGGGGTTGGTGCGACACACACACTGATGCATAGACACGCACAAATACAGTGACACTCACCCACTCACCCTGACACACACAGACAATGACACGAACCCCCGACACAAACTAACACACACAGTGGCACGTGCACCCCGACCCACAGACTCGCACACTTACAAAAATAAAGATTTCCCGTTTTGGCCTAAAAAGACTGTTGGGGCAAGTGCTGTTAGCGAGCAGCACCTGTGAAGGACGGCATGGCACACAAGGGGGTGGGGGTGGATGAGTATATATATATCTATGTAGAACTTCTTTCGCACCGTTCATAGCCAACCGTGCGTGGTTCTGACACCCCCACCCTCACACAGATTCACACACACACACCCCCACCCTCACACACATTCACACACACACACCCCCACCCCCACATAGATTGACACACACACACTCACCATGACACACAGACCAGAATCACTCGTACACACTCACCCTGACACACACAGGACACACAGACTCACACACACACACAGGACACACTCACCCCCACACACACAGACTCACACACACTCACCCCGACACGCACACACAGACTTGCACACACTCACCCTGACACACATACTCACCCTGACACACACACACACACGTGTGCACGCGGTAGGGGGGGGGGGGCTTCAATTGAGCGAGTTTCTCCGCGCGTAGTTGCGGGGGGGCGAGTGGCCGTGGCCTCCGTCCGTCAGCCTTGCCGGCGGGCGACCTTCGCCCGCGGAGTCCCTGTGGGCACGGCGGGCGCCATCGTCAGCACCAGCGGCATCACTCACGTCCACAGCATCATCAGCATAGTCATCATCATCAGCATAGTCATCATCGTCAGCACCAGCGGCATCACTCACGTCCACAGCATCATCACCATAGTCATCATCATCAGCATAGTCATCATCATCAGCATAGTCATCATCAGCATAGTCATCATCATCAGCATAGTCATCATCATCAGCATAGTCATCATCATCAGCATAGTCATCATCATCAGCATAGTCATCATCAGCATAGTCATCATCGTCAGCACCAGCGGCATCACTCACGTCCACAGCATCATCACCATCACCATAGTCATCATCAGCATAGTCATCATTATCAGCACCAGCACCATCACTCCCATCAGCACCAGCATCATCATCATCATAGTCATCGTCAGCATGAGCAGCATCACTCCCATCAGCACCAACGGCAAAACCATTGGCAGCATCATCACCATCAGCATAGTCATCATCATCAGCACCAGCACCATCACTCCCATCAGCACCAGCATCATCATCATCAGAATAGTCATCGTCAGCATGAGCAGCATCACTCCCATCAGCACCAGCGGCATCACTCACGTCCACAGCATCATCACCATCAGCATAGTCATCATCAGCATAGTCATCATCATCAGCACCAGCACCATCACTCCCATCAGCACCAGCATCATCATCATCATCAGAATAGTCATCGTCAGCATGAGCAGCATCACTCCCATCAGGACCAATGGCAAAACCATCGGCAGCATCATCACCAGTCGTCATCAGCAGGCTCATCATCATCATCACGTGCGGCAGCAGCATCACTCCCATCCACAGCAGCAGCAACAGCAACAATATCGGCATCATCATCGGCAGGTTCATCATCAGCAGGTTCATCATCGGCAGGCTCACCATGAGCAACAGCGTAGGATTATCAAAGTCAGCTGCGGCATCAGTGGCGGCACCATCAATGTCAGCAGCAGGTTTATCAAAATCCGCATCGTCGCCACCGGCATTTTCGTTACCGGCATCATCAGTAGCATAAATCACCACCACCATCAAGTCATCATTCCGGGGGGGGGTACGTCACGGGGGGGGGGGGGGTTTGGCACGTCACGGGTGGGGGGGGGGTGCACGTCACGTGGAGGGGCACGTCACGGGGGGGGGGGGGGGGGGGGGGGGGGGGCGAGAGCGCGCGAGGCTCTGTGCCACCGTGTGTGGTGGTGTCGTCGCGCTGGGACGGTACCGCGGGAGGAGCAGCGAGGCGAGGAGCAGGATGGGAGCGAAGGCGAGCGTCAGGCCCAGCGCCAGCGCGCCCAGGCCCGAGAGGAAGAGCATCAGGACGGAGACTCCCAGCGACAGGACGCACACTGGCGGAGACAAACACCCCCCACCCCACCGCTGTTGGCACAGGTCACGGCAGCGAGCGGCGCGCGCCCGGCCGCCTTTGTCTCTCCCCAGCGGCGATGTTTACTGCACACCGCGCCAGGTACTCATTCGAGGTCGAGTCGACCTAGGGGAGGCCCAGAGCCGGTTCAGATGATCGTCATCGGCGCTGGAATTTAACTCTTAACTCGGGTCGCCCGGTTCATAGCGCGGCACGCCAACTGCCGAGCCACCGCTCCCCACAAAGACAAAGATGCCCCCTGTAGCCTTGAACAGACTGTTGGGGCAAGTGCTGTTAAGGAGTCTCGCCTATGAAGGCCAGCATGGCACACGAGGGGGTGGGTGGCCAGCACACACACACACGCATGTGTACGTGTAAAGGACGCTGCTACTGGGCAATTGGAGGCAGTCGCTCTCCAACAACAACGGACGGCGGAGGAGCGACGCTCACAACAACGAGCGGAGTGCCGGGTGGCTAAAGCACAGCAAGTTGGCACAGTAGGGGGCACAGGTGGTGCATCAGCCAGTCATCTCAGTCGTCTCGGTCAGTCGACCCGTGGCACCTGCTGGGTCTGCCCCGTGACCTCCTGCCAGCGGGCGTTCGACACTTCACGTGGTAGCCTCAAGGTGCACTTGGCCTGGCACAAGCGTCGTGGTGACGTCACCGCCACTTAGTGGCAAATGGCGGTTGTTGTTGTAGGTGCGTGTGCGAGTGTGCATGCGTGTGCGTGCGTGCGTGAATGTGCGCGTGTGCATGTATGCATGTGTGAGTGAACGTGTGCGCGTGTGAGTGTGCGTACACGTGTGAGTGTGCGTACACGCGTGAGTGAACGTGTGCGCGTGAGTGTGAGTGCGCGTGAGTGAGCGTGAGTGAGCGTGAGTGAACATGTGCGCGTGAGTGAACGTGTGCGCGTGAGTGAACGTGTGCGCGTGAGTGAACGTGTGAGTGTGCGCGTGAGTGAACGTGTGCGTGTGCGAGTG